>NW_025999402.1:6227500-6827500 GCF_019419815.1 Pyrus x bretschneideri
CCCCACCGAGCTCGCTTCGCCGTTTCTCCGAGTTATTGGCTCGCTCACCGGGTTGACTGGGCCCAATTCGGTTGGCCGAGCCTTTTTTTGCTCGGACGGGAAAGATGGGTCTGACCAGGTGGCGGAAATTGAGGTCAAGAAAGCTGAGGCGGAGGCCGAGTCGAAATCTTCATCGGCAATTGTGCCCACGAATCCTCGACCCGAAGATTACCTAACGGTTGGTTTGGATTTGCAGGCTTTTGGTTATGCTAAAGTAGTTTGATTGGATTATGGGAGATGAAGAAGTAGGAAAATGTTCAACTTACTGTTACTTGTGTTTTTCGCAACAGTTTATGTTGTTAAGGATGTTTTAGTTCTTGGGATGGTTTTGATTGAACACTTGTAGCATTTGCTTATGTAAGTGTTTTGCTTTGTTGAGTAGAAAGCCAGATATTTTGTGTGTTCTCTGAACCAACAGATAAATTGGATGATGGATTATTGAATTCTTCCCTATCTATCCTTTAACATTTTGTTTCCGATTACCTTTCGGGCAGGTTTTAGCGTTGCCATTGCCGCATCGACCGCTCTTTCCTGGGTTCTACATGCCAATTTATGTGAAGGTACGAGATTAGTTGATGCAGTGAAAATCGAGTTGGCATTTTGGTTGTTGGGTCGATTCTATAATTGATGCTACTGCAAGGTGTTATGCAGCAGTTGTCACTTACTGAACTAACTGATGTATTGCTTCTCGTGTAGGATCCTAAGCTGTTGGCAGCTTTACAAGAAAGCAAAAAACGGCAAGCTCCTTATGCTGGTGCCTTTCTTCTCAAGGATGAGCCTGGGACTGATCCTAGTGTGGTCTCAGGTTCTGAAACAGAAAAAAACATAACAGACTTGAAGGGGAAGGAGTTATTTAACCGTCTGCATGAAGTCGGTACTCTTGCCCAGGTATCTAATTTACTCCCAAGTTTCATATGCCCTTAATTCTGTGGTATATAACTAGGTATAAGGTAGAATTTCCTTCAGTTTATATGAATTTTTATACTTGTTGTCTTCATATTTCAGATTTCAAGCATTCAAGGAGACCACGTTGTTCTAATTGGTCATAGGCGACTTCGAATTACAGAGATGGTGAGGGAAAATAATCAGTAAGCATGAACTTTTGGTCATTGATTTTAGCAGCCATATTTAGCACCTATTTTTTGGCTCATCACCTCATATATGTCTAGTGGTTCATGTACACATTTCGTTGAACTGGTTATAACATTTGATTATATTGAAACTTTTCAGTGTTTAAGTACTTACCCGTAGATTTTGCAATTGCAAACACACACACACACACACATTTATCATACAACTTAGCATGTAATAGTTAAACTAAGCAAACGTATTGCTTGTCTGCAGGTTGAGGAGGATCCTCTGACTGTAAAAGTTGACCATCTCAAGGTCCACATTTGTCTTAGTTTTTAACAAGTCAATTGTTAATTTTTGGAGGTTTCACATGTAAAGTAGATTGTTATCTTTCCCTTTTTCTTGTGGGTTTATACTTTGCATTTCAGGACAAACCTTATAACAAGGATGATGATGTCATAAAGGCAACGTCATTTGAGGTTATATCGACTTTAAGGGACGTTCTGAAGACTAGTTCCCTATGGAGGGATCATGTTCAAACATACAATCAGGTTGAGTTTCTCATAATATTTGAATTTTATGGTATCTTTCTTTCTGAATGCCTAAGTACTTCAAAACAAATTTCTTTGCTTGCAACATATGTCAAATCTTTTTTTTCCTCACATTTTGGTTTTCCCTCTTTTTATCTTTATTTGTGCAGCATATAGGTGATTTTAATTTTCCAAGGTTAGCAGATTTTGGAGCTGCTATATCTGGTGCAAACAAGTTGCAATGTCAGGAAGTGCTTGAAGAGCTAGATGTAAGTATCGGTTAATTGATTTGTAACTGGGATGATTGATAGACTATATATTCAATTTTATCATATCAAGATTGGTTTCTAACTAAGCAATTTTTGCTCAGGTTTATAAACGTTTAAAGCTCACACTGGAACTAGTGAAGAAAGAGATAGAAATCAGCAAGATTCAGGTATGTATTGCCAATATCCCCTTGTTTAGTACTTGGCATATATTTCTCTATTAAAGTTTGATTTTCGTTTGCTAATTCCTTTTTCGTCATACTAAAGGAATCTATTGCAAAAGCAATTGAAGAGAAGATAAGTGGTGAGCAGCGCCGCTACTTGTTGAATGAGCAGCTTAAAGCCATAAAGAAGGTAATTTTCTCCACTCTCCACCATCATCAGACATTTGTGATGTCATACACCCTCATTGGATGTGAATGAGGATTTCTCAGTTAGCTGTTTTCTTTTATGAGGGGTTTTGTATCAATTCCTTTATTGCATTCTAGGGGGTTATTTGAACTTACTCGGCATATGATGCAGGAACTGGGATTGGAGGCAGATGACAAAACAGCACTTTCTGGTTAGTTTTATATTATTAAGCTAACCCTTTTGCAAACCTTGATATTGTGTGTGTGTGTGTGTGTGTTGTTTTCCCTCCCTAAGTAAAAGGCTGTTACATTACCATGAATCTAATCAAATATGAATATATGTTTGGTCCCCTTTATATCGTAATAGATGTTTAGTAAGACAAAATGATGTTGATGTATTGCATTTTGGGATCACATAATGCATATCATCAAGGACATGCTTTGTATAACATTAAGTTTCGTGACCATCTTGCAAATTTGTGTGTATCATGGTCTCTGTTGGTGCTTTCTCACATCAGTTTTAATATGAGTATGACTCAAGCATGTATGTAGATAACATTGATAATCTATTTATAAAATATTGATTGTTCATATTCATAAAGGTAACGGTTGCATCATTTTTGTGATCTTGTGATGCAGCAAAGTTCAGGGAGAGACTTGAACCAAACAGGGAAAAATGCCCACCTCATGTGTTGCAAGTTATAGAAGAAGAGCTCACAAAACTGCAGCTGTTGGAGGCCAGTTCAAGTGAATTTAATGTGACGCGTAATTACCTAGATTGGTTGACTTCCATTCCCTGGGGAAATTACAGGTTTGCACTACTCAATTTAGTTAATCAAATAGCGAAGGATATTTGACATTCCAATATTTTTTGTCATATGTGTGCTCAGATGCTGAAAGATATAAATAATCTGTGTGGAATCTTTGAACTATATTATGGGCACTTTATTGTTAATTTAACATCATGCCATACTTGGATATGAATATTTGTAATGAGTATTCGTTTATTTAAATCTAAATGAGATAATGGAGACTAGCATGAGAAGCTTTAAAAAAAAAAACTATAAAAGATATATTTTTGGTAGGTATATAAGAGATATTATTTAAGTTACTATCTTATTCTTATTATCTTGTGGTAAAAACTATTTTGTTATTTAATTGAAGCAATGCTTCATTGTATTTTAAACGTTCTAGCAGATCTCCAAATGTTATAACTTCTCTTATCTAAATCCCAAATGCAGTGATGAGAACTTTGATGTTCTTCGGGCGCAAAAGATTCTTGATGAAGATCACTATGGATTAAGTGATGTAAAGGAAAGGATATTGGAATTTATTGCCGTTGGGAAACTCAGAGGAATGTCACAAGGTTGGTATAGTTTTTATCTTTTACTATTGTCTAACTTGATTTAGGAGCATCGCATCATTGCGTTTTTTTTTTTTTTTTTACCTTGTTTTTTGGACACTGTTCTTAACTCTTATTTTGTATTTATTTATGAGGTGGTAACAAATGCCACAAGTCTGTGCTAGTTTTGATGATTGCAGTGTGGATTATTGATATTCTTCTTATTTATCACAGGGAAAATCATTTGTCTCTCTGGTCCACCTGGAGTGGGCAAAACCAGCATTGGTCGTTCAATTGCACGTGCCTTGAACCGTAATTTTTACCGATTCTCTGTGGGAGGGTTATCTGATGTTGCTGAAATTAAGGTATTTAGCAAGCTTGTCCTCTATAATATTGGTAACAGCTATACATCATGAGCTATTTCTTATACACCAATTTTTAAATTACATCCAGGGGCATCGTCGAACCTACATTGGTGCTATGCCAGGAAAGATGGTACAATGCCTTAAAAATGTGGGAACAGCTAACCCTTTAGTTCTGATTGATGAGATTGACAAGGTATATCTGGTTGGCTTAGAGATGTCATATTGTTGGTCTCCTTTGTATTTTAGAGTGAGCAATAATATTGGAAATGATTATTTACAAAATCAGAAGTGCTTTGCGTTCGCCATAAGTTCATGGTTATTTAACTATGCCTTGTTTTGTGGCAGTTGGGAAGGGGACATGCTGGTGATCCAGCAAGTGCTTTGTTGGAGCTTCTTGATCCAGAGCAAAATGCTAATTTTCTTGACCATTATCTTGACGTTCCAATTGACCTGTCAAAGGTTAGTTTTTTTATTTTAAGGCATTTGATGTCCTACTTTTACTGGTAGCATAATTTCATTTCTAAGCAATCTGATGTACTGGTGTGAGGGTTAAACTAGTATAATTAAAATCTTTAGAATATGTAATGAAAGGGAATGCTTTAGATGTCCTACTTTGTAACTCCATTTACTTAAATCTTTATAATTTAAGTTGCGGGCCTTGCAGCATGGATGAAATAAAATAAGGGTTACATATAGTTTCTTTTTGTTCATTTTGTTCTTTTAACTTTATCGTGCTTTTGGAAATTTTGTTGCAGGTTCTGTTTGTTTGTACAGCAAATGTTGTGGAGAATATACCCAATCCTCTCTTGGATAGAATGGAGGTCATTTCCATAGCTGGGTATATTACTGATGAAAAAATGCACATTGCTAGAGACTATTTGGAGAAGACCACACGTGAAGCATGTGGCATCGAACCTCAACAGGTTGAAGTGACCAATGCAGCTCTTCTTGCTCTTATAGAAAATTATTGCCGAGAAGCAGGAGTTAGGAATCTCCAAAAGCACATAGAAAAGATCTATCGCAAGGTTTGTCGCCAAAATATATATATGGATCATTACCACGAACTTGAAGTTTTTCAATATGACGAACCATAAAGCTCTATCCACTTGGTTTAAAGTTTAGGTCTGTAGAGCTACAGCTACTGCTTCGAAATGTGCAACAAATTTGTGACCTTATTACTTTAACCTATTTTTATGGCCTGGCAGATAGCTCTGCAACTTGTTAGACAAGGAGCATCAGACGAACCTGCGGTTGCTGACCAAATACAGTCTCCCACTAGTCAGATTGATCTCCCAGTTGAACCTGCAGTTCTTGAAGCCCAGGTCGTAGAGACCGATGAAGCAAAAGTAGAAGATATTCATAAAGTAGATCAAAACGTAGTTGCTAGCGAGGACCAGACTGCAACTGAATCATTAGAGAAGGATCTCCCAGCCGAACCTGTAGTTGGTGAAGTTGAGGTTCCAGAGATTGACGAACCTATGGATTCCAAGGTATGTGATAACATGTAAAGTTACTTGGTATTGGTTACTTTCGCAATCTGTATTGAGTAATGTGGCAACTTGAGTGGAATCTTAAGAATTATTCTATTGTGAACCTCCAACCTATCGCGTTTAAGAAGGTTATAATTTTAAAGAAGCTTGTTAAACTGCCTCTCAATATAATCCTGTTTCATCTGTTTCTGCCATCCGAAAATGTGTTCACCAACTGAAGGATTTAATGGTTGTACTTGTCTTTACAGGATACAGAAGAGACGGAGAAAATTCAGGAGAGTAAAGAAGCAAAAGCAGTTGAAAAAATCTTGGTTGACGAACCAAACTTGTCTGATTTTGTTGGCAAACCTGTGTTCCATGCTGAACGCCTCTATGATCAGACTCCGGTTGGAGTTGTGATGGGTCTCGCTTGGACTGCCATGGGTGGTTCCACCTTGTATATAGAGACCACTCAGGTTGAGGAAGCAGAGGGAAAAGGAGGTCTTCATGTAACCGGTCAACTTGGAGAAGTTATGAAAGAAAGTACCCAAATTGCTCATACTGTTGCCAGAGCGATATTGCTCGATAAAGATCCAGGCAATGCCTTCTTTGCCGATTCCAAGCTTCATCTACATGTTCCTGCTGGGGCCACACCAAAAGATGGACCTAGTGCTGGTTGCACCATGATAACATCCATGCTGTCCATAGCCATGAAGAAGCCTGTCAGGAAGGATTTAGCAATGACCGGTGAAGTAACACTAACTGGGAAGATCCTTCCAATCGGCGGGGTATGTTAAGCCATCAGACATTCATTAAGATTTTAAGATACATTAAACTCCATTTAGGAAAAGTTTCAAATTTTTTGTGATATGCTTTCGAGTACATTACGGTGCATCTCAAACTCATTGAAACCTCGTGTTTGCATGCACTTTAGGTTAAGGAGAAAACTATAGCAGCAAGGAGGGGTGGAGTGAAGACCATCATATTTCCGGCAGCCAACAAGAGGGATTTCGATGAGCTTGCCCCTAATGTAAAAGAAGGTCTTGACGTTCACTTTGTAGAGGACTACAATCAGATATTCGATTTGGCTTTCGGTGATGACCAGAACAAGGAAAAATAAGCCATTTCCCCCATTGATTCTCAAGCTAGAACTTCATTTGTCATACACTTGCCGGCCGGCCGTCTTTGCTGTCACCTCCCGTTCCAGGCCATCACCAAAACCCTCAATTAGAGCAGAGAGAAATCAATTGGATGGCTTCAAGGCACAAGTTTTATTATTTTTAGTTAAATTAATTCACTTATATATTTGTCTACTATTCTTGTAAAATTGAAGCATCCAATTGTCCCATTTTGTAACAAGCAATAACTTTTGAGCAGAAAATTGACAATCTATGGAACGAAAGAGATGGAAGGTTTTTTTAATTACTTAATAAATCTGGAAGTTAGCATTTTTATTTTTATTTTTATTTTTATATATTTCAATTTACTCCTTTAGGGGGGCGGCGCTGCTGGATAGGGAGGAATCAAAAGTCAAAAACAGTTGGAGATGGGTGCAATGTTCAATCTCATTAGCGTATATAATTATATATGCTGAGATTATAAAGTGATCATTAGGAGTGTCAGTGGGTCATAAAATGCTCGAGTGCTCCATGACAAGGCCCTTTTTCTTCTTAGGGATCTTGGTTTTTGTTGTCATTGACACGTGGAGTCAAAGCGAAGTGACTTTTTTTGCGTAATAACTTATATGAACGGTTATTGTGTGGCGTTCCAGTTCAATAATACATTAATTTATAAAAGCTTCAAGTCAATGCATTATTGAACAGTAATGTCACTTGGCGATGAATGAGTCTCATGTAAGTTCTATGTTTAAAGAGACTAGCATGCTCGAACGGCACAAACTCATGATTGGTTTCAAAAACCATTACTTTGGTGTCCTTGTTTTATGCACATCATTTTTCAGAAAAACTTACATGCACTCTTAAACCTCACCGATACATGATTGACACCAACTTTTTTCATGGTATCAGAGTATCTTATCTTATGTGTGAAACTCAATAATCATACGTATTCTCTATTATCCGATTTGTGTTGCTCATGTGTTAAGCTTGAAATCCAACTTTTTTCGTAGTATTAAAACATATTATTCCACGTGTAAAGTCTAACTTATTTATAAACCATTAAAAGTTCATTCTTCCGTCAATATGCCTCCATCTCTTTTCTTTGTAGGTCTGCCTCATTGGACAGTTAGAAAGTGGGTCGGTGTAGCTTCTTTGAGTACCATCAACTGTTATTGAGAAAAAGAAAATAAAGCTCTTTCCTTGCTGGTGAGTGTGACATTTGAGATTAGACAACTCCTTCATCTGCAATCCTTTGTCACAATAAGAGATACTATTTTTTTTTTCCCTTGCTGTGGTGGCTCTCTCTCTCTCTCTCTCTCTCCCAAAAGGCCAATCAAAACCCAGCATGAAAGATTTGAGCTTTGCCAATATCTTTAGAAGTGAGTTTCATATTTGGATTGGCTGCATGCTATTTGCATGACTTTATCAATCCGACCTAAACAACTTGTATGAGAATATAGATTTTCAAACACATCTAACATGTTACATTGTCAAATTATAAATTTAAATTTTAAAATCTTATTTAGTTATATGTTTTGAACTATGAGTAAATGTATTTTTTAAAGATGACAATAAAAGTATGGAAACAGATCAACAACAAAAGACCCAATTTAAGAGGATCCTATAATTTTTCATTCTCCCTTATATTACATATGCACATATTTCCTAATAAAAAGTTTCCAGTTAACATATGACTATGGGTTGCATGGCGTACAATATATTAGCTTTGCATTTTCCCTACAAATTAAACAATAATATTTAACTTGTGTATTATTTTCTCCCATAAGCACAAATCGTCTTCTCCTACCTCTCCCATCTTTGCTCCTTTTATTTCACCGATTTACCCTAAATCATAATTTGAAGAAAAAACTGAATTAGTTAAAATTTTGATTGTTAGTTGAATGTGGCATGAATACAATGTCCAAAAAAAAAAAAAAAAATCTTGGAATCCTATCTTAAGGAGAGCCTATTTTTTATAAAAGTTGTACAGAGTCCTCAAATGTCAAATATGATCCTAATACTTTTTACAACTTAACATGACAAACCATACGATAACACAACATTATTTGACTATTTAACTTGTAAATGATTGAAAGCGAATTTTCTTGTGCTTAGAGATGAGATTTCTCACGTCCACTAAAGTGATTACATTGATTAGTATCTTTGACGATGGTTTGACACTTTACAATAGATTGCAAAAGAAACAAAACTTAATTACAATCGTGATATGATGAAGATTACATCTCCTTTGATGTCATGTCATCAGGCGTGCCTACATATATATGTATGTATCTATCTATATATCAGCTGAGCTTACAGAGATGATCAGAAAGTAATGCGGATAAGACCTTTTCTGGATGATTAACCATCTTAAATCATTACCAATAATAAAAAAAAATATATATATATATATGTATATATCTATCTATCTATCTATCAGCTAAGCTTGCAGATGATCAGAAAGTAATGCGGACAAGACCTTTTAACTGCATGATTAACCATCTTAAATCATTACCAATAATAAATAAAAAAACCAAAGTTCAAATAACCTACTTGGGAAACCCTAGTGATTAACCTGCTTGGGAAACCCTAATGATTAACCAAATTAATTGGGACCCTCAGACCATCTAGTTGGGTTAAAAGTCAAATTTTTTAACCCGAAAAATTTAGCTTTTAGCTCAAAAATAGTTTTTCTACTCCAACCATTCTATCCTAAAATTTTAACTCGGGATTATTAAAGAATGAATTTAGGCTATTTTTTTTGTTAAATTAATTTTTTTTTAAATAAATATGTAGACTATCGTAAATTAATTTTATGAACATTTTAATCTAAAAAAATTTAAATTCTGATAAATATTGGGTAGAGTCCACCCCGATTTCTGGGCTAAATGTCGGGGGGAATTTGGCATTGGTTTAACATTTAGCATTTATCTCAAAATTTCTCCTTGGGTTGGAGTGCGTTTGGGGGGAAATTTTGGGGAGTAATTTGGCTTTTAGCCCACCATTAGAGTTGGTCTCATGAGTGCATCCAAAAACTGATAAAGTTGCAGCCTGCAAGAAAGGAAGAAAATCTCTAAATTTGAAGGACCCCATCAAGATTTCATGCGTGAACCTTCGAGATTAAGTAGTAGCATGCGAAGACTCAAGGGAGAAGAGAAAAAAGAGGGCCCACACTAGGTCATATTTCCACCAGGAAAATCAAAGGGAATGTTTGGTTTTTCAAGTCACAGAAATAATGGGACCCCAGAAAATCAGTTGATGGATCTATGAAAACCATCAATGAAACTTGTGCTTGCTCTTATTTTTTCAAATTTTTTTTCGAAAAAAAGAAAAGAAAAAAGAAGAGTAGGAGGAGATCTAAGATTCAATCATGTGCGTTATGATCAATCAAAAGTGGTGGAAATTTTTGCAGAATATAAAGAGAGCCTGTGACATTCAAGCAAAGTGACTTCATCCTTTAGCCTTTTGCTTTATATGCCAAATAGTAGGCGCCTGACTACCATTATCCACTCTAAAACTTTTGTAGCAGCCAACCACTGATCCAAGCTTTGCACGTGTTCTTTAAACAATATAATCCATATCACATACATCCACATCATTCCCACATCATGCACATCTTGCAAGTACTGCTATATTATTTGCGGTTTGTCTTTACGTTTTCGTGAAGAAATCTGTTATTGATACTCTAAAAAAATTATTGTGCACTTTTACATCTCATTTTGATTTTTTTTTTTTTTTTAATTCTTCTCTGTCTGCTTTGATCACAATTTTTGGGAAATGCTATTTTTGAACGAGATTTGTAATTTAGGTGTGGTTAAGAGTTGTCACCGTTATATGCAAGGTCAAGTTTCAGTACCCTGTTCTCCCAATATCGCTTGTAAGAAAATCAAAGATGACTTTTATGGAGTGTAGCTCTCATATGAATGGGGAAACCTTTATTAACCCATAATTCCCGTCCATGGCTGCAAATTTCATTCTTTGCTTTCCCCATTAATAGTCATGGCTTGACTATAAATCAGTCTTAGAATCTTTACATAACATCCCACTACTGCTCTTATATGCACACAATGATGTCTTTTAGCTACATCTCAGTCTCACCCACTAATCAAAGTCAACTTAGCCTTAGGTTGCTTCCAATCATACCAATAAGCACTTCATCGCATTACATCTAGGTGTATGTTATTTTTCTTTTCTATATGACAGACGTTCTCTTCGATCCTTGCAAAGCGGTGAGTTTTGTCGTTTTAGGTTGCTCTTTACTCTTTAATTAAGAACGTACCTTCTTCAAGTATTTTAGCCTTGCATTATTCCAATAGAGAAATGTTAATAACAAACCCTTATTTACATTATAACTTACAAGGGTATGTACCAAATGATTTTGTAATCTTAATAGGTTTTTTTATTCTTTTTCGTTTGAACAAGGTACGATATTCATTGAGATTGAAAACAATAAGTAGAAGATGATATTAGGGTTTTCAGTTTTTGTATTCTTTAACCTCAATGATTTTTCACCAATTTTTAAACCATTATACATACATTTTCGTCTCAATTAATATTTAGACATGAATAATACTTGGCTACTCAAAGAATGAGTAGAAGTTCCTACTCAAAACTATTCGTTGCCAAATCATAGAACTTCGTCAATTAACCTATAAGGTCGTTTAGACATCGAACTGTATAAAGAAAATGAACGGAATTGGTAAAAGCATTACGAACTGTCTATGTATCTGCTACAATAAATTGACTAAACGACTTTAGTTTTAATTCATTTTTTGTAAAGATGATCTTCAAAGTAATTCATAATATGAATGATTCTGATCATAAGTATAAAATTCTGTGGTTCGAACATGAAAAATTTTGAGTTGAAATTTCTACTCATCTTTGAATAGTCAAACATTATTCTTTAAATACATAACACTCGCATTCTGAATTGCCACCACATCCACTTGGAACATGTCCAATACCATGTTCATATATCTATTATTTTTTCCTAATTAGGCAGGTGAGCTATCATATGGGATCATCCCATCGACTTAATAACTACAGATGTATCAATCTCCAAAAGTTTTGATTACAAAAGCAATTCCCTTAATTAAGTAGTGATGATGATAAAAACAACCGAGAACGTCAACGTCACTCATCTCTCATCACTCATCAAATGGTCTTTTTTTGTCAATTTGCTATTTTGTTGGTGCCACGAAATAAGTAAATATTGTATTCTACCTGATAAACACGTGGGTTTATTAATTAAAATTCTATAATGACGTGGGGCAAGAGCTAATCATCTCTAGCAATTCTGGTTAATAATACTCATGTGTTAATCACCAACTAATTAAGAGTTCGTTTGGATGTGCTTTTAAAATGACTGAAAGTGTTTTTGGTGAAAATATTTTTGGAACCAATCCTAGTAAAAATGTAAGTAAATTCTAGAAAAATGCTTAAAGTGCTTCCTGGAAGAAGCACATAATAGGTGCTTCTTGCAGAAAACACTTTAAGTACTTTTGGAACCCAAAAACATTTCATCTAAAAACGTTTTCAGTTATTTTAAAAGCACATCCAAATGAGGTTTAAGAAATCATTAACCTCTTATGCCCACGTCTTGTATGTGCTACATATTGGAGCATTAGTTAGAACTTTTCTAATGGTGTAGGCAAACAAAATAAACAAAATTGTACTTTAATGATTAACATGGTAAGTTATATTTACTCAATTACCTCATAAAAAAAGTGTGTACTCTGATGAAACAGGCAAACCAAGTAGGCACTTGTTTGACCACTCCATCTTAACTTGATTTTCCTTGCATGGCAAGTCAAAACACCTTTGCCTACCCCCATTGGAGGCTGCTAATTGTATATATAATTATATTTACACTTGCATCAAATCTCAACGACCTGCCCTTCACTAATCACATTTCACAATTCTTCCAGAAACCATCAATATTTTAAAGTGCAGATGCTTAAGTAACAACACAAATTCAATGAATAATATGATTAACATTCACATACAAAAATAAAATAAATTTTTGAAAACTTTACAGTCACTTTTCAACTACACAAATACAATGGATAATGTTGTAATACAAAAATAAACAAAACATAAAATTTTAGGGTTTGGATTGGACAAACCCAACTGACATGAACGTTGGATAAGCAGAGTAGAAATTTAATAATTTCAGGTGTTCTAACACTATGTTTGGATGAGGAAAATAAACATGGAATTTTGGTAAAAATCAAAATTTATAAATTGACAAGCACCAATTCTCTTGTTTGGATTCATAAACATAGAAATTTAGAAATTCCACATGGAAAAAAAACTTGGAATTTGGAACCTCCAAATCCCAAGTTCAAATTCCATGTAAATAGATGTCATTTCTCAATTTCTATGATTGAGAGTTTAAAAATAACAAATTCCGTATTCAATTTCATTGTTCTCTTAGGTTAACTAAACAAGAAAATTTACAAATTTTAGAAAATAAAATCTCGTCATTTCAATTTCCGTCATTTTTAAATTCCTTAGTAATCTTAAATTTCTTTACCCAAACATAGTCTAAGTGTCTGTGACCGGAGAAATCCTGTGGGAAGTTAAACATGGTCTTAAAAAAAATCCAAATCAAACATTTTGTTTAAATTGCTGCCAACTATAAGAGTCCCAAGGATGATTAATATTTTTTTCATTTTCTCCATGTGTACCTAAGTTTCTTATATTGAATTCTTTTTTTTGCCTAGATACGTTATTGGTTGACTTTAATGGAGTAGAACAATGTACAGATATTTTTGCAGAGCAAATTCCTGCAAGAGGAAATGTTGGTTAAAAAAAACTATTTTATATAAGAGATAACTACATTTCATACCACTTAGATTTTGGATGATTTTTAATTGAGTCAAGTAGTTTCAAGTTTCTCATATTGCATCATACGACTTTGAAATCGTATGAGTAATATGATTGTCTAGTCTTTCATTAAATTGATGACATGACAAGTGTAAGACCTTACATATATATTATATAAAACATTCATCATAAAGCTTCAACTTCTCCTAAATCGATGTTTGTGTTATAGAAGGACAACCGATCACCATCAATTTAACATTACGTTCAAACAGACATAATATGTAAATTAATACTTTAAAGTACAATGTGAGAATATTATTGAAACCTCACAACTTATTTTGAAGTACAATGTGTAGAACAATGTACAAATATTGTTTACCCAAACATAGTCTAAGTGTCTGTGACCGGAGAAATCCTGTGGGAAGTTAAACATGGTCTTAAAAAAAATCCAAATCAAACATATTGTTTAAATTGCTGCCAACTATAAGAGTCCCAAGGATGATTAATATTTTTTTCATTTTCTCCATGTGTACCTAAGTTTCTTATATTGAATTCTTTTTGTTGCCTAGATACGTTATTGGTTGACTTTAATGGAGTAGAACAATGTACAGATATTTTTGCAGAGCAAATTCCTGCAAGAGGAAATGTTGGTTAAAAAAAAACTATTTTATATAAGAGATAACTACATTTCATACCACTTAGATTTTGGATGATTTTTAATTGAGTCAAGTAGTTTCAAGTTTCTCATATTGCATCATACGACTTTGAAATCGTATGACTAATATGATTGTCTAGTCTTTCATTAAATTGATGACATGACAAGTGTAAGACCTTACATATATATTATATAAAACATTCATCATAAAGCTTCAACTTCTCCTAAATCGATGTTTGTGTTATAGAAGGACAACCGATCACCATCAATTTAACATTACGTTCAAACAGACATAATATGTAAATTAATACTTTAAAGTACAATGTGAGAATATTATTGAAACCTCACAACTTATTTTGAAGTACAATGTGTAGAACAATGTACAAATATTGTTTACCCAAACATAGTCTAAGTGTCTGTGACCGGAGAAATCCTGTGGGAAGTTAAACATGGTCTTAAAAAAAATCCAAATCAAACATATTGTTTAAATTGCTGCCAACTATAAGAGTCCCAAGGATGATTAATATTTTTTTCATTTTCTCCATGTGTACCTAAGTTTCTTATATTGAATTCTTTTTGTTGCCTAGATACGTTATTGGTTGACTTTAATGGAGTAGAACAATGTACAGATATTTTTGCAGAGCAAATTCCTGCAAGAGGAAATGTTGGTTAAAAAAAAACTATTTTATATAAGAGATAACTACATTTCATACCACTTAGATTTTGGATGATTTTTAATTGAGTCAAGTAGTTTCAAGTTTCTCATATTGCATCATACGACTTTGAAATCGTATGACTAATATGATTGTCTAGTCTTTCATTAAATTGATGACATGACAAGTGTAAGACCTTACATATATATTATATAAAACATTCATCATAAAGCTTCAACTTCTCCTAAATCGATGTTTGTGTTATAGAAGGACAACCGATCACCATCAATTTAACATTACGTTCAAACAGACATAATATGTAAATTAATACTTTAAAGTACAATGTGAGAATATTATTGAAACCTCACAACTTATTTTGAAGGATCTAAAAATAGTGTAAAATAGCCATCATGCACCATTGTCTCCCAACAAAATTTAAGTAGAGAGGAGTACATCATGATTTTTTACGGAATTAATAATGATTCACTTTTTATAATCATTTTCTAACTAATTTGATTTTCCATAAAAATACATTGAATAAAGCCTATTGATAAAAGGAAACACAACTCATAGACTTAAAACTATATAAAAACTAGAATAACAATAAGTCCCTACTTTTCATTAGTAACATTGTATAACGAAAAGTAAACTTAAAACATGATTGCTTAATAGAATCCAGGACATTTTTTTTCTCTTTGTTTTTGTTCATAAAACTGTAATTTTGATTTTCTTACATTTTCGATATTCTACTCCAAACAAGTTTAAATAACGGAATGAAATTCAAATTGAAAATAAACAAAAGTATTACAAAAATATAGAGGATGAATGAAATTTGAATTGACAATGAAGGAAAGGAATGGCAACAAAGAACAATAAAAGTGGGCGAGTAAGTTAATTAAAATGAAGGAATGAAAAGTTGTTTCTGAAACATGTTTTATGAGAATGACTATCACAGAATGTTTGGTACATATATCCAAATATTTAATACGGCATACATGTTTTTAATTTTCTCCAATGTCTCAATTTCTTCTTAACATCCATACTGTTTTTTAAGCTACATATAGGATCTTACACTTATTTTTACACACAAATTTATGTTTAATTATCACTCGTTTATATACGTTTGTTGTGGACAGCTCATGTAAAAGTTATTGACAATCATAATGTTGTTACCAACTGATCATGTAAAATATATCAACAGGAGTTCATGAAATTCATGATGAATTTTGTAGGGTTTTAAGAACATCTCCTTTTTTTTTTAATCACTTTATTATTCCTAATGTTAGTTTTCCATAAAAAGTTTTGTTCTCGAACAAAAGTTTTCCATAAAAAGTAGGATAAAGAAAAGTAATAATAATAATGAAAAAACAAACACCACCATAATCCATTTGTCACTACTCCCACCTCTCAATACTTGAATAGTATAAGCCCCTATTTTTTATTACTAACACAAAATAATTTTAGAAATAAGGCAAAAAAATAAATAAAATTTTAACCATATTTAACTCACAATTTTTTTTCACAATCCAACCACCCAATTGAACAAGATTTAGAATTTGGTAAAAATCAAAAGGTAGTGCTACTCACACACCATTTTTACTTCCTACACACTCTTGTTAATGTTTGTCCCATCTTCTTCAATTTATTTAATTCAACTAACAAAAATTAATATCAAGTGTGAGAGCTAAAAATGAGTTATAGACAGCACCATCCAAATCAAAACTCACCTTCAAGAAACAAGACCATAAACAACTAAACAAGTGAAAAAACGAATCGAGAGAGAACAATAAAAAAAATAAAAAAAAAATAAAAAAAACTAACGAAAAGTCTAAAAAAACTTTAGTTTTAATGAAAAATGACAAATAAAGGTGTAGTGAATAATACCATGAAAAAGTAAAAAAACGGTTTTTCATTAAAAGTAAACATTACCGAAAGTGTTTCGTTAAAACTCCTTAAAAAAAATTGATAACCCTAATATTTTAAGGTAAAATAAGAACCCTGATTTTGTAATTTGTGGGGCCGAGTAGCAGAATAAGGAAATCCAGAGAATCCTAGCCGAATCCCTTTTGTAAGGATCTTGAGATCCTACAATCATATTCGTTCATCATACATTATATGGTCAGAAATCATTGTAATTTTTTTTTATTTAAAATTGAATATAAACCGTACCTGACAAAACAAACCGCACGATATACGACAAACGGATGTGATTGGAGGATTTTGAGATCCTTACAAAGAGAATCCGGCCACACAAGGATCTTCTCTCTAAGAAAATCATTTTCAAGTGTCCACGTGTAAAATGATGAGGTCAGCAGTCCTCGTCAAAAGGAGTTCCTCTCCCATGTATACAGCTCAAAAATCAATCCCTTTATAAAGCCAAAGCCCCACAGGGGCTGGTTGGCTCTGCAAAATCCTACTCACACACGTTTGTTTGCTCTGTTTTTCTCCGTTTCCTCTGTTCACGCCGCTTCTCTCTCTCTCCCCTACTATCTCTCTCCCTCTCCTCCAACTTCCCACAGTCAACCTATTTATACTCCGATTTGGCACTCGAAACTGAATCGGCCCCAGTTGGATTTCTACTGGGTTTGGACTGATTTTTTCAGTTCTTCATCCGAAAAACCAGGAATAAAGAAATAATAAAGAAGAGATGGTTGTGGATTCTAATGGCGGTTTCGAGTGGAACAGTGATGGTGGTGAAGCTTCTGGTTCCGCTTCCGAGCAGTCTCAGAATTCGTCTCTGAATTCGAAGAATGCGAATCGTGTCACTGGTTTTGGCTCTTGGTGTGATCATATTTCAGAAGCTGCAAACAAGAGGCTCAGACAAACTCCAATGGATTCCAACGAAAAAGTATTTTACTGTTTTGTCTTGGTTTTTTCGTTTCGGTTTTTTTATTCAACGTGATGGATGCATCTTGAAACTTTACGTTTCATGTGTGTGTTTTAATTAATTTATATTGATTCATTTATTTTTGTGTTGTTTATGCGAGAAGTTTAGGTTTTGTTTTATTTGGGTTGATTCGGCGTTTGCATGGCGTTTTTAAGATTTTTACAATACTTTCTCTGTGGATTGGGATTTGAAAGAAAACCCATTGAAGCCAATATCGCTACGCTCACGTATCGTTCTTCCATTTTCCTTTTAAATGTTGCATCTTCTCAATTCTCAACCACATGAACAGAAAAAAAAAAAATTTCTCAACCACATGAACAGAAAAAAAAAAAAAAAACAGTAAAGTGTGATTGTTTCTTTTTCTATCATTTCGTTCCTTTTTAACACGATGGTTGTTTCTAAATTATTTTTATGTCTTTATATGTGAACAGTAGATACTTCCCATTTTCTGCAATGTTTTTTCATTTTTTTTTTTTTAATTTTTATTACTCATTTTTTGCAGGCTCAATTGGCTCAAACTCTTCTAAGTTTAAGTCCTCTTGGTTTGAACCTTGGGGTGACACCCCCTTTCATAGACTTAACAGAAGTGATTGCACCCAGAAAACTCAAGACTAAGCGTTCGCCGGAAGTTAAACCCAACGCTTTTCAGTTGATGACTGAGAAGGAAAAATTGAAGGCTTCTAACTTCAATGCATCATTTATCCGAATCGGTTTGTGGCAGGTTGGCAGTTTTTAAACAATCCATGACACACTTAATCTGAAGTTGCGAAAGTACAAATTTTGTTCGATTTTGATTATAATGTTGTGCAGAGAGTAGCTCACAATGAAGGTGACTTGGTGGTGAAATGTTACTACGCGAAGAGAAAATTGGTGTGGGAAATCTTGGATCAGGGTTTGAAGAGCAAGATTGAAGTGCAGTGGTCTGATATTTCGGCATTGAGAGCAGTTATCAAAGAAAATGAGCCCGGGATTCTGGAAATCGAGGTAACTCTTGTTTATCTTCGTGTTCATAAGTATTCATTGGACTAAGGGTTTAATTATGGTAATTTTGTTCCCAGCATCTTGTTAATATGGTGATGTTTTGCAGTTGAACCAGCCACCTACGTTCCACCGAGAATCAAATCCACAGCCGAGAAAGCATACCATGTGGAATGTGGCATCAGATTTCACCAATGGTCAAGCTCTTATTCACAGGTCCCTTATCTTTATTTTCTCTTCGCATTTCTCCTAAACCCTAATTTTTCAGCACTACCTGACGTAGTTTTTCGATATCTTCTGTTTTCAGGGGGCATTATGTTCAATTTCCCCCAGGTGCCCTTGACCAACACTATGAAAAGCTCATACAATGCGAAAGCCGGTTTTTAGAGATGAGCCAAAGACCTTTCCCGAGTCAAAAATCTCCATACTTTCAGTCAGACTTCCACAATGGTCTTGCAGAATTTTCTTTCAATTTTGATAGACACGGGGCAGAAATCCCCTCCAATCTGCAGTTCCCCTTTTCGCCATGCGTCCAGACACGTTATGATCATACTCAACAAGTTCAAACATACGAACAGCTCAAGCCAACTCTTAGGATCAAGGATTCAACTTCACCAATATCAGGTACTTTTATTGCTTCCTTCACAAGAAAAGCTTTTTTCAGGCCATCGACTCTTGAGAAGAGCAATACACTGATGTTGTTTCCCCAAATATCTTGTGATGATATAGTGATGGATTTTTCTTCGCCTTTAGATGAGGTGATCGGAAACCAAGCAGTTCAAAATCCACAAATGCCGGTTTACTGGGATCAAGGGATAACCCAAGCAATGACCAGTTTTGCTGATTTCTTAGGAAGAGAGCAACTTCCTGGATTGGTTTCTGTTGCACAAGCGAATTCAACTATTTCTTGTCAAAGCTTCAATGTATATAATCAAGGATTAGGAACCCCTAATCCCGACTCCCAATTGCTGAGTAATATCGAAAACCAGCTAATGATCGACTCACAAATTGAATTCAGCAATAAACAAGTCATGCCCCAGGCCAACTCACTCATTGCATTCCCAGAACAAATGAATTATGCATTTGCAGCTGATGTAAAGCACCCAGACTATGTACAAGAAGTGGTTGATAACCAAAACTTTGTTTCCGGCGCAAATGTTGACCTACTTCAGCCTCAGCCGGTTAGCTGGGTGTTGCCACTACCTCAGCCAGGCATCTGGGTGACTGCCAGGAACTCAAGGATACAAATGGCCAAGAACAACTCAGCATCTTCATCCTTCACTCAAAATTCAACAATGGAAGAATTTGCAACTTATAACGACTTGGCCAACCGCTGGAAATGATTCACAGAGACGAATGAAAAGAAAAATCTACCGGGATCTACCGGGGATGAGTGTATATTGCCTCAGCTTCATCCCCTGGTTAGGTCAGTATTAATTTTCTAGAGGGGGGATTAGATAGTCTTAATCCTCTGTTTGTTTGGTTTATTAGAGTTTAACTTTTCCTTTGTGGCTAACTTTTTCCAAAAGCTGCATTCTGGCTTCAGCATTGGCAGTGCTTTTTTGTCAAACAATGACGAGTCCAAGGTTGTTCTTGAAATTTCTTCAAGATTGAGTACACAAAATAGTCACTTCACGGAAAATCTCTCTGATTCCGACTCAAGGATTTTGTAATAACCTGCTTGATCCAATTTAATCTAAAGTATAAAAACTTCAATATCCAGCGATCATACAAGTTATTTTGAATCCAAGAAAAGTTGATATTTCAAAAGCCCTTTGTCAGCAGAGCACAAAGGGGTTCATCTTCTCAACGTACATAAACAAGAGGCATACTAAATAGATAAGTTCTGTTACACAAGACTGACGATATTTCTTTTCTGACAAAGCGATATTCTAAACTGATACTCTAATCCACGTGAAGAGGAATTAAAATGCAGATGCAACAAGACCGGCACAATGACCTAGTCAATCGCCCTAACCCATATCTAGAGAATCCGAATGTGCAATATACTCTTCCCTAACAGTAAGATTTTAACTAGAACAAAATCAACCAAAGAATTTCAAACAAGATTGGCCTGGGGAAGCAGTTAGCTCAAGTCTTCAGAACTTGTGACTCTTCAGGTACAGCAGCTGGAGGTTCATCAGACTTTGCTGCAACTTGATTTTCCTCTCCTTGTCCTTGTGCATTTATCTCACTGTATCTTCGCTTCTTTGGTGCTTTCTCCTTCTCATGTGAATTGCTTGCTGTTGCCGTTGCCTTCCCTTTCGTTTTTCCTTTCTCTTTTCCGTTCTCCTTGTCATTGCCACTGGCCTTGGCATTGGCACTGGTATCCGCATTAGCATTGACACTGGCAACGGCATTGTTGGCATCCGCCGGAGGAGGAAAGAGAGGCGGTTCGCGGCCGCTCAACCGGCAGAAAACCCTTTCAACCGTTCCGCTGATTTCATTCCCCAATCCATTGTTGTCTAAAATCAACTCCCAAACGGACTTGGAGGCCTTTTCGAGCACTTGGGTTTCAAGCTCCTGCCTTAATGCGTCAAAAAGCTCTCTTTTTGTCTGTTTTTCAGCCCCGGGAGTGTTGAGAACTTTGCTCTGCTCCGCCATTTTAATAGTCGTGTTCTTCAGCTCCTCCTGCAAATGCCCATTAACCATCACCGTTACAATTTCACAAACAAAAAACATACAATTTCAGCTCCAAAATTCCTAATTTTAGAGAGAGAGAATTACATTGGATTTAAGCTGATTGATGATCTTTAATCTGAGAGAATCAATGGTGCCATCGTTCATCAGAGACAACAATACGTCTTCTGGGGTTATCACCGGAGAAGAACCCATTCTTCAATTCTACTGAAAACTTACAATCGCGACCCCAATTCTTCAAAAGATGGAAGCCCTAATTCTCTGATTAGGATTCCGATTCCAATTCTGATCCCTCTCTGCGTGCGCTCGATCTTGTTCTGTGCAAGCCCTAACTGTAAACGACAGGTATTTGATACTATTTCTCGTTAATCCAAGACCCTTGCTTCATATGCCACTTTGTGGCATTGATCTTGAGAATTGGTATCCGGATTTCACCTGGAGAATGAGAACCTCATCAAAATGAATTTTAAATATTTTTAATTTTCTCCAATATCGTAGCACAACCATTTCACCAAACAATATTGCTTGGAACTAAGTTGAATGGTTAGAGATCATATATTACACATTCTTCCTATTCTTCCTTGTTTCATAATGAAGAATATATCAAAATGTCACACGCCAAAAGCACTCGCATTTATCAAATCAACACTTCCATGAACAACAATATGCCAACAAAATTGACTTGAAAAAACCCCGTTGTCATATGTTTCATTATTTTGCTGATATGTGCTCAAAATAAATGGTTAAATTGGCCCAATGTTACGCTTTTCATGTATAAATTGATAATGTTTGTGGCGGTGTCACTCTTGTTGTATATACCAGATAAGCAAACAAATCAACAAAAACCCAGAAAAGCAGCTCACAAATGTAATTATACGAATGCAAGAGGACTCGGCATCTTACTTGAACATATCAGACTCGTGTCTTTACGATACAAAAAATTCACTCTTTTTTCTTTACATACAACTCAGGCCAGGAAACCCTAAAACCCAACCCTAAATCGAACTGAATGAGATGTAAAACAAATTCGAACATATATAATTTTATAAATTCAGATTAAAAATAATCTATTTGTTTGGAGCAGATGAAATTGCAGTCCGCAGGCGAAATTTCTAATCGTTAAACTGGATTAGACAAAATCATGAAATTTTTTCTAAAGCCCAACCATATTAAATCACAAATTTGAAGCAGATTTTGACATGCAATAGGTCAACAAGGTAGGAATCGTTTCAGACTAACCTCGATGGCGGGCGTCGGAGGAATCGTCTGTTACTGTCGGAAAACTTGAATCCGAACCCAGCTCCTGGGTTGGTTATAGGGAGATGCTGTTGATGTGAAATTCAAAGGAGAGGAGTTTCAACTTGAAAGATCGTGGCTGCTTGGTGAGGAGATGAGGAGAAGACGCGCAAGATTTTCCAATTGGAAGCCAAGACGACGACCAGGCCCCACAGGCAGGAAGAAATCAGGAGGAAAGACGAGTGCTGGGCATTTTTGTCGGTGTAGAAATGTAATAATGCAAACTTAGCAGGGGTAAAACAGGAATATAGATTAAATCTAAGCCCAAAGGCCCAGCTAATGAAAAGGAGGAAATAACATGCACAAAATGGTAGCATATTTTTTTAGGGAATTTTAACGAAATATTCTCATTAATTTCACTTTAGCGAAAAATTATATTTTTATACTAAAAAGTTAATCTTGATACTATTCAATTTACCATTTATTTTTTCTTTATCGTTAAAACTTAAAATTTTCAAGTTTTTTTTCCATTAGTTTTCCTTATTTTTTATGATGGGCCAGTGTATGGAAAGGAATCCTCTTCGGATTCCACCAAATCCTACCAATCAACAAATCCGGGTCCTTGAAATTTGATGCAACGGCTAAAAACAGTGAACTCCTTTAAAGTTTATAATTACTTTAGCCATTTGATCAAATTTCAAGAGCCGAGATTTGTTGATTGGTAAGATTTGGTGGAAGGGATCCAGAGAGGATTCCTTTCCCCGGTGTATGAGTTAATTTCATATCAAAAACACTTGATCAAATTGTATTGTTCATTCTTGTGGTTGTAGTAGGAATGCCTCAATCTAACGGGTGGTGAGAAAACTATTAATCATGCTTATATATCGCGATTTTCGTTTAAACTCCGTCTGAAAGTAGTACGTGAGACGCTTTTTAACCATGCAGGCGAGTCTCATACAATTTTTGTCGAAATTTGAACGGAAATATCGGTTGTAACTTAGGTAACTGATATTTCACCAAACAAATCACTTGGCCTGAGACATCATATGGAATTCCGCCAAAACATTTCATCTGCTTTGTTTTCACGACCCTTCCTATTAACTGAATATACAAATGCCATGCACTCCTAAATTCTTCTTGTCTTTGTATGGATCACCATCGCGGGCGTGGCTGAAAGATTTGCAGTCAAATGATTGAAACCTACAAGTTTGATGTCTGGACACACGGCACAGGCTCAGCCTTGGCAAAGATATGCAGTGTCGGATTCTCCAGACTCGTTTTAGTTGTCATCTTCATCTCTATCCAAGCAAGCAGATAAATAGCTCAAGATGAAGCCGTCTACATCTCCCTCAAGGACAGAATCAGGATCTGAGACTTCATAGTTTGTCCGAAGATCTTTCACCATCTAGTATGGCTGCATTAAAAGTAGCAATGGAAGTTACGTGACTTGGGTTTTCAAGGAATTGGGGATAGTGTTCTGCTAGTTCTAGAGGCTAGAGCATACATGGAGCACATAGCTGCGTGTCTGGCTTCCCCAGGTTATGTCGGTAAAAGATTGTGAATACTGCACATTCATCTTATTCTGGCACGCCATCTCAAGCTGGTCTACTCGTGACTGAATAACAGCCATTGCTGAAGCCTTATTCTGATGTTGTGATCTGTACATTGAAGAAAAAGGAAACTCCGTGATTAGGATGAAAGTTGGCAATTCTTAGTTCCAAATATAAAAAACGAAAATGTGTTTTAACACCTCTCATTTTGACAAGTAGCAGTAATTCCTGTAGGAATGTGAACAATCCTCACAGCACTATCAGTTGTATTTGTGTGCTGGCCTCCAGCTCCCCCAGAACGAAATTGCTCAATGCGCAGATCAGATTCATTATTTTGTACATGCTCAGATGCATCTCCCAGGATTGGAGTCACAGTAACAGCAGCAAATGAAGTGTGCCTGCGCTTATTACTGTCAAAAGGTGAGATCCGTACCAACCTGTGCACTCCTACTTCTGCTTTGGCATATCCAAAAGCATATTCACCGTCAACCTTGATTGTTGCCTGCTGCAAGAACAGATTGATCTGAAGTCAGAACATTAGCATACTCTTCAGTTTAAAGGCTTTACTGGAATATAATTGGGGTGGGACAGTGGATTTGCACATGCTTGGGATAAGCCGATTTCTTTTTCCTTACCATGCAAATAATTGCTACAGATGTTTCATGGATCCATTCGCAAATACAAAGGATCAGTGGATAGAAGATGAACCTTGATTCCCGCAATCGCACCAGGCATTTCATCCACCACAGTCATGTCGTATCTGTGTCGTTGAGCCCACATTTTATACATCTGCATGACCATTGTTGCCCAGTCATTACTCTCTGTACCCCCAGCTCCTGCTTGAACCTACATGGCACAATACTATCTAAGGTCTGGTTGGCATAGATTAATCGCAACCAGTGTCTTTCACCATTATAACATCTATATAATGAGTACAAAATACCAACAACTAGACACCACCAATACATGTTTCATAGAATATAGGAAATATTAATGCAGAAAACACGATTCATATATCAAACGGACCTCAATGTAACACGAGCAAGGATCCTGCTCCCCAGCTAACAAAGCTTCAATCTCCTTCTCCTTTGAAGTTCTTCTCATATTAAGCAAAGCGTTCATGGATTCCTGCATATGAGAATCCGTACAACTAACTAAAAAGCACAATGCACGTTGTTCTCAACTCTCAAGTACCTTATAACTTAAAAGAAAGGATTCAACTTTATGGAAAGGATTCAAATATGACCAGTTCAATTGATCCTTCTTTGCATCAATGTAGATCGTATATTGTTACTGCATTGATTCTATTACCAATGTTATATGTCCGTTACTTTTTTCCTATTCA
Organism: Pyrus x bretschneideri; assembly: GCF_019419815.1. Lineage (NCBI taxonomy): Eukaryota > Viridiplantae > Streptophyta > Magnoliopsida > Rosales > Rosaceae > Pyrus > Pyrus x bretschneideri. The sequence goes on from NW_025999402.1 coordinate 6,252,823, forward strand.
CTGAAAAACAGATACTAGCATGGACTTTTCACTATTTGGCGTACATCATAAATTGAATCTACGATAACCAGTGAATAAAACATCATATTGGTGCTAATTATTCAAGACGGCAAAAACCATGAAATAACATGCCTATGAGAAGAATTGAAGGCCCACCGATTCCAGCTTTGCGTCATTCTCTTCATGGGCAAGCTTCACCACGTCTATATGCTCGAGCAATTCTTGCTCAAATGCCTGCACTTCTTTCATTTTATCCAGAAGTGAACCATGTTCATGGCTTATCTTCCCTGCATGTACAGGATCATTCCACAGGTCTGGCTTATTCACCTCTGCTGATAACATATCCAACCTAACCAGCAACTTCTTCCACTGCCACCATAATCAGAAGACGTACTTCAAAACTAAGCGGAAATATTCGAATACAAACAGAGAATCAACCATACCAAATGATTGAATCCTCAACATAAGAAACAAATGATTGAATCCTCAACATAAGAAACGAAGTTATGCTTCCAGATAAACTCATATGGCCTTGTTTGGTGTCTAGGATTGGATTGGATTCGATAAGTCACTAGATTCAACGTGTTTATGAGAAAATGGACGGATTAGTCACCAGGGAAACTTCTCTCAGCCAATCCCCACATTTTCAACATACATTGAATTTATTGACAGAGGAACACAATGGAATGTTTTAATTTTAATTGTACCTGCAAACGTTTCTTAATAAGATGAATGGACTGTGCAATTGCAGCAGCGTGACTCTTCCAATCACTCTCGTTCACACCCAGAATCGGCCACTCACTAGCAATGATTCTATCAACCGTCCCATCACAGGTCGACGGCTCCACCGCAGCCTGAGTACCAAACAAGCAAACCAACCCGAAACTGCCACGACCCGAATACAAACTTCTCACCATTGGCAGCCCCAATACACCAGACCCAGTGACATTTTCCCCCGCAGCAACATACCCAGAGCTTAAGGCATGAGGCTTGGAGCCCGAAATAAAGATACTAATCGGAAAGGGGTGATTTTGGAGAGACCCAAATGGGGATTCTGAGGTATTGGAGGAAATGGAGAAACCCCAGAATCCAAAATCCTGTGTTTTTCAATTGGATTTGGTAAATTTTGAGGGCTTGAGGGTCGATATAGATTTCTGGGTTGGGATTCAGACAGAGTAGAGAAAAGCAGAAATGGAAAAAAGCCGCTTTTGGCTTCTGGGTTTGGGCAGAGAAGCTGCCAGGATCCACTACTACTTGCTCTCCTTCTAAGCATGAAAGATGACATTTTTCTGATGTTTGAATCTTTTGAGGTTTAACAGAAACTCCAATTGAGGGTTTTAAAAATACAGGAGCTGCTGACCTAGAAGATGAAAAGATGAAACGATGACGTTTTGAAATACAGTCGCCTTTTTTCCCCAAAGCCTTCGTCTTCCTCAGCCGCTGCTCAGTCACCATGTCAGCCCAAGCCGACGCCGTAAATCCCAGTTCCCAAAATGCCCTCCAAACCCCACAGAATTACCCCGTGCCCCTCTCCCCGCCACTCCCCGCCATCTCTAAGCACATAGAGCTGGCGAGAGCCATGTCCGCCTCTTCCAAATCCAGCTTCTTTTCCCTCTCGAGAAACAGCGAAGTTTACGAGGACCAGTGGCTCGTTGGAACCGGTCCCTCAGCTTCTCTGTGACTCGGCCGAGTTAGGTGAGCCAGGTTAACTCTTCTCTTTTTTTTCTGGTCTGCTTCTTGTTTCCAAGATGAAACCTAGAGAAGTGCTTTTCTCGTTAAGTTGGCTTATTCTAAAACTGCTTCTCAGTACAATGAGGAATATGATCTTCAATCCTAAAGAGTTTTAAATTCATGTAATCAGTGGAAATTAGCTGGGATCAGGGTTTAGTTTTGTTGTAGATTCTCCAAGCCAATTGGCAACAACTTCTGCTTATTCGAAAAGCCATAATCAAATTTAGGAAACGCTTTCTAAGTTCATTGGATGGGAGATACTGACTACTTGCAATGGGCGGGAAATTTTGAGTTTTGATTCCTATCACATAGTGAGTCGGAAAAGTGCTTCCTTGGAAAAGTTGATTTTTGTTACTCTTTCTTGAACACTGATTTTAGTCCAAGTTATCAGTTGCAGGGACCCAAACCATCCACCTGAGCTCCATCTTGCCAAACGACTAGATTTTAGTAAGACCCCGTCCTAGGAGTGGACGAACACATCAAATCCGCTCGCATTGTCAGTATCTTGGAATTTCCATAAGAGCTTGTCTCTTGAACACCCTGTTACTGGTCTTCCAGTGATGTTTCGGGCACCTGTACCGTCTTGGGCCAGCCAGGCTTTGCAACACTAGTTTAGTTCAATGGTTCTTTGTGTTCAATGTCTGGGTATAAGAAGATCAATCCTTTCGTGCTTCGACACGGTTACTTGCTATTCTCTGCGGAAAATGGTTTTAGGTTTGATGCCGAAGGCAAGCGTGCCGAGGTCTGCAGTTGGCACTGCAGCGTTCTCCTTACTTCGCCGTTTGCTCCTTTGTCCGATCATACGTGGACAATGGATTTGGGTTTCAAATGTCATGAACTCTTGTAAGTAACAATTTACAAGAAAAACCTGCTGTGCTATGTTTTCTTCTCAAATTTTGCTCATATGATTTAATTTTGCACTTTTCGGCTTCTGTGTATGTTGTTAAACTTCTCTCATCACTTGGATATTTGGTATGACTCTGCCATTCTCTCTTAGTGTAAGCTCTGAAGTCCCTTTTTTCTGTGTGTTAATGGGGGAAAACGAACTCTCTGACGTCTCTTAATCCTAACTCGTTACTTCACCCTCTCATCACTTGGGCCGACTCCAAATTCCAATGCACATTGACGTCCATAGCTCCCTCGTTACAAAGAATAACTCCTATGCGACAGAGTTACCGTGTTACGGTAGCATTGCATTGTAAGTTTCACTCCTCGTTAATGTTTGCCTTGGTCTATTCGGTAAGCTCTGATGTCGTTTTCTTTTGGAAGCAAACTTCAAATTTAACTTTGGAAATACCATTTTCCAAAATGTTTACAATCTTTTTTCTTTATCCTAATTCATTGAATCTTCAATCTTGTAGCTGAAAAATTAATCATTTTTACATGACTGTTTCCACATCGTTATCAATATTCTATTAAACAAAGGGTAAAGTCCTAATCAAGTTTGAGATTAGTCTAAACTAGTAGCTTTAGACTGCTTAATAGTTGAGCTCCTATCGCTAATTTTTTTTTTTTTTTTTTATTTGAACGAGCGATATTTTATGTACTAAAGGGAAGGAAAATGGGGTTAACTTCATAATAAGCTAGTAATAATGTAGTTCAAATTCGTTTTTGGCAAAAATCGAACCTAATACCTCAAATACAACTAAACTGTAATACTAAATGACTAATTTCTACTTGAAAGGGATCAAATGCGTGGCAGACTGATATTGGTTACAAATATTGTAATCAATTTTGTTTTAATAATTTGTAAAGGCAAAGACTTTCAAGGCTCAAGTGCGGTAAACGTGTTGGTTGTTTAGAATACAATTAAGAATTCTATTCTCCCCACTAAGCATATAATATTGAGATTGCTCTCCTCTTAAATTATTGATATTTTGCAGACGTGAATTAGGTCAGCTGACAAAAATACTATCGCTTTTTACACTCAAGTTTAATTATTCTTTATATAAGTAGTTCAAAGTACCGATTCTTGAAGACTTACTACCTACAGTCTCCTAAGAATATGAGACTTGATATAGACATTTTCTACGATAATTAAATTAGCTTGCATTTACTATGAGAATTGTTTATATTTTCAAGCCTGGAAGAGGAAAATTCAAAATTGACTATTTATTTTTGTTGTATAAATGTTTCTTGACAGCAATTTGAATTTATTTGGAATACAAGTTAGCATCACATTACGCATTAAAATCAAAATCAAGGGAAAACTTGATATAAGTCCAATTTTTTGAGCCAATAGTATGAATAGTCCAATTTATTAAAATAAGTCCAATTTGTTATATTTAATTATCTAATTATCAATAATTATTTGTTCAATGATAAGATTTATTATAAAAATCAAATTTCTTCCCAATTATCTCTTTGCTTATTTCTTTTTATTTATCTTTTTGTTATTTCTCGTTCTTCCTCCTACTTTAAACCCCATTTATAGATTTTATTTTTAATTTTAATAATCAACCTATATCACAGGTTAATTATATTTATCTACCTATATGACAAATTCTTTTTTTATAATCAACCTGTCACAGATTAATGTGTCTTGCTTGTAGGTATGTTATGTTTTTTTACCTTTTAATTAGGTTTCATATCTCACGTATAGGTATTATATACATTCATATATTTGTTACTTGAGTTAGGGTAGAATGTTTTGCAGATAAATTTATGTTAGTATATTAGTTTTTTTGTTATAAGATATTAAATATATTATTTTGGAGTTGGAAAATGCATAATATTAGAAGATTTTAATTGATTTTTAATATTTTTAGAAAATGTAAAATGAGTATAAAAGAAATAAAAACATATAATTAGATAACTGGACTCACTCCTAAAAACACTCTACATTTTTGGACCTAGATCTAAAAGCCCCTAAAATCAATTGCGTGCAGAGATAAAAAGTTGGTAAATAATCCTTTTTCCTTTAGAAAACTTTGTAATTCTTCATAACCTAATTGAAATGCAAATAAAGTAAAAGAATTGAAAACAAAATTGGTAACTCTAACATTTGAGAACAAAATTGGTTTCAATTATTCCTTTCACCTCAAAGTCTTTTCTCCCTCCTTTCAACGAGAAGATATTCAGCATAGCTGTCTGATTTTTTACGCGATACCACGTTCACGAATTCAAAACTGAGGAGATTCTATGCTTTTGTGAGACGTACTCTACACAAACGGAAAGTTTTGTGAATTACTAAGTGATTATTGAGTTTGTGTTTATCCACGGGAGCTGGTACTGATTTGGCCAACTCATCGATGATAAATAAGTGTGGCCCTTGGAGAATAAGACATCTCTGACAAAACATATACCAGTTAATCAAAACAACCAGTTATACTCAGTCCAAGGTGCATGCAAGAATCTCCCCCCAGTTCGCACCTGCCTTTCAAACCAGCAAGCTTCATAGCTTTACAGTTTCCAAAGCCCGTGCAGTGCAACGAGATTTCTCGAGTACCCCATATATTGCAAAACTTAACGGTTTAGATGTGCACTAGAGAATTCAAAGAAATTTAACAAGCGGACGTGATACAATTAAAAACCATCGTCTACAGTACATTGTTGTGTAGTCTAAGACTCCCGATCCAAACCCAATAAAATATCATCTGGGTTTGGATAATGCAGTTGTCATGCATAATTTTAAGATTTTATGAGGTTGCAGTTCAAAACCCACCAAGCATTTTTCTTCTTTTCTTTGCTATATAATATCTTAGATATACCCAGAAAATTCTTGAAGGAACCAATTGTTGTGTGTGACGTTTTGGAAGATGGGTTTGCTGAGTGAGGGACTGACTCAGGTGGTGATTCCCTTGGCTGCGGTTGTGGGGATTGGTTTTGCTTTGCTGCAATGGTTTTTGGTGTCAAAGGTGAAGGTCTCTGGCGTGTATGGTGAGCGAAATGGGTTCAAGGACAAGCTCATTGCAGACGAAGAAGAGGGTGTTAACTCTCTTGAGGTTACCAACAAGTGTGCTGAGATTCAACATGCCATTTCCATAGGTGATCTCTCTCTCTCTCTCTCTCTCTCTCTCTCTCTCTCAAAATTCACTTGTTTCCCATGTGTTAGAAAAGAACACTTTTGTGACTAATTAGAATTTCGTCGCTAAAGCATCATTCTGTCGTAGTGACCAGTGGTCACACCCTAAAAAGAATGAAAAATTTTGATCTTGCTGCCCTTCCAATTTTCTTTCCGGAAGATGTCATCGCTAAAGCATCTTTCTGTTGTAGTGATTACATTATCACACCTGAAAAGACTGCAAAACTGTGTTCTAGCTGCCGTGTTAATTTCCTCGCGAAAGATTTTGTCACTGAAGCATCATATTGTGGTTATGATCACTGATTACTCCCTGCAAGGACTGAAAAATGATGCTCTAGCTGCCCATTTAATTTTCCTCGCGGAAGATTTCGTTGTCAAAGCATCATTTTGTTGTAGTGATGACAACCTGAAAATATTAGAATAATTATGTTCTTGCTGCTCTTTTGTGGCAGTAAATTATTCTCTCTGATTTTGGTTTTGCTTTATTTGTCCTCAGTCCCTTTATTCTTTTGGTTGATGTTTACATTTTTGCCATATTTGTAGTTTATGCAATTTTTTGGGCTGTTAAGTCTGACTTTTGGTTCATATGATGTTCCAGGGGCGACCTCCTTCCTGTTCACCCAATACAGATACCTCAGCATCTTCGTCGGTGTTTTTAGCACCATAATCTTCCTCTTCCTTGGCTCAGTGAAGGGTTTTAGCACTAAAAGCGAAGCCTGCACATATAACACAGGCAATATGTGCAAACCGGCATTAGCCAACGCCTTCTTTAGTACTGTTGCCTTCTTGCTTGGTGCCTTTACATCCGTCCTCTCTGGATTTCTCGGGATGAAGATTGCAACTTATGCCAATGCTAGAACAACCCTAGAAGCAAGGAGGGGTGTTGGGAAGGCTTTCATTACCGCCTTTCGCTCAGGTGCTGTGATGGGGTTCCTTCTTGCTGCCAATGGCCTATTGGTGCTGTATATCACTATCAATTTGTTTAAGTTGTATTATGGGGATGACTGGGAAGGACTGTATGAGTCAATTACTGGTTATGGACTTGGAGGTTCTTCAATGGCACTCTTTGGGAGAGTTGGGGGAGGTATATACACGAAAGCTGCTGATGTTGGTGCTGATCTTGTCGGGAAAGTTGAACGAAATATCCCTGAAGATGATCCACGAAACCCCGCCGTAATTACCAACTCCTTTATTACTATGTTTGTTTGCTCATTTCTCTTACATTTTCGCAATGCAGAGCATCACTTTTGACATACTGAGTGTTATACTTTCTTTGTCAAACATTGTTAGAAGCGCTTTTAGTTATATGAGCGCTTTTAATTTTGTGTTTCTTTCTCAGGTTATTGCAGACAATGTGGGTGACAATGTAGGAGACATTGCCGGGATGGGATCTGACCTGTTTGGATCTTATGCCGAGTCTTCTTGTGCAGCATTGTTTGTTGCATCCATATCATCCTTTGGCATCGGTCATGACTACACCGCCATGTCGTATCCTTTGATCATAAGCTCAATGGGGATTGTGGTTTGTTTGGTAACAACCCTTTTCGCAACCGATCTGTTTGAAATCAGGAAAGTCAGTGAGATCGAACCCGCCTTGAAGCGTCAACTCCTCATCTCAACCATTTTTATGACTGCTGGGATCGCCGCTGTCACTTTCGTATCCTTGCCTTCAGAATTCACTCTTTTCAGCTTTGGAACCAATAAGGCTGTCAAAAACTGGTATGCTTCTTTATATCCCCAATTTCTGTTCTTTCCTGAGTAATTCTTTGTTTTTGTATTACGTGGTCTTATCAATTCACCCATTTCATAACACGTGTATCGATTTATTAGTTCATCACTAATTCGTTTTCCCATAACATTTAGTATAATTATGTGAATTACATGTGTGCTGTAGGTACCTCTTCTTTTGTGTATCAATTGGATTGTGGGCTGGTCTTGTTATTGGATACACTACAGAGTATTACACTAGCAATGCTTACAGGTGAGCCCTTTAATTTCCTAATTATGTAATTATGATTAATATAACGCTAGAAATATGTTGCACTTGATCAAATCTCCGATGCTTATTACTTTTTTTCGGTTTGCAGTCCGGTGCAGGATGTGGCAGATTCATGCAGGACTGGTGCTGCAACAAACGTGATTTTCGGGCTGGCTCTTGGTTACAAATCAGTCATCATTCCTGTGTTTGCCATTGCGTTTGCTATCTACGTTAGCTTTAGCTTGGCTGCCATGTATGGAATTGCTGTGGCTGCTTTGGGAATGCTCAGCACGATCTCCACAGGTCTTGCAATTGATGCTTATGGCCCCATAAGCGACAATGCTGGTGGGATTGCAGAGATGGCCGGGATGAGCCACAAGATACGCGAAAGAACAGATGCTTTGGATGCTGCAGGAAACACAACTGCTGCTATTGGCAAGGTAAAACAAACCTAGGCGCATTCTCGGATACTGAAAATGCAAATTCACCTCCTCAAGACGCTTTCTGAAACGGTTTAGAAAATGTTACCAGACGGTCCCTAAGTATTCGGTATGATGATTTGTATCCCTTATTTCGATTTTGATATGTTTTCTTGTATGTGTCAGGGTTTTGCTATTGGATCAGCTGCTCTTGTTTCTCTTGCATTGTTTGGCGCCTATGTCAGCAGGGCGGGAATAGAGACCGTTGATGTGTTGACACCGAAAGTCTTCATTGGCTTGATTGTGGGAGCTATGCTTCCGTACTGGTTTTCGGCCATGACAATGAAGAGTGTGGGAAGTGCTGCACTCAAAATGGTCGAAGAGGTTCGCAGGCAGTTCAATACTATTCCGGGGCTCATGGAAGGAACAGCAAAGCCAGATTACGCAACTTGTGTCAAGATTTCTACCGATGCTTCCCTAAGGGAGATGATCCCACCAGGCGCCTTGGTCATGCTTACACCGCTTGTTGCCGGTACCTTCTTTGGAGTTGAAACTCTTGCTGGGATTCTTGCAGGCTCACTTGTTTCCGGCGTGCAGGTAACACGTAGATTTTCAATTTCTCCGTCTTCTTTTGGATTTACCGGCGTTTGCTAATACGTCTTCCTCTTGTTTTCCTCCCTAGATTGCCATTTCTGCATCCAACACCGGCGGGGCATGGGATAATGCAAAGAAATACATAGAGGTAAGCACACTTCTGTGCTCGATTGAGTTACAGTTACTAGAACGCGAGCATCAAACTCAATACCATTTGCTCTGATGCACCTGCAGGCCGGTGGTTCAGAACATGCTAAATCACTAGGTCCGAAGGGTTCGGAGCCCCACAAGGCGGCGGTCATAGGCGATACGATCGGAGATCCCCTCAAGGACACTTCAGGTCCTTCACTCAATATTCTGATCAAACTCATGGCAGTCGAGTCCTTGGTGTTTGCTCCATTCTTTGCAGCGCATGGAGGCCTTCTCTTCAAATGGCTTTGAAAATGGAGCTGCAACACGGTCAAATTAACCGCTGTTGATATATGTTCAAGATGGAGCTCCTTACTCTAATTAGTAGTTCATGTTGTTAAGTAAAAGCTATATATTTATTGCTTCGTTAATCCCAATTTGACGAGAACCATATATGTGTATATATATGTATGCATGTTACTCTATGTTGCATGTCAATATATATCCACAATCTTGGTTATGCATGTATCTCTTTCTGTTTAAAGAATCTCTTTCTAGTTATCCGGAAATAATTAGGAGATTTTTTAAAATGCATACGAGCAAATGCTTTTTCTTTTGCGGATCCAATTTTAATAAGAACTTGATGAGTAGATCCACGTACACATCTTGCTTTTACTGCTACATTGAAAGTTACTTCACGTATTGCTTAACCTAAAACAGATAGTGGATTTGTTACAATCAATTCCTTTTTGCCTTTAATAAAGTAATATTTCAGCTACTTTAATTTATACGAGAAAGCAGATCAAATTAGCGTGTACATGACATGACACACTATCTTACCAACCCACATAAAATATGTATCAACTTGGATACGATCCGAATAATGGCATCTTCCTTCCAAAAAGTATCTGTTTAGTTATTCGAGTAGGGATTCTCTTTGGATCTCTTCCATCAAAACCACCAATCAAGAGATCTGAATTTTTGAAATTTTATCCAACGGTCCACTTGTTTTAGCCTTTTCAAAACGATAATAATTTCGAATCGTTGAATAAAATTTCAAAGATCCAGTTCACTTAATCTGGAAATCTTGGTGGAACTATCCTACCAAACCCACTTAAAATATGTATCAACTTGGTTATGATCCCAGTAATGGCATCTTCCTTCCAAAAAGTATCTGTTTAGGTGCAATTCTCTGAAAAGGAATTCTCGTTGTATCTCTTCCATCAAAATCATCGGATCAAGTGATCCGGACCTTTGAAATTTCATGCAATGGTCCACCTATTTTGACTCTTTAAAAATTAGAATAATTTGGACCGTTGGATTAAATTTCAAAGGTCCAAATCACTGATCCGATAGTCTTAATGGAAGAAATCCTGAGAAATCTCTTCTCCAATACTCCCAGTGCTTTCATCAAGTATTGTGTTATTAAACACCACAAGGTAATCAAATTTCAAATACCTAGAACAACCTCATTTGGAGAGTCACCATAGCAACATTCCAATCTTATCATGTGTATTATCAAATGTTTTCATTTTTCTCACGTAATAATACATGATTAGTTTGGAATATCACTACTAAGGCATCTGAGCTGCAAGGATGGGCCAATTAAGGTTAGGCCGTGACCAACTCTAATTAGTGTTAATTAAGGTTGTTAGACTCAAAAGTAATTACTTCCACACATGCTACATTTTGAATCAATTCGGAATCTGAACTTGCGACCTCTTTCAACTTTGAAAAGAGAAATACCAAGATCAACTGACAACCTCCCTCGACAATGAAAAGAGAAGTAACACGACCAACGTAAACTTTTGGTTGAAAACTTTAGTTAGGTAAGTTGAAAACAGAAGCAGATCAAAGAAAAGGCAATTACCATGGTATGAAAACCAATCATGTAAGAAGGCTAGACGCTTGAGTGACTTGCAGTCTAAGCATCCAAAGAATTGCACAGCAGAGGAAAATGAGTGCCGTCTCACACTGAAAATTCAGAAAATTAAGCCTGCAACTAGTTTATCTTATAGTATGGAGGTATGTGGCTTTTTCTATGTTTTTGTCCTACGCAAGGTCACCACCGATTATTCTTAGGTATATCCATTTGAGAGAGAATTGTTTATTTAATCCAAAGAAATATATTTATTTGGTAAACCCTTCCAGCCGAAGAGGGTAATTAAATTACGCAAAATATTTGGAACTCATTTATCTTGAGTTGAAATCTTCCGTCTTCTTATGTAAAAGAACGGGTACATTACAGTAGACAAAAGCAACACAAACAGGTTGTACATAACCAAAACTAATAATCACTGGCCAAGTCCAAACTTTTACTCTCTCTTTCTTAGAGTTGGTCGAATTTAAGACATGTTGACCCTTAATCGTATCACAAAAGTAACAAGGTACAATGAACAGAACTAATCATAATAATTATCATTTACGAATCAATAAATTTAGGGGTGTGCTATCCACACACCCCATTTTACTTCTCACACACCCCTTGATAATTTCTGTTCGTTGATCTTCTTCAATTCATCCGATCCGACGACCAAAAATTAAAAAGGTGTGAGAAGTAAAATGGGATGTGTGGATATCACACTTTAACATTTCAAACTACAAATCATGACCGCATTAACAAAGTTGAATCTTATACATAACATGTTCGTTTGAAAGTGTTTTTAAAATGATAAAAGAGTTTTTAGCGAAAATATTTTCGGGTTCTAAAAGAACTTGAAGTGCTTCTTGCAAGAAACACATAAACTGGTGCTTTTTGTAGGAAACACTAGCACTTTAAGTGTTTTTTTAGGATTCACATTACTAAATATTGATTTCAAAAATATTTTCATTGTTCCATCCATTTTAAAGGTAATTACAAACGAGCCCAACGTCATTAATTCATAATCTAACACAATAACTAGGAGAAATGTTACATCCAAATACAAATCCAATGCACTCCATTCTGATGTATGATGCAGGCTTGAATATTTCAGTGTGGAAATGTAAGACTTTGATATTGTCCTTCAAAATTACTAAAACTGAACAGTCCAAGGTATTGTCCTTCAAACCAAAAAGGGTTTAGTTTACTTAGAGAGAGTTAAATATGAAATCCCAAGAACTTAATCAGAATTAGTGATTTGTTGAACCTAATCCTAAATCCTAATCTCCTCCTATTAAGTATTAGATGTTTCTAGAGGATGAGAAATTTTTAGTTGTGACGGGAACACGGATGATATACCACTTGTTTTTATGTAAGTGGTGAAATTTTTTAATTTTTAAGTTATTAACCTTTTAATACACATAACCCACCATTTCTATAAAAACACGTGATGTACTACGTCGTGTGATGGTTACACTAAAAAATCTCTTCTAGATGACCAAATCCCTTTAAATTAAATTCAAGGATAATGCCATTAATTGTGTTTTAAAAACAAAACAAAAAAACCAAATAGAGGGGTATTTCCGTAAACTCACACCTTCCTCCTCCAACCTACGTGGCGCACTCAATTGCTACAGCGCAAAACTTCAGTGAGGGCCCAATCGGATCCCGCCACCTCATAGCAATGACAAGCCGAGACAACGTGGCGACCTTCCATTGGTCGCATCTTCCAGCTCTGACTCTTACCTCAAAGCTACTACCCATTGTTTAACCGCTGCAGTCAAAAACCAATTTATATAAGAGCACGCCGGGATCGAGCTCTCCCATCAGTGTCCGTAGCTGCAGACTTTCTCAGTGGCGAAAACGATGGCGTTTAGGGTTCGAAACAACTCGAGCTTGCTGTCCCTGGTCCTTCTCTCTCTCCTCGCCATCGCCTCCGCCAAGGTTTTCTTCGAAGAACGCTTCGAAGGTTATACACATCTCTCTCTGTTTCTCCCTTGTGTATCTGTAGGTGTATGGATTATTTGATATCGTCGGTGTTTGGTTGCATTTTCAATTGATTAGGGTTTTAGAGGTTTTGTGTGCGGTAATTGAATTGAATCCGATGTCATTTCTGGAGGATCGGTGTTGGTTATGAGTCTGCGACTCGATCTGATTGTTTTTTTGTTTAATTTTTATCTGAAGACCATTAGTGTGAGATGAATTTACTGTTCTCAATTGGATCTATTAGAAATCTGATTGAATTTTGAGTTTTCAGCTTGATTTATGGTTTTGGTTATGTTTTCGAATCGAAATGTTTGGTTGTGGGTGTGGGTGGTAAATGTGATAAGTGAAGTGTTTGTAAATAACAAAGTAGGGTTTAGGGTTTTGTTAGAATCAATTAAAATGGGGATTGGATGGAGAAAATCAATAAATCGAAGGTTTCTAGTCTCACAAGGTGGTTAAGCTACCCTATATGAATTGGGTGCGGATTTAATATAAATCCTATACGTTCCGTTAAAATTGAAATTCTAGTGTTGCTCTAGCCCTCAATGGCCTCGAGGGGGCGCTTCTTTCAGCTGTTGAACTTGTCAATCACCTAGTAATGTTGCATTCTTGCCAGGGTGTGATTAGTAGGACCTCGAAAAGGCATAGATTTTTGCCTGATACTGTACTGTGATATTTGTCACAGTTTCCAGTGATGTTTTCTTATTCAACAAGTATTGAAAAGGGTCTTTAACCCGTCTTCTTATTTGTTTCCTTACTTTTCACTGTTTCCAGTGATATGCTAATTCTTTTTCTTATTCTGTTATGCTAATTCTTTTTCTCTTGTTTCTTTTATTATTTGGCAAATACTAAAAGACGGATGGGACAAACGTTGGGTGAAATCTGACTGGAAGAGAGATGAGGGCCTTGCCGGAGAATGGAACTTCACCTCTGGAAAATGGAATGGAGATGCTAATGACAAGGGTATCTCTTCATAACCAATTCTGTCTCTATGTTTTTATGTTATCTGCAGATTTTTCACTGTGTTCCTTGCTTGATTTTTAATACTTTGAAGATCGTCCTGATGACTTTTTTTTTTTTTTTTATGATTCTGACATTTTGGTACAGGTATCCAAACAAGTGAGGACCACAGGTTTTATGCCATTTCAGCTGAGTTCCCTGAATTCAGCAACAAGGACAAGACACTAGTATTCCAATTTTCCGTGAAACATGAGCAGAAGCTTGACTGTGGTGGTGGCTATATCAAGTTACTCAGTGGTGATGTTGATCAGAAGAAATTCGGTGGTGATACCCCATACAGGCAAGTGATATCCCCTTTTGGTCTGACTATTTTGTTTTCATTGCATCAATCTCTTTACCTCAATAGTTTCTGACTTGGTATTTAAACTTTTATGGTTTGCAGTATCATGTTTGGGCCAGATATCTGTGGATACAGCACCAAGAAAGTTCACGCAATCCTTAACTACAATGACACAAATAAATTGATCAAGAAGGACGTCCCCTGTGAGACTGACCAACTCACTCATGTTTATACTTTTATCCTCCGCCCAGATGCTACCTACAGCATCCTTATCGACAATGTAGAGAAACAAACTGGTAGCCTATACAGTGATTGGGATCTTCTGCCACCAAAGAAAATCAAGGATCCTGAGGCCAAGAAAGTATGTATCTATAATTGAATTCTTGAGATTTCAACAAACTAATCATAAGTTCATAACTGATGTGTTGACTAATAACTATCTGATATCGGCAGCCTGAAGATTGGGAAGACAAAGAATACATTCCTGACCCTGAAGATACTAAGCCAGAGGTAGTCGCCTTTTATATTCTAATCATTTGTGCTTATTCTTTTTATGTGCTGAATGTACAAGCATACTGACTCTCATTGTTTGTTTGTAGGGTTATGATGATATTCCCAAGGAGATAACTGATCCCGATGCCAAGAAGGTAATGATTGAACTTGGGTTTCCAAAATATTACACATACTTGGAAGAGTTTTGTTGATCACTAAAGTGACTTGGTGTTTCAGCCGGAAGATTGGGATGATGAGGAAGATGGTGAATGGACTGCCCCAACCATTCCCAACCCTGAATACAAGGGTGAATGGAAGCCAAAGGTTTGTGGAATTCTGGTTTGAATAATAGCTTGAGTTACAACTTTTAAACGCTCTCTCACTTTTTCTCTGCAACTGTGCAGAAAATCAAGAACCCCAACTTCAAGGGAAAGTGGAAGGCACCACTGATTGACAACCCAGAGTTCAAGGATGACCCTGAGCTGTATGTTTACCCCAACTTGAAGTATGTTGGAATTGAATTGTGGCAGGTAAAATTGTCTGTTACCATCCCCCGGTTTGCTATTTTTATTCCCTCAGTTCTCACAGTCTGATAAGCAAGATGCTCAATGTCCCAGGTGAAATCTGGAACCCTGTTTGACAATATCTTGATCACTGATGAGCCGGAGTATGCAAAGCAACTGGCGGAGGAAACATGGGGCAAACAAAAAGATGTATGTGATATGTGATATAATATACCTTTTACCATAGCTCTTTTAACATGTCTGATTGATTTACGTTTAATTTCAGGCCGAGAAGGCAGCATTTGAAGAGGCAGAGAAAAAGCAGGAGGAGGTACTACTCTTTTTCCTCTAATGTTTATTTGAGTAGTCCAAAATTATTTTCACTATCAGTAATCGTGTTTTTATTCATGCTTATTAACTTGTTACCTTAATCCTTTTACCAGGAAGCGAAAGATCCAGTTGACTCTGATGTAAGCATACGAAACTGACACCTGAGAATTTATCAGCTGTGTCATCTTTTTCTGCGGTCCCTAACAGCTTTGCCGTGTTTTTTCAGGCTGAGGAAGAGGATGATGCCGACATAGATGATGCTGAAGATGACTCTGATGCAGAATCTAAAGCGGACTCAATTGAAGAGAGTGCCGAGGAGTCTGAGAAACATGTAGGCTTCTTTCCTTTTGCGGTTACTCAACTAATACTAGTAATCTATTCACTGATCTTTGCGACTTGTGCTTTGTATTTTCAGGATGAACTGTAGGAAGTGAAGCATCGAGAGAAGCTTCGGCGAGTGCGCCATTTTTTTCTCCTTATTTTTTAGCTATAGAAGTAGATACTTCTAAGTGTTGAATGTTGCTGATGTCTTAATCTCTCATGGGAACAAAAACGATGACATTGTGTTTTTCATAATCACATGAGAATAGTTTAAACAAGTCGTCGTTGAATTTCTTCTTTTGGATCAGTATTTCGCATTATATTTTCGCTTCAATGCTAAAATGGTTCTTGTGTTTTACTCGTTCGATCAAATAGTTAAATTTACGTGTTTCTTTATTACTATGCCGAGAAACATGTCACTTTTCCAAAATGATTTGAAAGAACCGAGAAAATGCGTATCGGATTTTCCAAATTAGATTTGCCGGCCAAATTTTAGTTCTGTTACACAATCATTTTGTTGAGGAGCGAGGCTTGTCGCAGCAAAATGCTAGCCAAAATGAACACTGAAATAGACATAACTCTTCATTTTGATCTCTACAATAAAAATCGATAGAAGTGATCCTTGAATTAGTCCATTGTAAATCATTTTGGTTATTTTGTGAAAAATCTATTAATATCTCTATTAAATTGTCATGCGAATGACTACGTGATCATCTTTTTAAGGGTATTTTTGTCAAACCAACCCTTCTACTTAACAAGAATATTGACAGATTTTTACGAAATTATCAAAATAGTTTACGGTGGACAAATTCAGGACCACTTCGGTTTTTATTGTCAAGAACTAAAATAGGGAGTTACGCAAATCTCGGGATCATTTTGGCAGAAAAAATCCATTTTCTTTTGTGATGGAATTAGCTGCACATGGTGATTGCCAATACTCAAAAGACATTGGCTGTAGTCATTGCTCAAAACCACCAATATCAAAGTTGTAACTCACCCAATATATATACCTTCATCGTCTCAAAATTAGATCGATAATTATATACAGATGGATTTCGACCGGAGGAAACCAACAATATCAACTTATTTGCCGGAGAAACACAAAATTATTCACAGCAAAAAACTAAAACCCAACACCCTACGAAAACAAGAAATGGAAAAACTAGTTTTAATTGTCCTCAAAGGATTTCGATGACCCGCATGAACTTGTCCATCTTGAATGGTTTAGTTAAATGGACATCCATCCCTGCTTCAAGAGTCTTGCTAACCTCCTCAGTTGTCGCATGACATGTTAACGCGATAATTCGAAGATGAATGCCGTATTGTTTTTCCTCCATCCGTATCAGTCTTGTTGCTTCGAATCCATCCATTATTGGCATCTGCAGAAACATAAAACATACGAGTTTATATCCCCTCGGCGAAGAATGATCCGAATTTGAATTGTGTGTGAATTTATTATGTTACCTGACAATCCATGAAAATGTAGTCGTAGAGGGTGGACTTCGTATGACCCTTCTTGCTATGATCGCTTAGAGATCTAAAAACTTGTTCAAAGGCCTCTTTCCCGTTCTCTAAAACTTCAACGACTGCTCCGAGTCTTTGAAGAGAATTAGCAATTACCTTTCTTGTTACTCGATCATCGTCAACAACCAGAACTTTCCTTCCGTGCAAGAGCTCCTGGTCACTTTTTTTCTCCACACATTTATGAATGATTACTTGTTGCAATGACGACGACCTTCCTGATTCATTTGTTGCGAGCTTGAGATCTATTTGTTGCGCTTCTTGATCTTGTTTTCTCATTTCTAGTTCTGGCAAGTTGCATCCCTTAAGTTCGGGTAATAGTCCCAATACTTTATACAAGCGTGATCCGTGAAATGGTTTGTATATGATGTAATCATTTGGAGAAGCTAGGCTGCATCCTTCCATTTGCAGCAGATGTGTGTTACGCGTGATTGAACTATTGAGCCAGACAACCTTGCATCTTGAGTTATGAATGTCTTTCCTGAAGCTAGCCATAGTTGTATACAGCTCAGAGAAAGCACCTCCGTTGGTGTCAATCACAACGAGTACAATGCTCGCAGGTGAATTTCTAGAGTTGATCTTCCTACAAGTATGTACATCTTCATCCTTGGTGCTTTGAGATCCATCACTTGCTCTTGAATCCGAGTTTTTGAATGCAGATGTGCTTAATTGGTCATGAAAACCTTGTTGGGATTTTTCTGAATAATTAAAGTAGGAAATATCCAACTTACGCTTTATCTTCTCAAGTTGTGGAAGAAGATTTTTCGCATACTTTACATATGATACTTTTATGTTCAACCTGCTGATGTACTTCACCAAAATCTTTCTTCGTTCATCGCCTTCTATGAAGAGTACGACATGAGACCCCTCTTGTTTTGGTGAAGGCACCAAAAGTTGTATACCAAAAGGTTGAAATGCATTCGCAGAGCGATCACTATGCATTATACGGGATTCCTCTTCGATGTCACCAGACTTGGGTTTACATGTTAGAAGAGAAACATCAAAGCTGAAACAAGTGCCTCTCTCACCATTCTCTTTATCAAGAATTCTTATTTCTCCGCCCATTAGACGCACCTAAATCAGAAAAATGTAATGCATTAGCATATGAAAATGTAGTAGTATGCTAACTTAGTTCTAAATTACTTACCAAAGATTCAACAATACCAAGTCCCAAACCAGATCCTTCTTTTCCAGTAGCCCGGTCTGTAACTTGCACAAAGTTTTCGAAAACAAATTCTCGCTTATCTCTAGGAATTCCCTCACCTGTATCATCGACCTCAATGACAAACTTCGTGTTGTTTGGATCTTTCTGAGATGTATGAAGAGCATCCAAATCATTGAAGTCTTCTGTACTCTTGTAAAAGAGCCATGACAAACAATTCAGCACGCGATTATGATTGGAAGCGATGATTTCATTTTCATAACTAGTTTTTGGAACCATGGCACGAACTGTGATATGACCTTCAGATGTAAACTTCACGGCATTGCTGAGTAAGTTGCACATTATCTGTTTAAGCTTTCCTCTGTCGCCTCTCACATTACATGTTTTGACAATTGAATCATCACAAGGATCGAGCACGATGTCAACACCTTTCTTGATAGCAATAGGATAGAACATGTCAACTACATCCTCAAGAAGCTGAGCCAGATTGAATTCTTCAATTTCAAGTTGCACTTTTCCGGCTTCAATCTTGCTTATATCAAGAACGGAATTCAATATGCCTAGGAGGTCATTTGTACAAGTATCCATCTGGGCCAAGTTGGCTGCTAATTCGGAGTCAGGATTAGCATCTTGATGACACAACTCTATTAAACCAGTGATGGCTGCTAATGAAGCACGCACGTCATGGCTTGCTCTACTAAAGGCTTTAGTTTTGTTCATACTTTTGCGCTCTGCCTGACGTGTCACGCCTTCTTGTTTTATGATCCGCGCACATAAAATCATCTCTCTTCTTGCTGCTCTTATTATTAAGAATATGAATATGCAAACAGAAACAAGAATTATAAATAGCAGAATGCCAAGCAACACAACCGATTTGTGGTCAAGGTTTGCAAGTCCATTGGCAGGACAAGTCAATACATATACCTAAAAAAAACTGAAACTTGTAAGGAAGTTGGATCAAACTGAAACGGTGCATAAAATATGACTTCAGAATTTAAAATTCTGCATATTTTAAAAAGATCTTTTTGTGAGTGAAGGCATACCGATTGAACTCCAATGATCTCAAGGGTGGAGCAATACGCCCTATACTTGGTTCCCTTGAGTTTCCATGAGTAAGAAGATCCCAACTTGTCACCGTTGCCGCCATCATTGTCGTTGTCGTCATCGTCATCATCGGGAGTATTACATGGGAAGTGACCAAGATTACTTGTAATATTACCATTTGGCCTCATCGTTTGCACCGAAACCGTGTTGTTGCTTATCTGAAATTGGGTTTTCGGAAGTTTTGATTGTACAATTACATGCCCATCTGCAGTAGCCAAGTGAAAATAACCCCCATGGAAGTCTAAAGCCGCGAAATGATCAACTACAAATTTTGCTGGGATACCAAGGGAAATCACACCTTTGCCATCCATAACCACAGTACTCATGAATAAGCTACCTTGAGCTTTGTCCCATCCCCTTCCAAGCCAAGAATAACCGCTTGTGCTGTTTAAGGCGGCTTGGAACCAACTTGCATTTACTATCACCTTAGAATCTGAAGCAACTGCGGCGCCATATAATTTCCCCGTGTCTCTATTTATGGGTTGAGTGTACCAATTTGAAGAAAATGAAGCATTGGAGAAGACTGCATAAGTTTGATCCGCGTAGTTGTTAAGTGAGAATAAAAGGCCATCCAATCCGATGTAAGAGACCTGTGAGATATGTGGAATCGTCGAAAGAGCTAGAAACAACGTTGGCGCAACCTAGAGACAAAACATGAAATCATTCAGATATGTCAACATGGATTAAATGATGGGAACTTTAACGAAAAACTTCTGGTACTGTTCACTTTAACGAAAAACCACATTTTTACACTAAAAAATCAATCATGATACTATTCACTTTACCCTTTATTTTGTCCTTATGTTAAAACTCAAAATTTTCAGCCCATTTTCCTTAGTTTTCTTTTAAATGATTTACTGTTCTTATTTAAATTGAACATGGAAAATTATGAGAAATGCTTTGTATACTAACCGTTGTTTGGATGGTAGTGAAATTGAGCTCGGTTCCATTAAGTGACGAAGTTAGAGATCTTGCCAGGTTAACTGCTGATGGATTCAATGGAGTAAGCAACTTTGAGGTGGAGTCGATGCTCGAAAAGAATCTGTTGAGTGCTTCATGTGATTCGAACAGTATACGATGTTCGATTCTTTTCGTCATCTTAAACAACATTGAGATCATGTAGCACGAAAGGCCCTGCCACAAGAGTTTCGTCGTTGGTAAATACGGAGATCAAACTAGGGTAATTAAGAAATAAATTGCTGGATGGGGTGAAGTTTTATTTTTCCAGAGATAAAAATGTGTTGAACAATAAGTACCAGAACGATGAGAAAACAAATGGGCCGCCATAGAACACTTGAGCAAGACTTCATCAGGCGCGGTTTCATCGTGGCGGAAACCTTGGATTTGATATCTGCTTTTCCACGAGAATAAAGTTATGAAGAAAATACAGTAAGTAAAGGCTAAAGAGAGATGGAAAAAAATGGTGATCTTACTACTTGAAAGACTCGGCACTTGGCGATCGATCTCAGTAATCTCTACTGTCACTGAAACAATACTCACTTGTGGAAATGGCTGCAGACTGCAGTGCTTTTGACTTTTGAGATATGATTAGTTGAAAGATATGAGAAAATGTAGGAGCCTAACGTGGAAAAAGTATAGTTCTATTTATCTTCTAATTTTTATTTTTAATTTACGTTTTTTTTTTTTCAAAACAGAAACAATCCGGATATATATTTGGAAGAAAATAAAAATAAAGAAGAAGATGTTCATTCTTCAACAAAAATTTTAGTAACTAGTTTAGCCAAGTAAAATGCAAGGGTTTAGCTAAGCATAGTCATTCACTTGATATCAAATCTAAGAGCGAGTGATCATAAATATTTAGTCACTAGGTGACTAAGAGAGCGAGAATCTGAAGTTGATGTTTAAGATATATTCCATAGGGTTTTGTAGATTACCCATGTCATAGAATGCAATTTTTGCAAATTGATTTAGAATTGACAATGCTGCTACATTGTTTGCAAATTGAGCAAAGGCGCGATTTTGCAGATGAGCTTTTTCATTTATAACTAATGATTATCGCATGGATTGCAATTAGCATGTCACATTTGAGCCTCCTCTATGGGGAGCTGACAGATGAAGAGAATGCAGCTAACATGCCACATTTGAATTCCATATGGATTATATAATCAATTGCTCAGAATCGTTAATTTTGAAGATTAACAAAACTCTGTAATTTTATAGCTATGTTTATTTCCTTTTAATACAAGCAATATGGTCAATTTATATAATTTATAAAATTCCAATTATCAATATCAGCAGAATGATCATGTATGTGTTAGGTAAATTACTACATAACAGCGCAAGAATCTAGGAGGTTGATGAGACTTGTATAAATGATGCTCTGTCGGAATTCCTCATAACAACACGTGATGTTACCGTCACGCATAATAATTTTCTGTCAACTTTTGCTTGAATAAACTCATACAAAAGTTCCTAACACACGGTGTTACCATCACCTACAATAATAATAATAATAATAAATCAAAATGAAAGGAAATTACTGAAAACCCTCATAAATTGCACTTAAATAGCAATATTCCCAAATTGTTTCCACCATACACCAAGAAATTAATCAGAGTGGAAAACTGGAACAAAAACATACTTTCTAATTAAAAATCAAGAAACAGAAACTAAAACTCAACAAACAACTAGCACCACTCAAGGTTTATACGGGTACAATGCTGACTCTTAACTTGTCCTTGCAATCCACCAAGTTTCCATCGATGCGCATTCTCTTGTAGCAGTCAACATCTCTTTCATCAACCTGCGCGCGGACTCTCTTCTTGCAATCCACCAACTTTCCGTCTACGCAAACAACTCTCTTCTTCTTGTTGTAGACCAGCCACTGTCCATCGATCCAGTCCCTATGAAACCTCAGTTTCCTCTTAGGGTAAGCAATATGATCCGCAGTCGTTTCAAAGTAGACGAAGTATTCGTCCTCCCCTCTCTTCTCAGTAATGGTGCCTACCCACCAACCCTTGTTGTCAAATACATCAACTCTATCAAGGACATCAAACTCTAAATCCACTATTTCTTGGGGAGGTAGAGAAGGGCGAGGACGGACCTCATCCGCCGTGACAATCTCTACTAGAGGTTTGGACTCGTCCTCCTCCACCAGGTTCTTGTACACCACCTTGTACTTGTCCCCCAACTTTTCAAGTACGATTGCTGCATAATAAGAGCCGATAAATCCATATTCTTTGCTGCACACTTCCACCTTGTCACCTTTTTGAAAAACTTTTTTTGTAGGAAAACTAGCCTTTTTCACCATGCTAGAACCTTCTTGAAAACCGATTAGAGAGAGAGAGAGAGAGAGAGAGAGAGAGAAAGAGAGATTATATATCAATAACGCAACTAGTGAGGCAATTAAGTAGAATGATCAATGAGTGAGAAATTGTTTCAGAAATCGTAGGGATGTGGAGTGTAGGACTGTTTATGAGAGCATATGTAAGGCTATATATATAGGAGGTTGGGTTAGGTTTTCATCTTGTGTTTAGAATTGGAGAGATTTTCGTACTCTGTTTGGGATTTGGAGAGCTTTCCTATTTCTTTTAGAAAATTCGGTTTTTTAGTAACTCAATTTAATTTGGCCCAATACATTTGCTAAATTTCCTGTTGTGTTTGGGATTAGATTTGACCTTTTTTTTTTTTTTTTTTATAAAATATTATTCTAAATTACTCTAATTTACGGAAACATAACTTGAGCTTAGATGCAAAAATGCAGCTGAAAAAGAATCTTAAAAAGGTAGTCCAATGCGCTCAGTTAATTTAGCCCCCCAGTGCATTAGTCTGGCGCCACAATTCGGCTCAATTTTAGTACTTACATAATTTAGCTTAATATTGTAGGTTTCACTTTGGTGCGACGTAGCATAAATGCTATGAGCATTGGATGACTTAGATTCACGGGATCACAATAAAAACAAAAATCAAAACCAATCCAAGTCATCCAATGTTCGTAGCCGTTAATGCTACGTAGCATGAAATAATTTCTCTCGGTTGGAATGTTTTATTCACCAGAAAATAAGATTCCGAGAGGTAAAATGCTAATTATTTAGCTAAATGATTATCAGGTAACGATTGAATTCCCTGGTATAAACAATGTTAGTTTCATTCATACATTCATTAGGTAAATTCCGAAATGGCTCTGTTGATTCCCTAATCTTTGATTCATATGCTCTAAATCAAATTTTCAGAATCTTCGAATTTGAAGCTTAACAAAACCCTATCAATTACCAATGGAATAATACTGGACATAAGCTATATTCTTACTTTAAATAATTGATTTAGATGTGAGAATGAAGATTCAAAGTTTCAAACTGATGTGCATAAAAGGAGGATATTAGTTCTAGCCAATATGGCTACGGCTATGGCCTATTTCAATATTTTGTGTTAGCTCAAGTGATGTGCATGTGGAGCACAGAAGCCAAAATTAGGCTAGGTTAAGTAAGCCCTTCCACAGTAGAAATGTTCTTACTGACTAACAAGGACACTAGATCTTTAATCAGGATTCTTTTGATTAGGGATACTCTTTCAAACCGAAGAATAAAAAAAAATTAAACTGAAAAATAAATAAACATGAATTTAAAAATACTGAAAACAATCATAATTCATAAATGCACTTAAGTAACAACCAGTCACAGGACTCACACAGCACAAATTGTCCCAATCAAACACCAGGAGATAAATAAGAAAGAAGATCCTAACAAACAACACATTTTCTAATTAAAACCCTAGAACACAATTATCTCAAACAAAAAACATAGAAAATTAGTAAATTAACAACTGGTACTCAAGGCTTTCCCGTTGGAATCACAGGGCTCACTCTTAACTTATCCTTGCAATCCACCAACTTTCCATCGATGCGCACTTTCTTGTACCTGTCTTCAACATTGTCATCAATCCACACTCTCTTCTTGCAACCCACCTGCTTTTGTTTCTTGTCGTTGCAATCAACCCACGCTCCGTCGATCCAGTCCTTATGAAACCTCAATTGTTCCTTAGAGTAATCACAGAGGTCCGCCAAAGTTTCAAAGTAAACGGAGTAAATCTCCTTCTCTCCCTCCGTTTTAACCTCAGTTATGGTGCCTACCCACCAAGCGTCCTGGTCATGCACATCAACCCTATCAAGGACATCAAACTTTTCATTTTTCTCTTGCTCTGAAGGTGGAGGTGGCAGAGGGCGGAGCTCATCCGCGTCAACATCCCCTTGGAGTTGTCGGGACTCGTCCTTCTCATCCACCAAACTCAAGTACTCCACCTTATACTTGCCCCCCAAGTCTTCAACTACAGTTGCTTCGTAATACGCGCCAATAAACCCATAATCTCTGCTGCTCACTTCCACTCGATCACCTTTTCGGAAACCCTCTTGTGTTGGGGTAAAATCCATTGGAAAGGTTAGTAATGGAAGTGAAGCAAGTAGAAATGGATGAGAATTTTGTTTCACAAATTGTGCATTTATATATAATTCGAGTCATGAGTGGAAGAATTTATGTGAGAGTGTAACAAAAAATATATATGGTAGGAGTTAGAGTGGCTTTCTTCTTATGTTAAAATTTCCTATTAAGTTAGTTTTGGAGAGTTTTCCTTTTATAAAATGTGGTTTTTAGTAACTCAATTAAATTTAGCATATTGTGTTAAGCTTGAGTAGTAATTTACAGTATAGGTCAGGGTTGGTTTCCAGTTGTGCTCAGGTTTGGATTTTGATTTTTCCTATTTTGCTCATGAACGGATTCTAGCTCTTTCCTATTCTGGTTTTCTGGTAACTATACGATGTTCCAAATTACTGTAATTTACGAGAAGAAACATCAAACTTCGGTGAAAAGGTGGTGCGCATAATTAATATTCTAAAAACTTATATAATAGGTGCAAAAACATCGAACTTGGAGGAAAAAGACGGCGCACACAATTAATATTCAAAAAACTGATATAGCTCATGTGCGCAAAAAAGCGGCTGGCATAATATTTTGGAAAACTAGTTTTTGATCATGTGTACAAAAAGGCGACAGGCGCTATTCTGCTGCCTTATCTTAAAAAACTAATCTTATATCACGTGTATAAAAAGGTTGCAGGTGCATTATCTTAAAAACTGATCTAACTCACAAGTGTGGAAAGACGACGAACACAAAATATCCTGAACAGCTTGTTTAACTCACCTATGCAAAAAGTGACACACCCCGACCGAGATCGGAGCGTGCTGGCCGTCACACGAAGGTGACGTAGCCATGTGCACGTGCGGAAGCTAATAAAGTAGTAATATAAAAGTACGAATAATTCAAAACTAGCATACAAGGTGCTAATATAAGTGCTAGTAAGTGCGATACAAATTCAGAGCAGGTCTATAGCAGTCCAAATAAAACGACAACAGTAGTACGCCCGAAGGCGACCCTACAATATGGAGTGTCTGTCAGAACGCCGGAGAGCCCTCAAAGGAAACCACCGCAACGGCTAAGCAACTAGAACCTGGAGGGGCGCAAAACAAAAGCGTGAGTGGGCAAAAACAAAGCTCTTTGAAAACCATTTAGCAAAATACAATCTAACCCCTCGCCGTAAAACCTGTATACTTCCCAGAAAATAAACATATGTACGTATGTATAAACATGCACAACATGCTCAAGGGTATGCCAATCATGCTCAAGATATGCCATGCCAAAGCCTCAATATGAATGTAAGTGCCCAGGTATAAATCATATCAACATCATAACATCTGGCAGCCGGAGTCACCTAACGTGACCTGTACGGCTGCATCTAGAGCTCAAATCTCAATCTTAATATCTAAACCTGCCCACGAGTCGGAACCACCCTAAGTGGTCTGTACGACAGGCCTGGGTGTAACATATCCATACGCTCTAGTGCTACGATCACGTGAAGGCTGTGCGAATAATCGCGGGTCACCTACGAGTCGGAACCACCTAATGTGGTCTGTACGACAGGCCTATGCACCTAACTTGGATCCAAGCTGAGCGTGTGGTGCGGGAGGTGAACATCACGTGAAGGACTGTGCCCTACTCTGGGCGGGAGCACTAACACCGGGGGTGCAGGTTATGAGCTCTCTAAGCATCTCTAACCACTATTTAATGCAATCGTTAAATAACGCTTACCTGGCACTTACCTATGCCTCCACAGCACCAACATATAAATATATATGACATATGCAATATTTGAATATGTAATTAAACGTATATGCCACTACTCATGCATAACCACCAATTATATAAAAGAAATGGCATATAACGAAGCATTTATACTAATTTCTGGGAATTAATATGTATATAGGTATATACGGAAAACAAAAGCCCACTCACTGGTATGTAGAAGGGTCGTAGCCCCCCTGTCTCGCGTGTGCACGCTCGTCCTCTGGGTACGTGTCACCTAAATGCGAAACAACTATAAAAACGTTAACTTTAAAGCACATAACCCGTTTCTCGTAATAACTTCTCATACATTGCTCAAAATGGACAAATGAATATACCCACGTGCTCTACACAACCTCAGGATCACAACCATATTTTTAGAAAAAATTTTGGACCCCACACGCGCCCCCACGCGCCAGCACAGGCACAGACCTACGCGCCCCCCCACGCGCGGCCACGTGCCAGGCACACTGACGGTGTCAACAGACGCCGTCAGGAATATTCCGTCAAATTGACGGAATATTCCGTTAAATCTAACCGGATGCCGTCACTGCCGTTAGGAATATTCCGTTAAACCTAACGGAATATTCCTCTTTCTTCTCCGATCGACTCTCGCCGGACTCCGGTCGCCGGAAAACTGGGAAAAGTTTAAACTCACTAATCTCCCTCGTTTCTCAACCAATTCCTATGATTCTTGGACCAAAAGAAAGCCCTAAACTAGTAGAATCACGTTGGACCACTTTTAAAGGCTAAAAGTTACGCGATCATACCTGTCTCAAAACTCAAAAACCGGCCAACTTCGAACCAGGCCTTCCCGACGTCCAAATTCGTCCAACGAGCTACTCCGACGCTCCTGGGAACCTCACCAACACATCTACAAGCTTCAAAAGTCCAAAAACTCAAAGTATAAATTTTGCATGAACAGTACTCAATTCGGCCATTGTTGAAACGACGTGAAAACGAAGTATTCCTCACCTGAAAATGGTATGGTTGTGCTCGCCTCGACCTCACGAGTTGAATGGTGTCTTTGGTTTCCACGATCTACTAAGATTTGGGTGCTTTTGTGTGTTGTCCGTACGTTACAGAGAGAAGAGGAAGGAATGGAGCTCGGGGAACCCACAGAGAGAGAGAGAGAGAGAGAGACAGTGTGTGTGTGTGGCTCTCAGCTTGCCAACACCACACAAAGTAACCAAAAACAATAATACGAAAACCAACTAGGGGTAAAAGGGTCATTTCCTAAGCACGTTTCCGATATTTTCGGGACGGGATGTCACAAAAAGCGGTGTACATAATAACCTAAAAATTGGTCTAAGCCACGGGTACACCCAATTAAATTTAGGGCAAAAAAAAAAGGAGTAGAAAGTTTCACATCATTTATAATGTTCCGGCAACAATGTTCTTAAACTTTACCCTTAGTTTAATTTTACTTGTTGAACTCTCATATTAGTTTCTTTAGTCATCCAACTTAACAATGTGTTGTACCATTGGTCATTTTTACTAATGTCGCCTATTTTGCTGTTAAATTTTAGGATATATTAGCAACTTCATCCCATATTACTAAGGATGAATTTTAAAATGAGAAATGAGAAAGAAAAAAAAAACTAAAAAAATCAGATTTATTTCGTGTAAGAAAATTGAATACATAAGAAAAAAAATTTCATCGTTCAATATGCTATTTGTTAGTTGTTCAACTCCAGCCACAGTTCAATCTCCTATCAACTTTGAAATCGCATTGCCAAATATTTACAAGTTGCTAAGGTCCAACCTTCATTTTGTTTTAAGTTTTAGATATTAATTTATATATTTCCATTTGCATTTGTTAGTTTCTTTTAGCTCATTCTATTGTTTTTTTTTTTTAAGGTTTAAATTGAAGTTCGTAATTTACCCTCTAATTTAACGGAAAAAAGGGTATTAATAAAAAGGACCAATTGTGCAACACATTGTTAAATTAGTCCGACTAAATAAATTAATATGAGAGTTGAGCAACTAAAATTAAATTAGAGTAAAATTCAAGAACTATTGCTACAATTTAGCCCAAAGCTGCTTTAGTAACTTTTAATTTTCCTCCGTTCATAAGATAGAGCAATATTTAAGTCAATTTATTTATGTATTCTATTTTTTTTAGCTAATACATAAACTTTTATTCAAAGAGAAGCCTCAACGCAACAAAGGCTTATACAGTTAAATACAAAAGCTTGTTTTCCTCTAGTAGAAAGCACATTATCCGAAATACAAGTATTGCCAACAGTATGGCCAATCAAAGAAATAGCACCATCCTTAAAATATGACCTCTCTACAGAGTTGGTGCCAACTAACAAAACCATATGACAAAGCCAGCCACGTAATGTCTCTGTTTGGTTAATCTTGGTGTCATGGAAGTTAGTGAAAACAATTCCTTCAGAAATTCAATTTGGAACCTGTTAATTGTGTTAAAAGCTTTAAGTGCAATTGTTTTGGATTATCTAAATATTCAACAAAAAATTCAATAATGGTTGACGACGAATTCTATGCCTCTATTTCATATGGTATGTTCTGGATTCGATTTCTGAAGCTAGTAAATCGTACTATGGTAACTAGATAAAGACTGAAATGCCTTTGTAAGTTTCTCAGACCTCGAAAAGATAAATCGTTATGACGAAGCCACCAACTAGTTTTTTTTTTTTTAATTAATAATAAAAAAAAATTTAACAGAAAGTTCACTGCTTAGCTCAGTTAATAAATAAATACTAACAGCATGACATTATTTACATACCAAAAATTCCAAAGTAAAAATACAAGACATTTTTGAAGTAGAAAGGGTAAAAGGAAGAACATAAAGTGGTAAAAAGTAATAAAAAAGAGGTTTAATTAACAAAGTCATTTGCTCCCAGCATTTGTTTTTGGCTTCTTCACGATCAAGACAGGACACTTGACATTCTGTGCACAGTGATTGCTCACACTCCCAAGAAAAGCCCTGCAAAAACCCGACATTTTTATTTATTAAATAAATTCCATAATATCTGTTTCTATAATATAGACAAATGATTTTCTTATAATTTAAATTGTTACTAACCTCTCACCACACGCATAGGCGTGGCAATTTACCTTTTTGTATATTTTTTTATTTAAATACTTAATTTACATAATTTTTTAAAAATTATTTAAAAAAAATTGAATTAAAGACGTGAAACCTCCCACGTTGGTGGAAGGTTTTGCTTTTGTTTTTTCTATAATTTTAAATATTAAATTCATTTAAAATAAAAATATGATTAAATACTTTAGCTTCTTTTGGTTCAATTGTAATTTATGAAATTCTTAAGGGGTAATTTATGGTATTTTGAATATTTTACCATTTTAGGATGCTCACTTTATATATATATATAGATAATAATATAGGTTGAATTAATTTTTTCTTTGAATTTAATTTTTTTTATTTACAAATAGCCTTAACAAACAGGTTGTGTCGTATTTTTTTTATGCCCTACTTGTTATCTTAAAGAGTAAAATCGTGTAGACTCATATCTTAATAAGTTCTTAATAAGACAGAATAATGATTTAATTCGTTAATAGGTAATTTCTATTGTGTCGGAATAATGGGCTATGTAAATAATTACTGACTATATTTTATCGAGTTCTTAAGAGATACCGTTAATTACGCAACGCGTTAACGCGTTTTTTAACAGATGATTCAATCACGATCCGAATCATCAAGGATCAACCGAAAGCTTGTTATTTTTGTGTTGAGTTAACCGGTTCTGTAAAAAATTGCTAGGCCCATTTACTGGCAAAGAAGAAAATCAAAATACTACGAAATAGTTCGATCAGTTTACTGAAAACTATCGCTATATGGCACGAAAAAAGGTAAAATTTTTAAGATTATTAAAAAACCAAACTATATCATGGATGTTGGGACCCACCTCTTGATGACGCCATAGCCATGGCTTCCCATAACCAACACGTCAGCACGAAGCCGCTCCACCATCTGGCAAATGACATCCCTCGGATCTCCGCTCTCTACTTTCGTCTCCACCTTAAGCTGAAAAGGGCAACAATCGACCGTCTGATCAAAACCTAAAAGCAAAATGACAACTTTACCCTCACAATATCAAAATTCTGACGCTTACATCCGGCTGGAGGTCCTTGCACATCTTCTTGCCCTTGTCCATAACGCAGTCCGCCACATCAGCGCCGTACTTCTCCATTGCCGCCAAAATATCAGACGAAAACAAATACCCTGAATTCCAAACAAAATTACACAAAAAAGCCACTGAATCATATCCTATTCCCAAAATAACCTCAATAATCACAACAAAATACCTGAAGGGGCCTCTCTCCTACCTGTGCCGTCTAGAGCCGTAAACACAGCTCGCGGGGGCTTCGCGTAGAGAAGAACAAGGGTATCTTTGGAATTTTGCCCTGCAACGTTCTTCAGGCACCACGACAGCGCATGCATGCTCTCCTCGCCTTCGTCGACGGCCACGAGGATCCTCCGCTCGCTTTCTGCCACGTCAGTCATCTTTAACGATCGGACGGTCGAAATTCGAAAACAGTTTGAGATTTTTTCAAGTGGTTTCTGGAGATAGAGGCAGAGCTCCGTTGATGGAACAAGCAAAGGTGGTGGAGTGGGTATATATAGTAAAAAGATGGGTGGGATAATTTCTGTTGGCGGGTTGTGGGTTTGGGCTTTTGTGGAAGAGTGGTTTTCTATGACGGTGGGCCTGATATTTTTGTCTTGGTTTGAAAATTATCTGGATTCTGGAGTTTGGATAAGATTTCAGCTGTTTATATATTTTCCATAAAATATAATATCTCGTTTAACCGGACATAAAGGATATATTTTGGTCCACATTTTTATATAAAAACAAAAGAAAGGGCAAACATGATGAAAGATT
Source organism: Pyrus x bretschneideri (assembly GCF_019419815.1). Classification (NCBI taxonomy): domain Eukaryota; kingdom Viridiplantae; phylum Streptophyta; class Magnoliopsida; order Rosales; family Rosaceae; genus Pyrus; species Pyrus x bretschneideri. The sequence goes on from NW_025999402.1 coordinate 6,284,279, forward strand.
CTGAGCTTGATTGGAAAATTTGTTTTTTTTATTTATGAAAAGAGTTACCAACATCATAGAATAATAAAGCTTAAGATGAGGTGCAAGTACTTATGTCCTAATTAATTTTAATAAATTCTTGGGTGCGACAGCTGTATGCATCAGGTTCTCGTAATGTGGATATTTTACATAAGTTGGATACTTATTGGGAGAAGTTGTCGATAATTTGTACTAAAAAATTTCTCTTCAACTTATACTAAATTTGTTACAGATGCATTATAAAAAAATGATTAGACACGATAATATTGGAAATAACTTTCAAATGATTGTTTGAATGGTGTTATTTTAGAAGTTTTTTGTATAGTGTCTTTATAGTACATTTCTTGTGTTTTAGGCTTTTAACGGTAGCGGTGTAGTGTTTTGAGTAGCTTATTGATTTTATCATAGATATATATTTTTAACCACTAAGTTTAACGTTGTTTGAAACATAAAGTGTAACTAGGTTTTTGAAATTAATAAGATATTTTGCTCATGATTGAATTACTACATGATAGAAGCCTAAATCTAAAATCTTTGTCGTGAATAACATGAACGATTAAATATTGGAATTGTAGACAAACACCAAATTAATGGTGAAGAACATTCCATGTCTACAACAAGAAAGGAATTTTAATTAAAATTATGACAAAAATATTTTATTTTATTGAACAAGCATAATTTGCAGTGCAAGGTGCCTCCCTAAAGATGGATGATATGGAATCAAGGAACCTCTCAACACATCAATATTCCTGAGCTATCAATTAAATTAATTATGTCTATTCACAAAACAACAAAATTAATGCCATCTTACTTTAATATACTTTCTTAAATAAAATAAAATTAATTAAAGAAACACTCGAGAAAATTAAAAATATGGTCGATGATTTTCAAGCACAAACAACTTTTGACTGCGTGATATTTTCTTCCAATCTGCCACGTTGCTTCGGACTATTTTGTTTACCTTGTTGTGCTTTTGACTGAACAATCTTTTCATCCAAGATAACTTGCGTCAATTCATGTGAAAAATACGGATTTTGTTTCATCAAGCGAGCGACTGGATAAGCAACATGTGATCCCAAGTGCTCTCGGAAAAGAAGGTGCAGTAACACCCTCTCTTCCTGGTGACGATTCCCACCCACCAGCCGTTGTCATACGCGTCGACAACTTCGCCGAAGTGAACTTCTGCTTCGCCACCGTTTGAGGAGTGGAAGGGGGTCGAGGTCGGACTTCGCTGACCATAACGGTTTCGTTGAGAGGTGTGAACTCATCGTCTTCTAAGAGTTCCTTGTATTCGACCACGTAGTTGTCCCCCATGTTTGACACCACGGTTGCTTCGTGGTAGGATGCGAGAAAGCCCTGCTCCTTGCTGCGCACTTCATTTCGTCGTCTCTTTTGAAAACCCTAGTTGTACGGTGTGGCAAATGAGGTGATTGCGAGTGAAAAACGGGAGTAGAACGAGAGTTCGACCCCGTTGGAGATGGTTGCGAGTGGAAAGAGGAAGTGGAGTGAGAGTTCTTTTTCTTATGAAGTATATTCCGAAACACCGGTGAATTCCAAGACTTTAGAACATTAGATAGTTCGCCCGAGTCTTTTCCCAACTCCTTTGTATCTTAATGTTTCTATATCTATGATCAACCTCATAATTCAGTGGAAGAATAATGGATGTTTCTATATTTTACTAAGTTACTAGCTACATATATACAAATTCAACCCTGCAATATATTTAACAAAAAAATAACATACTAATAAAAAATTTATTACATTGGTGAGGGAATCGAACTCTGACATATCTTGAAACATAACTCATAGAATCAAACCTTCCTAATCACTTGAGCTAACATCGAAGGCTTTTACCATTTCAAACATTTTAATTAATAAGAAAAAGAAAATTACAATTGCTAAATTGAAAAGTACTTACTGGTTTACAGGGGCGTTTTCTTGTTTCTTTGAGGTTTAAGTACCTAGATTCTTGAGTTTGGATGAGTTTTCTGAGCCCTTACTTACCACTAATTAAAGGTTAAACTTCGATGCAAAACCATCCTGCAGCTTTCTTAGTTAAGTATTACGCAATCGTGAATTAATCTTAGAAGCCTAATCTGTGTCTTCAATAATATGAGATGATTAATTTGCAGAATATTGCACACAAGGAAATTAAAGGTCAAGAACTTTCCAAGTCCATAGCAAAATAAATATGTTGAAATAGTTTCCTCTTGATCAAAACAACAGAACTAATGGAATTTAAAACGTGGCATATATACATTCAAGAAATTAAGATAAAGGTATTAAACTTGAAATTAATCGATGATTTTCATTGTCTTATTCCACTTTTGATTACTTCAAATCGTCGATGACGATGCGAATTCAAGCCCAAACAGTTCTTGACTGCACGATCTTTAGTTCCCAGCCGGACTGCATGCGATGATGCTCATGATCTCGTTGAACTTCCGATTTCTTCACCTTTTCCTGCTCAATCTTTTCGTCCAAGATACACTCCACCAATTCATGTGAAAAATACGAGTTCTCCGCCACGAATCGACCTCGGTTTTTTCCAGGAAACCACCTTCCGTTCCTCCACTCCAGATGAGGCCTCAAGTGAGTAACCGGATACGCAATGTGATCCCATGTTGTTTCGAAAAACACGGTGCAGAAACCGCCTTTCTTCCCGGTGACGATCCCCACCCACCAGCCGTCGTTGTCGTACGCATCCACTTGTTCGCCGAAACCAAACTTTTTCTTTGCAGACGAGTAGTCCCTTGGGCCTGAAGGTAGGGTTTGGTTCGGGTGCGGAGGGCGGACGTCATGAGCCATCACGGTTTCTTTACAGTGCGTGCGCTCGTCGTCCTCCAGCAGCTCCTTGTACTCCACCACGTAATTGTCTCCCATGTTGGCGATGACCCTGGCTGCGTAGTAAGATCCGAGAAACCCCTTTTCCTTGCCGGTCACTTCGATCTCGTTGTCTCTTTCGAAAAACCTTTCCATACGGAATGCCTCCATTGGAGAAGAATGAAGCAGAAGAATGAGAGTTGGTGATTGTGAGCGAGATAAGGCAAGTAGAAGAATGAGAGAGCTATTGGTGTCCAAATGGCAATATATAGTCTGGAATATTTGGGCTTTCCTGTTCCTATTCGGTTTAGGATTTTGGCTTTCTTATTCAGATCAGGATTTGGAAGATTTTTTATATCTCACTGTTTCTATATTAATTTGACGCTTTGATAGCTATACATGTTTCTATATTATATAGGGAAGTGTTATTAGCACTCTAAAATTTTCATTCTGCACTTTTCATAAGTGTATTTTTTTTCTTAATATAGAAAATTTGAAGTGTAGAATAAGATTTTTAAAATGCTAATAACAATTCCTATTATATATTACGTTTTCATAAAAAGAAAATTGTTTCTATATTTTACGTATTTCTACCCCACCTACCAATGAAACCTTAGTACCAAAAGCAAGACAAATTTCAGAATGACTGCTTATTCAGGTATCTTTGAAATGAATTGGACGCCTGTATCACCTTGTAGTTCAACCAATCTCTTCGGTGTGAGCAGGAGGGGTGGACGCGCGAGCCGGGAGGATCCTCGTCGGATCTTTTTGAGGATTCTCGTCGGATACTTTTATAAGGATCTTCTAATCATATCTGTTTATCATATATCGTGTGATCAAAAATCATTATAATTTTTTATTTAAAAATTGAATATAAAGAATATCTGACAAAAACTGGTTGTATGATGTACGATGAACTGATGTCATTTTTGTCAACTCCCATTAGAATTCTGTCAAAATAAGTTATATTAGAATGCCCATTGCTACAATTATGTTAAAGTTAAGACTATTGCTCCAATTGGATTAAAGTAAAAGGATCATTAATACAATTTTTCTTATTTGATTTTTCATATTTGCCTCTTGATTCAACCTCACATGCATGCTCATTTTGATGGAAGTTCTAATGAAATTGACAAAAATGATCATAGTTGCACATTTTGGTAAGTTGAAAGACCAATGGTAATGGATTTTTAATTAAGGGATCATTGCTCTAATTAAGTTAAAATTGAGGAACCATTATTACAATTTACTCTATTCCAAAATGTATTAAACAAAGACAAATAAATATAAAAAGGAAAAATAAATCCCCACCGACCAACTTCGTCAAAAATGAAAATAAAACAAAAATCATATCCCAGCAGTTGGAAATTTAGAATCTAACGGCCCACAATTTCCAATTGCGTCCGAGACACATCACAGCCGTCCATGGACCTAACCCAGTAACAGTTCCACATAACTCTTTTCTACTTCTCAATCTCTCTGATATTGGGGGCAGGCTTTCGATCTGACGATTTCTGGGTGGAAACACCATGTTCTTGTTGGATTGGTTCTATGGGGTTCTTGCATCGCTCGGACTGTGGCAGAAGGAGGCCAAGATCTTGTTTTTGGGTCTCGACAATGCCGGCAAAACAACGTTGCTTCATATGCTCAAAGATGAGGTTTTTCTTTCAATCTCATCGTTTTAATCGGACTTTCTTCTAAATTTTGTTGGTGGGTTTTGGGTGCTTTCGAACTCGGTGAAGTTTGTGATTTTCAATGCTTCAATGGTGTTTTGGAATGATTGGTATTTTTTTTATGTTGAAATTTTCGTTTTTGTTTGGTGTTTAATCAATCCGGGGTCTGTTTGGTTGATGGGAAAGTGAAGATAAAGAAAATATGGACTGAAGGAATAGTTTGAGAGTGTAGTTGTTAATTATGCAATTGAAAATCTTTTTTCTTTTCTTTTGTGTAATTCGTATGGGTTTTTTTTAATTAGATTTTCTGCTCCCAATCCAATATTGAAGTATTGAGTTTAAGATGCTATTGAATCACTCAAATTTTAATATCTGGAAGAAGAAGAAGAAAGGAATAAAGCAATTTGCTCTTGTAATTGTTTTGATTTTAATTTTGATTTGGTTTGATAATTACTTAATTAGCGTAGAATTTAGTTTTCTGATTCTGGGTTTTGTTGTTGATGCATTGTTACAGAGGTTAGTTCAACACCAACCGACACAGTATCCGACATCCGAGGAGTTGAGCATTGGTAAAATCAAGTTCAAGGCTTTTGATTTGGGTGGACATCAGATTGCTCGCCGAGTTTGGAAAGATTACTATGCCAAGGTATCATTGATGATTTAATTCAAGAGGATGTATTGATATGTGATATGGCAACTGGTTTTCTGCATATATGAACTGTTTTAGCTTTTGTTACAATGGAAGTTATCTAGTTTGTGTTTGGACGACGTGAATCGTTGTTCTTGTATTTCACAAGTACCTTGCTGAATTAAACATTTCACTGCCCCCTAGTCGAATTGTCAAATTGGAAGCAAAGTTGATCTTAACCTACCCAAATAGTTGTTGTATGATCTTCTCGTACCACGTGCACGTAGTTGTCTTGGATGTTTGTGCCTCCATAATCCCAGATAAAAGTTTCTGTTTTTATCTGATTCATGGGAGGCAGATATAAATAATGGTAGTTCGCTGATAGCACCTTTTCTCTGTAAAAGGTATGCTAATGGTACCTCACTGCACATCCATCTTTTGCTTTGCAATTTCTTTATCTAGATCAATAGTGGGTTGATTACTTGCAGATCCCTTATTAGAAGTGCGAATGAACATTTCTTGTCAATTGCTATGTTTTGAAATTATCGTGTTTTTTAACTCCTATGAAACACTCATATTCGGGAGGAAAAAGTGCACAGTAGGACCTGCATAATGTAGTTAGATATGTTACAAGACGAGTTATTCTCTAAGAAGGTCATTAATTAAAAGAAGTTTATGCACCCCCTTAGATTGTAGTATATTTATTTGGAAACCATATACATATTGCTGGGGTTTATCATGGTGAAATGTAACAGCTGTGAAATAGGTTTGATAGAATATCTGGAATCGTTCACTAGAACGATCTTTGGGGTCTAGTTGATTGTCTAAGAAAGAATGGTTGTGTTGTTCATTAGTCTACGAGGGTAATTTCAAGTTATACTGGTTTTGTCTTGCTGCATATTATGTTATCTCTATGTTTCCTTGACGGGAAAAAGAAATGTAATCACTATGTTTCATCCTTGGTTATGCTGGTTTTGTCTTGCTTCATACTATGTTATCTCTATGTTTCCTTGACCGAAAAAGAAATGTTATCTCTATGTTTTGTCCTTGGTAATGCATTTCGTCTTTGTTGTGAAAGGTGGATGCCGTGGTTTACCTGGTGGATGCTTACGACAAGGAAAGGTTTGCAGAATCAAAAAAAGAGCTGGATGCTCTCCTCTCCGATGAATCACTGGCCACTGTTCCATTCCTTATTCTCGGAAACAAGATCGACATACCATACGCTGCCTCAGAAGAAGAGTTGCGCTTCCACCTCGGTCTGAACAACTTCACCACAGGCAAGGGTAAAGTAAACTTGCAAGACTCAAATGTCCGTCCCCTCGAGGTTTTCATGTGCAGTATTGTTCGGAAAATGGGTTATGGCGATGGCTTCAAGTGGCTTTCTCAGTACATTAAGTAGAGGGCGCTACACAGTAAAGACTAGGCTTCTCACTCGTCTTGTTTCCGATGAATTAGAGTTTTTTTTATATTGCTGGTGATATTTTTACCTTTTTGTTTTCTTGCTTCTTGAAATGAAAGAACAACTTCACATTCTTTAGAGACATTATAGCAATTGTAAATAAATGCGGTCCGACATCCTAGTCGATAGGGTGTTGGTTTCTACTCATGCGTCTTGGATTTGAAACTCTCCCTTCCTCTTAATTATTGTAATAGTTTCGAACCCATTTAAACATAAATAAAAATAAATAAAAATAAAAAACCTAATACTTTGTCTGCCGTACTTCACCTGAAAGACAAGTGAATTTTGAAAGCTATAGATGGTTGTAAGCTGTAATTGGTTAAGAACATTTACTTCTGCTTTTAAACTTGTGTGTTCGACCCTATTTCACTTGTATGGATAAAAATTATAAGCGGTTAAAAGTACTTACTTCTGCACTTAAACTCATGTGTTCAACCCTCTTATCCTATGTTGCTTGTATTGAAAGAAAGAAACCCTAGACTTTGCCAAATTCCAAAGATATTTCTCAAGTTATGATATGATCATAAATGATAAATTTTAGTAGTACCTATTGACATATCGATTATGATGCACACCCATATAAAAAAAATTATATGCATTGATAAGACCACTTAAATTTAGAACCGTGACACTAAAATTTGTTCTGGCTTTACAGCGGTATGATTGGGTTAGATTTGTAGGTAGATGTGTCAATAGATTTTTTGACCCGAATTCCAATATGAATTTGATTTAATTAATAGAATATGGATTTGTGATTTCAATTTGATAATCCTTTTATGATCTGAATTCGAGAATTTGTTAACAAATCAAATATGAAATTGAGCTAATTTGATTGATAAAAAAAAAAAATGTATAAGAAATCAGATCGGGTTTTCATATCAGATACTCGTTAACTTATCAAATTATATATGGATTTTCTTATTAAATATCCATCAGATTATCTGGTCAGATTATTTTACTTAACGGCTCGAATCTAGACTAATCTAATCCGATTTATCTATAAGTCTATCTATAAGTGCGCTAAATCCGTAAAATATAATAACTTTTTCTTTCAATCAAAGCGTATAATTTAGAAAAATTAAGAAATGAAAAGTATAAAATCTTCCAATTCCTAAACAGAATAGGAAAGCCAAAATTTTCTAAACAGAACAGGACTCTATATATACAAACAAGGCACTCGTCAACTCTCATTCTTTGGTAGCAACTAGCAAATCCAACTCTCATTCTTCTACTTCCTTTCCTTCACTGGCAAATAATTTGCAATGGGGCCTTCCCGTGCGATCCAACGGCGTACAAAAGCAACGGACTCTCGTCCTGCTTCCTCCTCTCGCTCGCAACTCGACGATCCAAATGAGTTCAGCCCCGAAAGAAGGTTTGAAACCAACAACGAAGTTGAAGTGTCAAGCAAGGAAGAGGGGTTCATCGGATCGTACTTCGCAGCTAGGGTTGTAGCCAACATGGGGGACAACTACGTTGTCGAGTACAAGGAGCTATTGGAGGATGACAAGCGCACGCTCTACAAAGAGACCGTCATGGCTCATGACGTCCGCCCTCCGCACCCGAACCAGACCCTACCGTTGAGCCCGAACGACTCATCTGCAAACAATGAAAAGTTTGGTTTCGGGGATTTGGTGGATGCGTACGACAATGACGGGTGGTGGACGGGGGTTGTCACCGGGGAGAAGGGCAGTTTCTACGCTGTGTTCTTCGAAACACCGTTGGATCACGTTGCTTATCCGGCTACTCACGTGAGACCTCATCTGGATTGGAGGAGAGGGAGGTGGTTTCCTGGCAAGAACAGGGAAAGGTTCTTGCATGGGAACCCAAATTTCTCAGAAGAGATGACGCAAGTTATCTTGGATGAAAAGATCGAGCAGTCAAAGTTAAATACATCAAGTTAATAAATCAAAATCCTCAGAGGCTATGCGATTAATCTGAAAAGAAAGATGGCGGGAACAAGAAGTTTAGACCATGTTTTTTAAGTTTTCTTGAGTTTAATTAATAATGTTACAGTTTTTAGGGTTTAATTTGAATATCAGCATCAAATATTGAAGTTAAAAATCACAGGATATAGTTGATTTTCGTATTTAGATTGGACTTGATATATGGTTAATTTTCCAATCAAATGTATATATATTAAGTCCGAAATCTAATTACATGCCTTTTTCTTCTACTTCTAGTTACCTCCTCCAAAACATTCAACTTTTAGCTAGCAACTGCTCTTGTTTTATCATTTGTTTGGGGGTGAAATTAAACTTGCAACGCCTGGCGTAGCTAACTAATACTTTCAGCTAGCATAAAGATTTTTCAATGTGCTTGGAATACAAGACAGTATGTCCTATGTGACTATACAAGTGGAAGAAAGTTTTCCCTTTAATTGTCCGTCCACTTGTATAATGACATATGACGTATGTGTTCGTATTCCGACACACTAAAAAATCTCTCCAACTAGTAGTAGACTTTCGCTTTTTACTAATAATTAATATAGCCTTTACACTATTCTTAATGGTGGGTGTGTTTGTTACAAGGATAACACTTTTAGGTACATTAAGCTAATATATTTGACGAAACTCTCTAATACATGCAGGTTTTCACATAATGATATGACTTATGTCTATTATAAGCTTAAGGGTGCCATAGCAATTCTACTCGTTCTGTTATGGCAAAGGATAAACAATAATTTCACTGATGCAACTCCATCCGTTTAAAAGCATTCACTCTGACACTTGAAAGTCATGTGTTAGATACTTTGGGCCTCCTACTACTCAAATCCAATGCCAGTGCATTATATTGATGCCGTTTGTATGCATAATTTGTATCCATTTTTTTTTATTAAAAAAACTGTACATCAACCGTCTAAAACATCTCTAGGGGGTGGCACTTGGACTTAATACATCATGCAATCCCAATGGTCTTTGAATATTAATCTAAACATTTGTTTTCTAATGACAAATTTAGTACTCAATTCTTGCACTCAAATTGATAAAAACTCAATAAAATAAAAAAATAAAATAAAACTCAAGAACAAGTACAAAGTTGGTGGCTTACTTACCAAATTCACTCATCTACAAGTCCCATTTTCCTCATCCATTTTCTCGCTATAACTATCTAAAACCACCACCTCAATCTCTCTCCTTTTTGGTTTACCAATTGTGAGGCAAGATCCTCTCTCTCTCTCTCTCTCTCTCTCTCATGCCTCGTTAAAAAGATCAAAAACCCATATAATACCCCAGTCACTACTACTAATATCAATTTCATATACAAATCATCTCTTACAAAGTTACAATGGCTTCTATTATCCTCCCAAAACACAAGTTCTTCTGCCTTACTCTTCTTCTCATTGCAGCTTGTTGCTCCTACTCAGGTAATACTTCGCGTTCATGACGCCCTCTTGCGCTTTCTTTCTGTTTCCTAGCTGATTGTGTTCATACGATTGTCTCAATATGTTGCAGGATACGCAGAGGACAACCCAGCGCAGACGTTTGTGACAGCCTTGGCATGTTTCAGCAACAAGTTTGTGAGTGCAAACCATGCTCATAACGTGATTTCATGTTATACGAACATCATTAGGTCCTCGATTTTGTTTCTTATTGATTTTGTTTTGATTTGGAGTGATCAGATTTATGCTGGTTGTAATGAAGCATACAGATTGAATGAGAGTGGAGAATTTAACGTGCCTCCTGAAGCAACTAATTCGTTCTGCCGTGGACCATGTTTTGAAGAGACGCAACAAGTTCTGAACTGCGTCGATAGAATGTTTTCAAACTTCGTTTTCGGCAATAGAGCAACACTGCCAGAGCTGAGAAGTGCACTTCGTGCTGGCTGCAGCTACACAAATCAAATAGGTAAGCGAAAAGAATCACAAAAACTTATGAGTAGCAGTCCGGCTCTGTGTAGGACGTCTTGTCTTTATGACACGTCTTGAGAAAACCTCAGGTCTGATCAACTTTTTTCGACTTTGATTCTGTTTATTGACATGGTTGATTTTTGAGGATCAAAGTTAAAATACTGAGTAGTAGCGGGGTTCTCTAAACACGTATTGTTATTAAGAGAGACAAGACCGAGAATCTCTCGTGATAATAAAATTTTGTCTGTGCAGGGAGGTTCAATGGTTTTGGGCCCTTTGGTCAGTACCAAGGTGAAACAAGCAGTGCACAGAAGCTACCAAAGTTCGTCAGTTTTTTCACGTTCTTAATTGTTACCGGGTTCTGTCTCTTCATCCTACACTGACCATGTGATAACGTCAAAACTTCACGCGCGCGACCGACACCAGCACATCTCCTAAACTTAAAACCGCACCATATACACCATTTATACTCGACTGCCATAACGTACTGCAATCTAGTGTTACATGAACAATCATAGATTACTCCTACGACGAAAGATCTTGTATGTTGTGGTTTGTAACAAGTTATTTTTCTTTCGATATTTTGTAAGATGACCGGTGATTGCCTCGGTTCGGGTTTTAGAATTACCAACCTCAAACGTCCCTCGGCTATGCCATATTCATATCATCAATCATTCTCAATTTCTTTGTAAAATTAAAACAAAACAAAATTGACAAGCTTCGAATGCCATACCAGAACAAAGATGAATCAAACCCGGATGCATAAAATCTCTTCCATTTTCTCAAATTCCACCAACATTTTGAAGGTACACGAACCTACATTTTGTACAAAAACGAACGCCTAAATTCGTACGATACGGTCGCTAAAGAACACAATCAGATACATAAGAAACAACTCAGATTAACAAAAAAAAAGCTGTGAAAGTTGAACTGGCATGAAATGATCACTTCTTGGTTGAACCAAATCCACCAAATCCCATCATAGCTGCAACGTCGGGATCAATTTCCGTTTCCTCTTCGACTGCCTTCTCTTTCTGAACCCAGGAAAGAAGATTTAAAAGAATCAGTTGACATAAATAAAATTAAAAAATTCAGCTGCAAAATATTATAGCAAGGCAGATAACAAACGTCCGAATTTGAAGATTCCAATCTCTGCCTTACAAACATTAATATTAAGTGAATCAATTCTACCAACCTTCTTCTCTTTCTTCCTTTCCCGACGCTGGCGCTTCCGCTCTTCCTCTTCTTGCTGCTGCTTCAGGATCCGCTCATCAAGATCTGAGAGGGAAAAGGAAGAGTGATCAACTTTTTTATCAGTAATCAGAACACAATGCACCTTAAATAAGTGATCAAAGTCTCTGAAGGATTCATTTACTACAACTCAATATCTTACCTTGCTCTGTGAAAGTTCCATCAGTTTTCCGCTTCTTGAGCTTTTCAAATCGCTCCTGAACCTGCATGAATTCAACGTAAATATGGTCACGATTTTAACAAGGAATTTCCAATTTGATCACAAACAAAAGTTATTTTTCAAATTCCACCTGTTGGAGTGATGCCCGCTCTACCCGCATAGACATACCCAAAGCTCTTTGATCTATAAAGAAAAGAAACATTCAAAGAATAACAAAACCAAAAGAAAATAATTGTAATGACAATAGAAACATATCTATAGATGAACTCATGTCATAACAATATCGATAGAGTTACATACGTTTCTTGCCATTGATATGATCCAAGTAGTTTGCAGAATCTTTTACAACACACTCACAAACCGAACAGTAGTATCCAGCCTGAAAAAGAACAGAATTAATCATATTGTAGCAGGGGAAACAATATTGAGAAGACAAGACTAGAAAATGACAAATCATATCAGATCAAGTACAAGATACCATAACCATATAGAGAAAGTACTATATATGCTAACGTTCTTTTCACAAAATGAAATTTATATCAACATAATGCTAGAAAGGTGAGTGGTAGACCGTAACCAAGGGGTTAATTATTGCACTCAAATCTTGGCTTCAAGTGCGGTAATTCAGACTACACTAGATAAGGATTCAGTAGGAAAGCTACACAGCCTAACCACTGAGGGAATATCCTTCAAAGAGGAGGGAAGAGAAGGGGGAGGGGGGAGGGGAAAGAGAGAGATAAGAAATGCAAAGCCTTTGATGGGCATAGTCAATGTGATGGCTGGCCATATTTTATTTAATTAAAATAAAGTAATATTGTTACTAAAATGCAAATCATAAAATTCAGTTACGAATATTCAATGATAAGTATTTACCTGCTGGCTTAAGGGTGCTATCGGAGTAACAACCTGCAAAACATACAGGGAATAACAAGGTTAATGAAAAAAAAGTGGTAAGAAACTTGTAAAACTTGCTTAGCAATTAACAAAGATGTAAGCAACAAAATATCCAATAAAGGATCTTATTTAGACACATCAGGATCCAACAAAATATTCATGGTTCTAATGCAACTCAACTGAGCAGGCAGGACGTGAGATATTCCCATTTGAAAGAGGCAAACGTCTCAATATAATTTTCTTCAGAGTAAAGCAACATAGGAATAACAAACCCCCCATCTCCTACCAAGCTTCCTTAATCCAAATCTATAATCTTCTAAGGACCACAACATTTTCATGAAATCAGAAAACCAAACCAACTATGACAGTATATATATAATTTTTTGAACATACTGCATTACGGTGAAGATTTTACATCAAAACTTTATGCTCAATTAAAACAGATACATCGAGGATGCTGATTAACCATGACGATCAAATGCATCCAATTACACATGGCATTGGAATCTTCTTAAAAACTAACTCATAGGTTGAGAAGTAGTCGCATCATGATAGGCTTGATAGTATTCCACGAATTCAAAAAAATCTCAACTTTCAAACAAACGGGTAAAAATGCATATGCACTCCAAACAATAAAAAGCTCACCTGTGTTTTCCCCAAGCGAGACTCGAGATCCACTTCATAATCCCTGTGCTTCAATGGCTTCCTTTGCACTGGCGGACCTTTCGCTACACAGATATAGCAAACCATACTTTTAGTTTATACTAAAGAAAACAACTCGAATAACGCAAAGAGACCGAAATACAAGATTAAACAAACCCACATTTGGATTTATGCGGTCCTCCCTCTTCCTCCTAAAGCACATTGCAAAACACCCAGATTAGAAAAAAACTAAAAAACATATTACAAATGTACAAACCAACAACAAGAACGAGACTTTTCGAGGTTCAAACCTGTCTTTCGCGCTCACGAGCTCGCTCCAAGAACTCTTCTCGATCGAATTTCCTTCTGAAAGTATTATCCACTCCGGCAGCCTATACCAAAATAATAACAACTACTGAATTAATTAAATCATACAAAGATTAAATATTTATCATGTAATTTGTATTTTTGGAATCAAGAACTTAACCTAATTAGGCCAATTGATAAATTCTCAGTGACGGAAAGTGAGGGTTTTGGGAAATTGAACTTACATTACTGCTGGCCATGGCTGCGGAATTCAACCTTTGAGCTAATTTGCAGTCCGGTCCTTGAAGGATGCAATTGAAATTCCGGGAATCTCTGAGAGATGGAGATTGGAGAGGGGGCTAACCAGAGAGTGTCCGAATCCTCAACGTTCAAAGAAAAGGGGAAGAAGAAGCGAAGAAAGGCGTGAGGAATACTATTCAAAAGTTTATGGATTTTAAATAAAAAATTGGTTAATTTCCAGAGTATTGCCAAATTGGGCGTTTGGTCTAGTGGTATGATTCTCGCTTCGGGTGCGAGAGGTCGTGAGTTCGATTCTCGCAACGCCCCTCTCCTTTTGCTTTCTATTTTTTCCGCCGCTGTTTCTTTCTCTGTGAACGCTTTTCTTGTTCAGGTTTTTTAAGCTTTTTTTGAACTATTCTTGTTTGGTACCGTTAATTTAAAAAAAATAAAATATATTTTTTGTGAATTTTCAAAATTTGACATGAAGTTTTTATTTTTTGTTTTTTTTAAACTAAAAGTGAAATTGTAATCAAACGGCAAATTATTTAATAATTTTTTTCGGAATTTTCACAAGCAAATCATTCATTCTTCCAATAAGGAGGGCTCTCAGAAAAGGAAAATATAGAGAAAAACAAAGGTTTCATTAGTTCACATTTTCTAGTTAGGTCTCTAGGTCTTCGGAGTCATAAACTAAAAGGATAACTTTATATGCCACAACCAACCCGAAGGCCTTCAACTTCCTATATGTGCAAGTGGTTCTCCGCATTGGTTTGTGAGCATTGTAGAATTGGTGGTGTTCATAGGAGCATGTCGCTATCTAAACTTTTGCAATTGCAAAAGAGATATAAACATGCATCTATGTTATTTATAATCATCCAACAATAATTAGCATTATTTTCATCGTATACATGTCACATTTAGAAATGTTTGGTTTCTTAATAATCGTTTCACTAACATCCTGTGCAAAACTCAATCAAAACCAAGAAAGGTTTATGGCAAGATTAGTTAAGTCAATTGAAATAAATGTCTTTTACTACAATGGCGGAAAGGTCTTGAGTCTTGCATGACGACGTGTGTTCGAATTTTATCAGTGACTAATCTAACAAAATCCATTATTGATAAAAAATAATAATAATTAAAAAAAACTGAATTTTAGAATTTAAAAAAATATTCAAAATTAATAAGCATACAAACATGCATAAGTTCGAACTTCGTCAGTGATTAATCTAACAAAATCTTACTTACAAACAAAAAAACTGAAATTTAAAATTAAAAAAATACTCAAAATTAATAAGCATACGAAGGAAAACTATTTGGTTCTTCATATGTAAGAATTCGTTTAACTTTTGCTAAAATAATATTTGACACGTGTCTTTGTTTCAGTGGACTGATGATTACATTTGTACGCATGGCGAGACATGATTTGCCAGATTAAAAAAAGCAGTGTTCAGTACTCAGAGCGCCTCGCGTAAACACTGAGAATTACGTGGAGTAGCTTCCAATTTACGTCTTAAAATTATTTTTGACCGTCGAGAAATAATTTTTTTTTTTTTTTTTTAAAAAAAAAAAAATGCAAAATACGAGTTCAACAAAGGCGGGTATAAAAACTGAGGAGCAGCTGGACTTTCCTCAAAGCAACCGACTCTCTTCAGAAAGTTTGAAACGATGGCGAGCTCGAAGACTCTGATCGCTTTCGGAGCCCTAGCCCTGCTCTTTGCCTCGTCGGCCTTCGCAGACGACGTCGTTGTGCTCACGGAGGACAACTTCGAGAAGGAGGTCGGTCAAGATCGCGCCGCTCTCGTCGAGTTCTACGCTCCCTGGTACTCTTAGACTTATAATTTCAGCTGTTTGGTTCCGAGATTTGATTCGGAAGACCCTAATTTTAGCTGATGAGGTTTTGTGAGGTTTTGTGATGATCTTATTTGTTGTTAATTGTGAACGAAATGAATGGAAATTAGTGTGAGATTAGTTTACTCAAGCGTAGGATTGAAAATGATTTGAATTGAATCGATTAATTTAGTTTATCGGATGCCAAACACGGATATGAATCGGTTAATTGTATCGGATATGGCGATGCTGAGACTGATTGATTGGAGATCTGCGAATAGGCAATCCAGGATTCTAGATCTACAGGTGAATAAATGATCGAGGCCAGATGAAGTGTTTGAATTTTTTTCTTATACATGGAATTGGAATTTTTGGTAATCAGAATGCGAGTTATAATGTATCTATGTTGAATTTTCGTCCGAATAGTATTGGACTAACATCGTTTCTCCGAATGCGTTATGTTGTTTCGTATCCATATTTCAGGAAGCGTATAGTGGATATGTTTCTTTAGTTTTAATTTCGCTTCTTTTAATTGTATACGGTTCGTACTTCCTGTTGCAGGTGTGGTCACTGTAAGAAGCTTGCACCGGAGTATGAGAAGCTAGGTTCAAGTTTTAAGAAAGCAAAATCGATTTTAATCGCAAAGGTAGGTTTTCTATTCCTGATGTCCTCGTTAGACTGTCTGATGATTGAGTTACTACCATACTATTGAATTTGTGTCTTGCAGACAACTACCAGTGATTGACTGTTTTTGCTTTATTTGCCAATTCTCAATAGATTGATTGTGATGAGCACAAGGGCGTTTGTGGCAAGTTTGGAGTTTCCGGCTACCCCACAATTCAATGGTTTCCTAAAGGGTCCCTAGAACCCAAAAAGTGAGTGTGTTTTCCCCTATGCCCTGCTCAGTTTACATGAAAGCATTTGTTTTAGTTTTGATTTGATACTCTTGCCACCGAACCCTCTAACCAAATTTCAGACGATGTAACATTTTTCACCATCCTTGTTTGTATTAGTAATTTTGGTCTACCTTTCTGATTGAATTTTACATGATTTAGGTATGAAGGTGCCCGTACTGCTGAAGCTCTTGCTGAGTTTGTGAATAAGGAAGGAGGTATTATTTTGTAATGTTATTCAATTGAAAATGAACTGAATAAATATGTTGATATTTCTTGGTTGTTTGAGTTAGTTCAATTCTAATACACACATTCATTTACGTAATAATCCTAGGCTTATGATTGATCATGAAGCTCTTCTTTGCAAGCAGGGACCAATGTGAAGATTGCTGCAGACCCATCCCATGTTGTGGTACTTACACAGGATAACTTTAATGAGGTTGTCCTGGATGAAACAAAAGATGTGCTGGTGGAGTTCTATGCACCATGGTAAGATTATGTCTTCAATTTTCCTTTTTAATGCTTAATTTTGAATTCTGTATCGTCGGTTGTTGAGTCAATGAAGTTAAATTGGTGTACAAGAGGGAGGGGGGTTTATACAATTATCATCCTGTTGTGTTTGCAATAAATTGCAGTAGAATTTGATTGGTACTTTTGCAACTCTAAATCTGTTTTCCCCCTTTTTCTTTTCATGGAAGGTGTGGACATTGCAAATCCCTTGCTCCTGTAAGTGTATTTCTGCTCCTTCAAATCCGTTATTGGAACCCTTTGTCTGGTGCTTGAACAACAGTTGATCTTGATTATTTATTTTGTGTTCTATCCAGACTTATGAGAAGGTTGCCTCAGCATTTAAGTTGGAGGACGGCATAGTGATTGCTAATCTTGATGCTGACAAATACAAGGATTTAGCTGAAAAGTGAGTTAGTGGTTTAATAGTATCGACGAACTTCTGGTCCTTATTTTAGTATTGTGTGTTGTACTCTACTGAATCTATATTTTGTTTTTTATTAGTAGCATATTTTAATGACTCAGATGAAACATTTTCGGAGTAAAACATATCATAAAAAATAATAATAATAAATGGACCTAATACAAGGCTCCCTATTCAGGTACGGTGTTAGTGGATATCCCACATTGAAATTCTTCCCAAAGAACAAGAAGGAGGGTGAAGAGTATGGTGGCGGCAGAGATTTGGAGGATTTTGTAGATTTCATTAATGAGAAATCTGGCACCAGCAGAGACGCAAAAGGACAACTTACTTCCAAAGTCAGTACCTTCAATTCGTCATGAATGCACCTGATCAAAATCTTGTCCATTGCTTCTCAATGATCTTCTTTTATGTAGGCTGGCATTGTTGAAAATTTGGACGAATTAGTAAAGAAGTTTGTGAAATCTAGCAACGATGAGAAGAAGGCAATATTTTCCAAGATAGAAGAGGAAGTTGGGAAACTTGAGGGTTCGGCTGCAAGGTTAATACACCCTCCCTATTTTGATCAGATGATACTTGCACCTACTTAAAACGAATTTGGAATCTTTCAGTGATGATCTTAGCTAGATCCTTTAGATCCGTCCTTTTGCAGTTGATCGTCTGATTCGCAATTTAACTTCTCGTTATGTTTAAATTTCAGATACGGTAACATCTACTTGAAAGCTGCCAAGAAGTCTTTGGAGAAAGGTGCTGATTATGCGAAGAACGAAATTCAGCGGCTTGAGCGCATACTCGAAAAGGTTAGATCTTATATTATACTCTTTCCATTGCTAGCAAGATACATAGGCCTTGTTTGGCGAAAAGGGTAAGCTTACATGATTCGACTGAGACTTCATATGTTATAGGATTGTCTACTATGCGGCACAGGATTAGATTAAACTGGATATGAAACTTTGATGAATCCAACACTAGGAACTATATATCAATAAAGTTCCAAAACTTCGAACAGGAAAAATGAATTCATATGCTGAAAAATCGAAGTGAATTAAAAAAACCCTATACGATCTTTCTTATTCTTTTCAGACCCCTCTCGAAGCTGGTTACTGATCTACATTGGCCTTACCTTTTCATTTTGTTTTCGTTGGTGCAGTCTGTCAACCCAACAAAGGCCGACGAGTTCACTCTCAAGAAGAACATTCTATACACCTTTGCTTCATCTTCATGAAGAGGCACTTCTGACGCAGCACGCAGGGAGGAATCGGTAGCCTAATTTTGTTGAAGTCGTCTCCCAATTTCTCCGGATCTTGGGAAGAGATAGGTTTCTCAGTGTACTATCGGCACACATCTTTTACTTGACATTTTTGCGCTTTTAATTTATCATTTGTAGTAGTGAAGGATAGCCGGCATGCTATTAACAATAATCTAGTGTTTTTATGCACCCGATTAGTTTTGTTTCGTCTTCAACATTATGTGTTGGGTTAAAACCATACCATTAGGAACTTCTTATGTGATTGAACTTCCATACTTCGTCGGTGATTGGACGATGGGACGTCAGATTTGTGGTTTTGATCGGACGGTCCCTGCACCACCACCACCACTTCCCCTCCCCTTTTACCTCCGCAGAACCACCAACATGTCCGCTTCTTTCCTCCATAACCACCCCCCGTAGCCACCTCGACACCACACCCACACCCACGACCAAATCGCAGCAATTCAAATCTGGCGTGGTTGAAATTGGGAATTGCTTCGATCTGTCGAAATCGAAAGCCTCCGATAACTCCCTTGTCCCAATCTCTGAAGACCCAAAAGTTGATTGTAAAACGCAAAGTTTCGATCTTTTCTTGAGTGATAGAGAAACAAAGAGTACTATTCTCTCCCCCTTAATGCTCATTCCCTTTCCTTCCTCTCACAGTTTTTTTTTTTGGTCTTTCTTTCTCTATAAACTTTAACGAAGGGGAGAGAATGAGAGAGATTAGGAGGGGAAAGAATCGTGGTCCGAAAGAAAAATGAGTTCATGCGATGCAAGGCATTATTTGGAAGGGGATAAAAACAAAGAGGTAATGTCATGTCCCATCCAAAGCTTGGAAGTATTAGTAACATCAACCTCTTTTGCAAACTGCTTTGGCTTGTTGCAAGTCTTTATCTTATGTTGTAGCTCTTGCTTTTCATTTTTCTGTTTGTTGGGGAGAGGTTAACTAGAAGAGGAAACCATCGTACCAAAGGATCATTGCGCTCGCAATAATTTAGGAACCTAAGGCAGCAGAAATCATGACTTCTTTTTTTTTTCGTGACTATATGATACATACTGTAGACCACTCTAAGTTACGTGACAAGGATGATTCGAACTTAGTGAAAGAGATGGTAGATGCACATTTCTAGCTAGTTGGTCTAATATAAATGATTTAGTTTTGTCAAATCTTTTGACGTGGGATTCTATATTCCTTTGACATACCTCCTCGTAGGCAAGACAAGGTAAAGACTCAATTTAAACTTAGTCATATGTGAGATTCTTGTATTCTTCAACGTATTCTTGCAAACAAACTCAAATGCAACTCTATGTCCTAAAGTGACACCCAAATCTTTTTTCACTAAATGGGACAACTTTGATAAGTAGAAGAAGCTAAAATAGCCATAGGATCTAGGGCAAAATAGCAAATATATCGACATGATGAGCAATGAAACCAAGGGGGTCTAGGAAATATACAAGTAAAGGACCCTTCAAATGTTTGGTATGGGTTTTTTTTTTGCTTCTACTAAGTATTTTATGTAATGTTTGTTAGGTGTATCTCAGCAGCACTCGGCATGTTGGTTCAAGAACACATGACAAATTCTCTCAATGCACTCATTAGATTGTTTCAGCATATGCCGATATCTGCACAACACGATTCGATTGACGACAACAAGTCCACCAAGTGTTCGACGAAATGTCTGAGTGAATAAACTGAAAGTTTTTTACGCTCTTCGCTCTCTGTTCCCATTTAAAAACTTATACCTTTAATATGGAGGCAGATTGTATGCCCTCCTGTTTGGTGCTCTTTATCCTTTCTTATTTTGTGCGGTCACGGTTAAACCACGTCAACATTTTATATTGATTTTTTTATAAAGATAATAAGATAAAAAGAAATAAAAATATAAAATATTGACGTGGCTTAACCGTAACCGCACAAATAGAAAATGATAAGAATAACACTCAAACAGAAGGGCAGACAATATACGTCACGTTAATATTGGGATTCCTCATATTTAAAGTTTAAATCCGCCAGTGATGATGAACAATGGAAATTAATTAGGAGATGGGACCCTTTGTAGTAAGAACCAGATGTTTTTGAAGTGACAAAGTTGATGCAGAGAGAGAGAGAGAGCAATGTGATTGATCAATACGTGTGAAGTTGTTTATCAAACATAATCCTACTGATCGGACAACATGCGTCATTAGATTTTGATCCAACGGCTATAAACAGGAGGATTCTTTTAAAATTATATTAATTGTAACCTTTGAATCAAAATTTAAAGGCCCATGTTGTCTAGTTAGTAGGATCCGGAGGCATTGCCTCGGAGAGGATCCAATTCCATCAAACATATATCTTTCTGAAGATCCATTTCATCAAATCCATCAAGTTTACTTATCCGAGTCATTGAAATTTGATTCAACGACTACAAATAGGTGACTCTTTAAAAGTTATAATAATTTTAGTTGTTGAATCAAATTTCAATGGTCCGAATGAACGAACTTGATGAACTTTGTGGAAGAAATCTGAAAATGATTCCTTTCTTATCTTTCCGTTTTGTACTAGTTAGATTTCAAAACTTTGTTGACCAAAAGAAAAAGATTTCAAGACTTTATGATGTCATAATTGATTGTTGGGTTAAATAGTTGGAGGTGGATTATCTGCTCTTTCATTTTCATACTATTCTCATGCCCTTTTGTTTGTGTAGTCACAGTTAAATCACGTCAACATTTTATATTCCTATTATTTATTATTTTATTATTTTTATAAAAAATTAATATAAAATATTAACATAATTTAACCATAATTATATATCACTAGAGAATATAGAAAAAATATGAAAATAAAAGGCAGACAAACCCCTTCCTAAATAGATATCTGGATAAATAAGCCCTCGCCATGGACAATAATGGAGGGGAGGGGACCATCATGATGATGGGATTTTGCTGCTGTATTTTGCAGCCTAATATAAAATAAATAAAAATTACATGTCCCCAGCATAATAGTGGACTTTGAGGGCATCAGATCAGATCTCGTTGTTGGTGGCTCCTCCAGAAAATTTCCAAGAAGCCTTGTTGCAAATGTGAGGCAAAGAGAAAAACTTCGGTCGAGCTGTCTATTACCACTGAGTGGGATTAGGGCTGGTTTGGTATTGTTCTGCTTTGAAAAAAAAATTGATTCTGCTGTGCTGTGAGAATAAGCGGCTGTGAAATAAAGCAGCAGAGTGTTTGGTAAACTTTTTTGTAAAAATGCTTTTGAAAAAAAAACAGTATCATAGTGTTTGATAAACTTTTATGTAAAACAGATGTGAAAAAAAACCGATTTTTCAAAGCTGGGTTTTGCAGCTTCTTGTTTTTGGCTTTTTTTCACCAAAAACTGTGAAAAAAAGCTGAAGCTGAATGTTTACCAAACACAAAAGCAGCTCCCAGCTTTTTTTGATACCAGCTTTTTTCAGAATCACCTCAGTACCAAACCAGGTCTTAATGTGACGTTGAATAGGATCAAATCATATGGTACTTGTGTTTTTGTGAAATGTGTTTTATGAATAATGTGGTCGAACATTGCTATTTAATTTCTTATCGTGGGTTAGGTCAATTTATTGAGATAGTGCAGGTCCTTTACACCTTAAATTCGAATCTCCTCTAGATAATTACCGTTGTTTAAAAATCATCTTTATTAGTTATTAGTATTGCAATTTAATAGTATTTATCTCCATTTGTAAGTGTGAATTTCAAATACGACTTTCATATATAACGAGTTCAACGCTTAATTATAGTTGACTTACCATCAAACTTGGTTCAAATCTCAAACTCCAATAACAAATAACGAGCAAAAAAGAATCCCAAAAGAGATGCAATACGATGGATTTTGACTGTTTTGAGTGGAATCTAAACACAAAAAGTTGAGGGAATGTCTCATAATCTCAAAGTCCTCCTTTTATGTCCACCATGTGTAGGACTAGGAGCCACCATGTCCCTTGCAAATTAAGATCTCAATTAAACCTTAGCAAAACTCCATATAAAATCTACCTACTTGATAGTTTAATGGTGTAATAACATATTAACATAAAAAGCAAGTAATTATATCAGACAAGTAGATTCTTTAGGGTCCCAAAACAGGCAATATCACATAAGGCAAATTGGGGTCACCTCATCATCTCTACCAAACATCCCAACCACCATCTCATGCAGAATGTGCATTTGTTTGTAACACCAAAAGCTTTAGACAAGATAAGGCGAAACATGTCACGTGACGAGAGAGATACTAATTGAAAATGTATTTGATTTTTGGTTAGAATCACTTCGACGATTCATATGCATTAAGCACTTCTATTAAAATTTTCCCATATTCAGATTATGTTTTCTTATGATGGTAATTAAGGGAATAACCAAAACACATTCATATCATTAATATCTCGAGGACCAAGAATATCCTTAAAGAATAATATTTGGCTACTCAAATGATGAACAAGAGTTCCTACTCAAAACTGTTCGTAGCCTATTTATAACACTTCATATTTAGGGTAAAAATCATTTAGATTATAAATCACTTTATAAATATCGATTTGCAAAAAATTAATTAAAACTAGATCTTTCACTCATCAAACTGTATAAAAATAGATTAATAAAATTGATAAATGCATTATGAACCTTCTATGTATTTGCTACAATAGATTGACTAAACAACCTTATTTTCAATTTATTTTTTTAGAAATAATCTTTATATAATGGTTCATAATATGAATAATTTTGATTATAAACAAAAAACCCTATGATTCAAATACGTTTTAAGTATAAATTCCTACTCATTTTTTAGCATCGTAAGCATTGTTCAGCTTAAATGGAGCAGATGGATCTTCATCTTTGGGTCTTAGAGGTTCTCAACAAGGATCCATGAGAAGTTCAAAGTATGAAAAACCATGGAATAAAATCATAAATAATTGATTGACTCCATCATACCGGCACTGGTAGTGACAGCAGAGAATAAATTTAACAGTGGCAAAGTAGATGCGGGAATAAAAGATTTTCCCCATCATTTTTCATCATCATAAAACCCCATGAAAATACAGAAAGACTGCTGCAGCCCCTCTTTTTTCACAAGAAAAACAGAGATCTAAATTGGCTGGCCAGCCAGTCTTCAATGATTACACAGATGATCACATAAAATCCTCAAAGGAAAAAAAAAAAAAAAAAATCTATACACTTCCTTCTGAATCCACCACATCAAACTATCAAAGGTTCATGGAGATTGCCATTGGAGACCTTAATTTCTTTTACCTTACCTTGAAGAAACTGGATTCAAAGCCCTAGCAAACCCAGAATTCATGGCAGCTCCATAACCCTTTGAGCTAAACCCTAAGCATCCGAGCAACCCTTGCCTGTAAGGCAAGTAAGTCTTTTTCCTCATTTCCTCAGCCTGAGCCCTGTTTGCAGTGTAATGCAGCTCGTGAAGCGACGGCGGATGACGCCGCTTCCCGACCCCGTTGGTGGGTTTTCCGGCTGTCGACTTCTTCCCCGAACCACCGCTCCCACTTCCCTTCAATTTTTGCCCTTCTGAGCCCAAGTTCAAGGGGTTGCTGCATTTGGGGTCTTTTGAAACAGAGCCCTGAGCATTCTGACCGCCCTGTTTCATGGGTTTCTTCTCTTTCGCGGCGGAGAACGAAATCGACGACCAGAACTTGTGGTTGCTGCTCCGCCCTTCACTCTTACTCCTGTGAAGAAACTCCTTCAGAAAAACCCACCTTTTCGAGTTCCTCCCCACCGACGACGACCGCGACGACGAAGCTGAAACCGAAGGAGTAGTAGTTGTGGTGCTGCTCTCCTCCACTCCCTCTTCGTCTTCTTCCCCATTTTTCGCCGTCCCTTTCGGATCTTCAGCAAAGTTGCAGTCTTTCTCATCAGCTTCAATAATCTCGTTGTTCTGTTCCCACTCGAATGGTTCATTTCTCAGAGGGGACAATGATCTCGTCCTCCGCCGCAGGGACTTGTCGCGGAACCTCAGATCTCTGCCTCTCACGGGTTCGAACCCCACCCGATCCGCTTCGTCTTCCCCAGTTTCCGGCTCGAGATCCAGCAACGGAGCCAAAGTCTGGGGCTTTTCCAGGTGGGTCGAGAGCTTCATGGGTCGGATCTTCCCGTTCAAGAACAACTCGTCGGCCGAGCTCATCGGACCGGTCGGGCCGGACCCGCTCGACCCGAACCGCGCAGAGAACTCGAACTCAAAACCCATAGAAACAGAGCCGCTGCCGTTCCCGCCATTCTTCTCAAACGAAGAAGAGTTCGACTTTGTGGTCAACGCGAAGTGCATTGGGCTCGCCGGAGCACTATAGAAAAACCCACTGACTGGCCCACTCCGTCCGGGGCTCGACGGCGCGCTGACGTAAGGTGTGGAGCATGTGCTGTCGTAGTCTTCAAAGAAGAGCTGGTTTTCGAGCTGGGTTTGCTGGGTTTCGGCATTACCGGGGTTTGACGGGTCGGGTTTCGGTTCAGGGTTTGGGGGTTGGGTGCCATTGCCGGGTGAAGTTTTGAGCTCCATTATTATTCTGAGCAGCTTTGTTTAGCGGAAAGAGGAGCAGAGCGTCAGAAAATATAGTACGCAGAGTGCGTACTAAATTTCACCCCTTGACATTGCATTTATTACATTTTTGCCACGGTCCTCCCGTCGTCCGTACTAGAGGTCTAAGTTTTTTATTTAAAACATTAATTTGTATTAATTAACTTAAACAATTAAACTAATCAACTTTCTGGCCTTGTTAATTTGGGTTAAAAAATTAGAAAGAAATCATTTTTGTTAATTGATGAGGACCATTAAACCAGCTTGTTTTATGTAAAAATTGGGAGTGATGTCTACGTCAGCAGAACGTCAAAGAAAATAGGGTAAACTACGGTTTGACTCCCTAAATTATTACTCTAGTTGAAATTGACTTTGTGAATTTTTTTTTTGTTAATTAATATTTTGAACTATTTAAAATAAGCCAATTAACATTCTGTCGTTAGATTTCGTCAAATTCTAAGGCAAATTAATATTTTTATCAGTAATTTTAACTTGTCAATTATAACCACCAATAACATAATAGCACGTGGACACAATATAATTAAAAAATTTATAGCATAATAAGAAACATAAAAAAAAATCAAATCAAATTTTTGCATAAGGAACCATTTTACATTGTCTTTATCTATAATTATATGTCCATATATCATAATTTTACTGGTGAATATAAATAACACGTTAAAATTGACGATAAAAAGATAAATTTGCCCATCATTTAATTCAAAATGTAATATCTCAATCCTTATGATGAGGGAAAAGAAATGTATTGTGTTGAGGCAGATTGTCTGTCATCTTGTTTGAATGTCCGTCTTATGCCTATATTTGTACGATCACGGTTAAATTATGTCAATATTTTATATTTTTATTGTCTTTCGTCTTATTATCTTTATACAAAAAAATTAATATAAAATATTAACGTAATTTAATTATGATCGCACAAAATAAGAATAGATAGGAAAAGATCCCTCCGCCTCCGTGAACAACAACAATTAACAATTACTACAACATAAAAAGACTGAAAAAGGCAAAACATTGAGAGAAGAGAAGGGATCGGCTTTGGAAAATGAGACAGTAAAGCGTTGAGGGAGGCAAGTGGGCTGCACATCGCCCTCAAATATTAATCTCCCTATTAATTCTGGTTGCTTTGCCCCTCCCTCTCTCCACCTACACACGCAGAAGAGAAAGAAAGTGTTTCTCTCTCATCCCTCATGTATGTATGTATAGTCTTGAGGAGTTGCATGCAGTGCTTCTGCCATGGCGGTACGATGTCATTGAGATGCGTTCTTCATTGTCCCATCCATCTTCTTCATGCCCAACACCACAGTCCTGCATAAGTGCTACAATTATTCTTCCTCTCCTTTTGGACATGTAGTGAATGCATGCATCTCTCTATATTGGATCCTTTCTGGATCCAGTGGTCCTAATCTATTAAGTTCAATCATTCGAGCCGTTAAAATTTAATCAAATGATTACAAACAGAAATTCATTTTAAAAATTATAATAACTTTAACTTTTGAATTAAATTTCAACGGCCCAAATGATTGGACTTGGTGGATTAGGATCGCTAGATCCGGAAATGATCCATGTCACTATATTTTCTGATTACTCGGATTAAACAAAGATCAAGGATTTGGCCCCATCTCGGCATATTCTTTAATTTCAGGGAGATCAAAACTTTAAATTAAATTTATAGACTAAATAATGTGTTACTAATAAAAAAAAATAAAAATGCGTTAATTAAAACTTAAGCAATAATCCAATTATCAACATCCACGTTATTTAGTTTACAAAATTTGATTAAAAAATCTGGTCTTCTTAGCTTTACTCCTTCTAGAATAAACTTTTCTCATACCACAAATCACACTTTGATAATCTGCATTTATCCTTGTGATTTTGATGGGGAGAAATGATAAGAAGACTTTTTCCAACGTGAAAATCTCTACTATCTCATGTTATATTTATATGATTCGCACGGAAAAATAAGGTAGCAAAGAGTTCATAGCGTTCTTAGAATGCACAATGTCATAGCTCTCTTCATAGTTCATAGGATCGTAACCTTTGGGCAGCTATCCCAAGGCTAAGTTTCTAATTAATAACTAATCATTATAAAACCCAGATTTGGATCCTCTCCGAGGCAACTGGTCGGGATCATCCTGACAAGTGTTAGTGGACCGTTGAATTTTTATCCAAATGCTACAATTATTATAACTTTTAGAGGGCCCCCTTGTTTGTAGCCGTTAGATAAAAATCCAAGCGTCCACTAACACTGGTCAGGAGGATCCCGACCAGTTGACTCAGAGAGGATCCAAATCCATAAAACCCCAAACTATCTTAAGTAAAACCATAGTTTAATCCATAATAAAGATAACAATATTACTAATTAATCTTGTAATCTGCATACTTTGTGGGAAAGGGATCTTCTCCGGATCTCTTATTTCCCTGTACCCAAGAAAATTATAAGAATATTGGTTTGAGAGAGACATGGACGGAGCCAATGAAGGCTCACTGGGGGCAGATGCCCCCACTCAAGTAATTCGTTTGTTTAGTTGCATACTACAATTATATAATATACACTGGTTATCTTTAAAGAAAATGTACGTATCTAATATCCAACATACATTCATTCTACTTATACTTCATATCAAATATTATATGAGCAATAGTGTTCTTGTTATATTATTCAACCCAAAAAAAAACTCTCTCCCGCCTATCATGTACTTATATTTTTCTCATCATTTTGCATTTTCCACTACTATATTGAAATTTTTTTAGGGATACTTTGGATGCGGTCCCTAATCTTTAACATTCTTTGATTAAAAACTTAATAGTATTCAAAGTTTCATCAAGGTCCCTTGACTTTGTACACCTCATTATATTACTATTAATATTAATATTTTTATAGTTTTGACATTAATTGTGTGATATTTTATGAGATTTATAATCCTATAAATTTAAAATCCCTTATTATAATACTATTAGAAACAGTTACAATAAAAAAAATTCAAACATTTTGATTGAATAAATGCATAAAAACTATGTAAAAATAAGAAATAATAAATGGTAAATTAAAAAAAAATGGTACATTTTACAAAAAAAATTGATACATTTCACATATAACAAAGTGGTACATTAATAAAGAAGAATGGGTACATTATAAATAAATTAGGGTAGATATAAAAGATTAAAAATTATGAGTACAAATGAATTTTTAAAAATATAGGCGCTAAAAGAAATTAATACATGGGTACAAAATAAAACTAAAAAGAAAATACTACATGTGACAGCCCGTTCCGGAATTTTCAAACCGTAAGTGTGAAAGGACGATTTTGCCCCTAGTATGAATTTTCGTTGTGTGGTTGTTTTTGAGCTTGGTTTGGGCTGGTTGTGGACCACACACATTTCCCCACACACACCCTCACCTTTTCCTGCCCTGCACCCCACTGTCCCGAGCCCTCTCTCTCCCATTTTCACCTTCATTTGTACGAACATACCTAGAAACCCTCCAAATCTT
Source organism: Pyrus x bretschneideri (assembly GCF_019419815.1). Lineage (NCBI taxonomy): Eukaryota > Viridiplantae > Streptophyta > Magnoliopsida > Rosales > Rosaceae > Pyrus > Pyrus x bretschneideri. Next base: position 6,313,160 of record NW_025999402.1, read on the forward strand.
CACAGATCGAAGACACAAAGTACATATTCATGTTCGTGAGGTCCGTAGAAGTTCAACCATACCCATTTCAGGTAAGGATACCTTCGTTTTCACGTCGAACTCGGGATACCCGATTTTTGTCATTGTTCATGCACACGTTAATTGTTGTGTTTTTGGGAATTTCAAGCTTGTAGGAAGCTTGGTGAGGTTCTTAGGAGGCTCGGGGTGGTTCGTTTGAAGGTTTTGGACGTCGGGATCGTGAGTTTCGAGGTTGGCCGGAGTTGGTGGTGTTTTCCCGGTGAGATCCCGTGTGTTTTAGCACTTGAAAGTGGTATGAATTTGTTCCTCTCGTTATAAGCTTCATTTTGGTACCAATTTTGTGAAATTTGGTTGAAAAACGAAGAAGTTACAAAGGTTTGAAGTTTTTACGATTTTCTGGCGCCGACGACGGCGCCGGAGCCTCGCCGAAGAAGACGACGGAATATTCTGTCAGTTTGGGCGGAATATTCCTAACGGCGTTAACGGAATCCGTTAAAGTTAACGGAATATTCCTGACGGCGTTAACTGATGCCGTTAGTGTGCCAGGCACGTGCCTTGGCCGGCGCGTGGGGGCGCGTGCGACGGTGAAATTTTTTTCTGAAAATATGGGGATGTTCCTGAGGTTGAGTAGATCACGTTGGTGTATTCATACACCCCATTTGAGCATTGTATGAGAAGTTATTTCATAAGGTTGGTTATGTGTTTTAAAATTAACGTTTTTATAGTTGTTTCGCATATAGGTGAGACCTATCCCGAGGACGAGCACGGTCACTCGGGGCAAGTGGGTTACGACCCTTCTACATACCAGTGAGTGGGCTTTTGGTTTTCCGTATATACCTATATACTTATACTTTTCCCAGAAAGTGAAATGAAACGTTTATTCGTTTATATGCCATGCATAATGTTGCCGTTTGTTTATGCATTGTTAGTTGCATATATTTATATATATGTTTGGTGCTGCGGACGCACAGGTAAGTGCCAGGTGAGTTATGATTTATGTTTACATTCAGTAGTGATTTGAGATGCATAGAGAGCTCATAACCTGCACCTCCGGTGTTAGTGCTCCCCTCCAGAGTAGGGCACAGTCCTTCACGTGATGTTCACCTCCCGCACCACACGCTCATCTTGGATCCAAGTTAGGTGCACAATCCTGTCGTACATACCACTTTAGGTGGTTCCGACTCGTAGGTAACCCGCGATTATTCGTCCAGCCTTCACGTGATCGTAGCACTTGAGCGTACTTATATTACACCCAGGCTTGTCGTACAGACCACTTTAGGTGGTTCCGACTCGTGTGCAGGTATAGTTAGTGAGATGGAAATTTGAGCTTTAGATTCAACCGTACAGGTCACGTTAGGTGACTCCGGCTGACAGATTATACGACATTGATGTGATTTTACCTGAGCACTTGCATTTTACTTCGAGGCATTTGGCATGGCATATTTCTGAGCATGACTTATATATATATATATATTCTATTTTCTGGGAAGTATACAAGTTTTACGACGAGGGGTTAGAACTTATTTATGAAATGGTTTTTGAAAAGCTTTGTTTTTGCCCACTCACGCTTTTGTTTTGCGCCCCTCTAGGTTCTAGTTGGCTAGCACTTTTGGTGGCTTCCCTGAGGATTTCCCCGATATATCTGACAAACTATTACCAGTGTAGGACCACCTTCGGGTGTGCTTTTGTAGTGTCGTTTTCTCCCGGACTGCATTGGGTCTTCGTGCTCTGAACTTTGTTTTCACACTTAAGCTTGCACATGTATGCTCTTACTTTGTGTAAAGCTAGTTTTTATTTATTCGTACTATTTTTATTATTATTTTATTAGCTTCCGCACTGTGCACATGGTTACGTCACTTCCACGTAACGGCCAGCATGCCCTGATCTCGATCGGGGTGTGTCACTACAAATTAAAAAAAAAAATGTTGCAAATTAAAAGTGGGTACAAACTAAAAATATAAATATATGATACAAAGTTTAGGCATAAAACATAAATATACCATATGTAATTTTTCTATCATTGATTAAATATACAATGTCATGTGACGGTATACACATGGGTACAAACACAAATAAAACTTTAAAAAATAGGGGCACAAAAAGAAACTAATATATGGGTACAAATTAAAAATGAAAAGAAAATTGGTACAAATTAAAAAAATATTTGCAAATTAAAAATAGGTACAAACTAAAAATAAAAATATATGATAAAAAATTTAGCCATAAATATAAATATACTAATTGTAACATTTTTAACACTAAAGGAATATATTTAAAAATAAAAATATTTTATTATTCAAATAATTAATGATGTTATTAATACCCAATGACCTTAATCAAAAATTCAAAATGAATAGGATTTTGATCAATGGAGTAACAAAAAGAAGGATGTGAACCTAATTTTCCCATTTTTTTAACATTGAAATTATGATACATCATTATTTGAAACCATCATTAATATCATATTGCGTATAACCATACTATAATAAGGTTTTCTTAGTTGTTTTCGGTTGCCCCTATTAGAAAAAAATTTTGGCTTCGTCCCTAGGGAGAGAGGGAGAGAGAGAGAGAGAGTAAGTAGTGACCATGCTTATCTAGCATGGGAAATATTATAAGCCCACATTAGAAACCCAAATAATTAATGATGTTATTAATACCCAATGACCTTAATCAAAAATTCAAAATGAATAGGATTTTGATCAATGGAGTAACAAAAAGAAGGATGTGAACCTAATTTTCTCATTTTTTTTAACATTGAAATTATGATACATCATTATTTGAAACCATCATTAATATCATATTGCGTATAACCATACTATAATAAGGTTTTCTTAGTTGTTTTCGGTTGCCCCTATTAGAAAAAAATTCTGGCTTCGTCCCTGGGGAGGGAGGGAGGGAGAGAGAGAGAGAGAGAGAGAGAGAGAGAGAGAGAGAGAGAGAGAGAGAGAGAGAGAGAGAGAGAGAGAGAGAGAGTAAGTAGTCACCATGCTTATCTAGCATGGGAAATATTATAAGCCCACATTAGAAACCCAGAATAAACAAGTAGAAGTCATTGCTTGTCCACTTACTTGTCCACCAAGCTGAGGCTAATATGTGTTTTGATAGATTTTGGCAAAATCCAATCTAAATTAGACAAAGCAATTGATACCTCCATGTGCAATTTGCCATACCATCACATGCTCTGTTTTTTCTTTTCTTTTGTTTGCACAATGTAAATCTTAGGTTATTGGTCATAAATCTGGTTTTTTTCCCATCCACAAAGATTAAGATATAGTTGTGATTACAGTGAACTACTTTTAAACTGTAGATTATTGTTGTACTTCTTCGGTGTACAACTCTCACATTGTTCATTTGACTTGTATTGAGCTAAACTACACTAGTATGGCGACCCCAAGCTAACAAGACTCTCATTATTGTGAGGGCCGGGCGACGGGAGAACATCTGCAGTACGCAGCCTTAACCTTACTTTGTAAAGAGGTTAATTCCAAAACTTGAACCCGTAACCTTTCGATAATATGGGATTACAATTTATACTGATTAATACAAAGTTTTGAGAGCCATGAATTGTGTTTATGGCTTTTGGTTTTTTATGTGGCTCTGCTTAGGTTAAGTTAGGTAGGGTGTCCCTCAATGAAACAATACTTTGATATAAGCTCTTTTGTTTTGATCAAAGCTTGTCCGGAGCACAAAAAGGCCCACTTGGTGGCACATGATTTATCAGGATGGCAGATTCCACCAACAGTTTGGTACAAGGAAACTAGTGTTTGTATTGTTGTATACTTTTTATGAGTGACCATGGTAAGAAATCTCATCCGAATAATATCTACAGTTATCATTTGCGGTGATAAGTGACTTACAGTTTAAGTAACTAAGAGCATTTATTTATGCATTCGAAATCCTGTGTACGAATCTTCCTCCCCCAACATCGTTCGTATTGGAAAGAAAAGTTACCATTTCTCTCGTGTTGCATTTGATATGCTAAATGTATTTTAAGTTAAACATAGTTTAACCTATATAGCTTTGGCCGAACCCTAAACATGAAGAGTTGTTCTTTTAGATTTTGAAGTAAATGGTGAAAAAAAAAATTATAGAATTCAATGTGATGAAGTTTTAGGAACATGTTATGGCTATTGAATTACACAGTTACTCTTGTCTCCCTGAATGGAGGTAAGAAATGCACTTAAAGTAGAATTTTTTAGTGTATCAGAAACACAGATCAGTATAACAAGTGTTATAATACAATTGCTTGAAAGGTAGGAGTCGACAGTTGGTTTGCCATGGTTGAAAGTCCTTCACTCAATTTTTACTGTTTTACATTTACTCTATTTCTGTTTGTGGTTAAATAAGAAAAGGGAACAAGTTTATTCAATTTGCCCCATTTGTTTACCACTACTCTTGGTCTTCAACGGACAAGGATTGTCTACCCTTCCACTTCTAATGCGCTTCAGTGCCTTCTTGTTTGTGTGGTCACGATTAAACCACGTCAATATTTTATATTACTATTCATTTTTGTCTTACTATCTCTATAAAAAAAATATATAAAATGTTGACATAACTTAACCGTGATCACACAAAGTAGAAGGGTACGGGAGGGCACCGGAAGTCGTAGGGCATACAACCCTGATCTGTCTTCAACTGCCTTTGTGTGAGGTAGGTCATGATTGTGTCTATAACACTTGTCACGTATAGGATATTCTCCAATGACACAACATATTTTCTCCTACTTTATAATAATTTCAGCTCACATTTGCCAAGAAACTAACCCGTTTAGAAGCCTAGCCCTTGGGTAGGAGAAATTTTTTTGTTAGTGTTGTCTGACCATGGAAGTTCTCACGTATTAACCACCGAGGGTCAGGTGAGATCAGAATACAGAAGGTTGTATACTTTTGTCAGTTTGTCGAAAGATTTTCGCTTGCAACCAAAAGATTGTTTTAGTGTCATTAGATGTTCAATAAATATTTGTCACATGTTCAAAAAGTACATGATACATCATCCGTCCAATAAACATTAGTCAAGTAATGCATTAGTAACAATGAAATCTCTCCAACTAAAAATGACGTGCTCTAAATGACGGAATGCCCCTACGTAAGTTTTTCTCCTCCAATTCCAATAGGGTTGATTAGACCTGTACTAGAAGTCAGATTGGTACCACGGCAAAAGCTAGTACCAGAACCAAACTTCGCACCAAGCCAAGATCTCTGGTTATTCAGATTTGAATGGAATCTGAGCGGTTAAACTTATAATCCATCGTGTAGTAACTTTACACAGCTTCATCCTGGATAAAACATTGCTATGTTAGTGCAATTAAAATTGTACATTTTGCAGCTTGCAATAGGAGAAGAACTTAAGAGTGTGGTACCTCTTTTGGCGGGGAATGAATTGCGTGAATGAAGCCAAGATGATAACGTGACAGTTTCTTAAACCAAGTATGCGATGTCGTATGAGAAATTTGAGAGTTAAAAAGACATGACACGTGGTAAGTTTAGGACAATACTACCTTAACGTTAGAAGTTCCACGTAAATCTCTCTCCATTTGGTGGATCGGGTTTGTAGCAAGGGGATTTCTAGTTTGCAGCACCAGTGTTCCTCATCTATTAGAACTTTAACCACACATTCAACCATCGGTTATTTCGGTGCATGTCATACACCGAACCAATGTACAATTTCGGAGGAGAGTTGCAGGATTAGAATAGATTAATCCAATCACCAAAAGTGAATAAAGAATTGGATAAAATGTTAATTCCCTCCTGCAGGAGAACTAATCGTCAGAAAATATGGAGTAATTAATCTCACTACAACCCCATGACCCAAAACCTAAAAACCGAACCAAGGGCCCGGAATGCTTAAGTTATCCATTCCAATCCAGTCTAGTCCGATGAGATCAAATCCTACCTCCTAATCGAATTCAATCCTAGACACCAAGGACTTCGCACGGGAAATGAAAAATGGTTTACTAGCAGTAGATTCTAATGTTGAGGAAATTATCATCTGGAAGAAAATATTTAAAGAGGGGCTAGAAGTTCTTAATACAAGGCAAACTCAAAGAGGGACTAGAAGTTAAAAAAATCAGACACCAACTCATCCACCAGACAATTCAGTATCCCCTTCTCAATCTCCAGACCCTCCTCAAATGCTTCGACTTCGAAGTCAAGCCATTTCCCACGCTGAGTGCTCATGTCCTTGTCCACAAGCTCATCCCCAATCAGTTCTACCATGTTTTTACAACCCGAAATCTCTTTGTACAACTCCTCAGCTAGCCGTCCCTTCCTCTGAGACAATGTGGTCAATCTATCCCACGCTTTGCGGCTTCCCACAAAAATTTGCTTGCATCTGAACTGCAGGGTTTCGTTTACGCAGTCAAACAAGATCTTCTGCTCGAGCTTCAGATACTCTTCTTGTTCTTGATTATCCAAATGGTCAAAGAGACTGGGGGTGATGACGTGTTGAGCATCACCCAATGCGAACTCTTCCATCTCTAAATCTACATTACTTAGGATGTATCTTACATATTCCAGTTCCCAATCGTTTGTTTGATTAAAATAATAGGAACCTGAGATTATAGTCGTACTCTTTCCGCTGGCATCCCCTGTGGAAGCTGAAGAGGCTGAGTCGAGGAACTCTGAAACACCATATGAAGAGAATGAACTACCTTGATCTTGAACTTGAGCCAACGAACATCTCTCAGTGTCACTGCCTGTAAATGGAGAGTATAGCATGCATGTTAAATCATTTTTCTAATTTTTACTACTTGCAGGACTATCAACTAGCATAGACATTCTCAAAGCTGTGTAATTCACGTTCTTGCATATACATAAAACTCGTCCACGCCTAATAGATCTTTTAATATTCTCTGGTCCACTAGGTTCTTGGCTATTCTTTGATAGTAATGAGTAAATGTGAAGCTATTCACAGTGCAAAAACTCTTAATCTGACACTTAGATCTAAGAAATTGTTACGGAATGTATGTACTGGAAAAGGAAGATATAGAAAAGTTTAGTTGTACCATTGGTGCTTCGACTCTCAAATGAGTGTTCAAAAACTGAAACTGGACTAAGACGTCGATCAAATTCTTTTCCAGTTGCACTGTTTCTGATGCTACTGATACACTCTTCCACGCCTTCTGATCCCTGAAATGTTTTAAGAGAATTTGATTAGCATGTGAGTATATCTTCATGACGTAAACTAAGAATCAAAATAACACAGCTCTTGACAAGATTAATGGGACCAAAGTGAAAGAATTTTATCCAAAATTTCAAATATCAATAAAATCTAAATCTTTTTCACAAATATGGATCAAATACAGACTAGTATAGCTGATTGCTTAATTTGTCACGTTATCTCTCAAATATTTTCACCCAGCTGTAGTGGAATTTGAATTTTATTTTTAACACAGACCCTTGACTTTGAAGCACGGATTGGTATCTTAAGAAAAGACCTATAATTCTAGGTACCTATAGAACAAACTAAGAGTGAAAATGTTTATACAAAAGAAAAAGGAAAAACCAACAGCTAAAAATCATGAGTCAAGAACATTAACAATAAACAGAATCTGCGTAAGGAAAAATGTATATACAAAAGAAACAAACCTGCCACTGCTGGTTAACCTCAACCGACAAGCAACCATTGTCGTATGTGCTGTGAGTTTTATGTTTGGTTAAACCAAATTTGAACCCCTTGCATCTTGATGTAGTGCTAGCCACACTGGAAACCATATCTTGCAAGCAAGACGTAGAACTACCAGAAGTCACTTCACTGGATTGATTACGCTGAGATGACTCAACTTTACATGACAGTTCTTGAAGCTTTTGTTCCAAAAGGACACTCAAAGCATCACCACCAATCACGTTCAACCCAGGAGAAGATAATGTGAAATTCTCTGCATAGAACTGCTCATCATTGTTACCAAAAGAATCAATACAATAGCTGTTATTTATACTTGTGACTTGAGGTGACTGCAATTCAGAGAATGATCTTTTCAGGGGAGACGTGAATGTAAATGAAATAACATCCATGCCTTGGTTCCTATTATCTGCGCCCAAATTGGTGCACCCATTCCTTGAAACGTTACATTTCACTGATCTTTCATCCTCCCCAATATATGCTTCATCGAAAACAGTTTCTTCTGAGCGAACATCCTGATGAACAGACCTTAAGTTTCCACAAACATTCTTTCTTGTGGATAATGAAAACTCTTTTCCAGTAGCAGTTGCCCTTGAGCCCATCTTTCTGGAACCAATTTCAGAGCTTAGAATAGTCTTATTCACAGCTTTGCTTGGCCCACTAGAGCCATCAGGTGGCCGCATTCTTCTAGTAGGCTGATTAGGAACCATACCTTTTGAAGTCATTTTCTCTCTGTTAGATACACAATTCTGCTTCTGGTTATTCTGCTTGAGCGCAGTTCTTGTGTTGTCAATGGAAGTTCTCTTATGCATAGGTCTTTGTGTAGTTGACCTGCTCTTGGAAAACTGATTTTGTTTGACCTCATTTTGTTCCTTCTGGTTCATAATACTTTTATTACTAGAAGAAGTTGACCCCTCCCTTCTCTGAACATTGACCTTTGCTTGTTCTGCAAGTGATGGTGATTTGCCCTTATTCCTCATATCCCTGTAACTTTGTTTTTCTGAATCCACAGAAGCCTTGGATACTGGTACATTACCTGACCCGTTCTGGCGCCTGTCACTCGGCAGTCCTTTCACATACCTCAAGTCACTAGCTTCCTTGGGTCCTTCAGGTCTTGATGCTTTATGCACAGCTTCCATCTTCTCTTTCAAATCCCGAATTCTCAAGGGAATTGAAGAAGGCCCCACAGATGACACTTTGCTCCTGGCAGATGGTCGAGGACTTGCCTCAATGATCTTTGAGGCTGCCTCCATTACATAAGCCGCATTTTTTGGTGGAATGAAGCCAGGACTCTTGACAGGTGACAAAAGCTTATGTTGAGGAACTGGAATTGCCTTGGCTGATTTTGGAGGCAAAGCTTCTGTTTGAAATCTCTTAATTGGGTGGCATGGTACCCCCTGTGTCCTAGGCTCTACAAGATTCCAAGAAAACCTATCCAGCTTCTTTGGCACATTTATGTACTCGGTGGCATAAAAATCACTGCACAAATTACGACCACTCCTCTCATGTTGAGATGCTTTAAGCGACTGGGAGTCAAAGAGTAGGGCAGAAGATGGCTCCGGGGCAGTTGAAGCAGGCAGTGAATCCAGACCCATTAATCTAGCAACTACACCAGGGGCTCTAACCCCACATCCCTCATCACTGGTCACTGATGAAGCACAATTCCAGTCATTACTTCCTTTATTACTTAAAGTGGTTGCAGTTCCACTCTCATCCACCTCTACCTGCAAATATCCCAACAGTATAAAAAGTAAAAACGCATATTCTCGATACTTCCATCACATGAAAAAGAAACAAGAGTATGACTAACATCAGAGGGTAGAGGATCTTTGCCTACCCTATAGAGCCCTGGCTTTGAGAAACTCTCCATATATTCTTTCCCATGCTTTAATCCTTTACAGTCAAAATGCCAAAAGTTAAACACAATGCTTAACTAAGAACCACCACTTACAGATAAATAAGCCAGATATACAACAAAAAATGAAGTAAAATAGAAAAGAAAACTACCCGATGATTCAGAACTGGCTGAGAAGAGCTTCTTCCGAGATTTTCCATTCCAGTCAAACAAGTTAAGAAAGCCCCCTTTTGAACGTTTCTTCTCAACCTCCATTTTTGTCTTCCACAGACCTATAGGAGCCTGGGATTCAAACAAAAAGGACCACTTCAACAGAACCCATGTGGCAATTTGTACTAAATGTGCAAAGGTATTCAAAATATAACAACACTGCCAACCAATCAGCATGAATTAAGACCTAAAATTTACCTACATTGCTTATTGACCAATTAAAATAACAAAACAAAACTACACTCCTAAAGTTTCAACATTTGCTTAAAATGTACATCATTTTTCAAATCAACACCACAAATCGGATTATACCATTAATTATACATATGAAGAGAAGCAAATGGGTACCCTCTAAAATCAATAGAAAGCACAAATCTATAATCTTTTCAATCAAAATCTCACCTCAAATCCTTCATCTGCAGAACCCCATTTTTCCACACTAGAAAGTTCACTCCTCTATCTTCTTTCCCTTCTGTACACACAGAAAATCACTCAAATCCCACGCTTTTTCCGAACTCAGCAACTAAGATTCAAATACGCAGAAGGACATTCAGTCAAATGAGTAAACCTTCAGTCAATTTGAAACACATTCTCTTCACCCAAGAACCCACATTTACAAAAACGCCAGCTCTTTCTTTCTATTTTTGGACTAAATTTTGTGCTGAAAAACAAGAACAATCGGGTGTGGAGGAAATGATTGAAGATCTGAAAACGTAGAGCAGCAGAATCATTTGGGTTTTGAAAGTAAAGAAAACAGTCTTTAAATATCAGCGAGAGAGAGAAAGTCTTTGGGAATGCAACAGGGGAAAAATGTCAAACTTGAGAGAAATCAGAGGGAAATTTGCAGAAACTAGAGAGAGAGAGAGAGAGAGAGAGAGAGAGAGAGAGAGAGAGAGAGAGAGAGAGAGAGAGAGAGAATTTGAAATGGAAGAAAGAAGAGACATTAGAACTTAGCACCGAGCAAGGAATTGGATGAAAAAAAGAAGAAAACGCATCGCTGTGAAGGAGAGCTGCTGAGTGGCTGATGAGTTCTGTGAAGCTTGAGAAATGCCAACCTTTTTCTTATTTTATTTTATTACTTATTTATTTTCTGGACCACTCTACCACCCTGCCTCCTTTTTTTATTTAATTTTTTTTCAGGTAGATCATGTGCCACAGCGTATACCGCCCTGCCACGTGGACTCTAAATTGAGAAATCAACATATATGAAAAGAACTCACTATCCCGTGTTGTTTCAGTGCAATAATACATTGTCATTTGAAAAGGAAAAAAAAAAAAAACTTGCACATAAGAATACAGTATTGGACAAGGAACGCCACAGACAATAAATCCGTTTCAAACATTGCTGACTGTAAATTCATTTCATATAACACATTCTCCTAAATTGATAGTTTTGAGCCCTATCTTTAATGCTAAGATCAATCGAAGGTTCAATTCACTCAAATTAAAATCGTCGGTTTCGATCCTATTTTGGGAATTGCCTAGAGAGTTGAAAATCATATGACTTGCTTTCTTTTGTCGCATAAATTTTCATGAATGTGAATCAATGTGTCTTGTTTAAGGGTTTTAGTGGTCTATAAATTATGGTCAAATTTCACGTTTTATGAAGTTATAATGATTTATTTAGCTCTCTTTAATCACCTACTCATAAAAAATGAGACTTTATATACTTAGGATTCGTGTTGATCACACACATTTATAAATGGATCGCGTACACAAGAATTTCTCCTTACTTTTTTCCCAACATCGAGTCCGTTCATTCGTCTGTCGATGACTTTAGCAAGATGGATGGCATGGCTCCTACTCGCCCTTATAGTTTTCTGCGTGCAATGTTGGTGGTTTTGACGAAATTTCTAAGGATTTTGACAATAGGTGGTAAAGTGAGACCAGATATGAGTCAACATGCCAATGCAAATAAAAGAGTAGGATTATCTCCTCTCCTCTTTCTTTCTTCTTTTTTATGATGTTAATTTAACTTAATCGTGACCGTTCAAATATAAAGAAAGAAAATATTTGAAAGAGAGAATCATACTCTATAAATAATTGTGAAGTTTGGTAGTAATGTGAGATTTGACAATGCATTCAAGGACACTACAATAATTAACCCTTAGGCAAATGCAACAAAATGCATTAATGACATGTTTTTTACCAATAACATTTAAATTCAGAAAAAAACATAGTTCTTTTGTCTTTAAAAGGGAAAAATATAATCATGGTTCATTATTGGTCTACAATACTATACAACTTTACACAAGTAGTAGCTACCAGTTCTTGGGGTGATTTTTAAAATAGGTTATGAAGTTCTAATTTTTTCGTATTGCACTAAAGGGTATTGAAATTGTACCATTTGTTTAGTATGTGACGTATTAAGCTTGAGACTCTTATACGAGTTAACGTTTAAATTACATTTGCACTATACTGACAAAAAGACTCATAAATTTAATTTATTAGACGTTCAAAGAGATAAAAATGTGTAAATTGGTACAATTTCAAAACCTTAGAGTGCAATGTTAGAAAATTAAAACTTCATGATCCATTTTAAAAATCACCTCAAACTTAAGAAGTGTAAAATGCAATTACCCTTTATATGTGTGTGTGTGTGTGTGTGTGTGTACAAGCCCTTTATTCAAAGAGATTCCTATTTTTTTGGTTAAAATGGGGCCTAATTGTGGGGTTCACTCCACATCGATAAACACTATGTTATAAAAAATATCAAAATTTCATTATGATAATAAAATGAGTAAATGGTTTCAGATTTAATTATTTTTTGCAATGATGATCTATGAATGAAAACATAAAAAATATATGGTTCAGATCGTTGAAATTCGATGTATAATTGACCTCGCAATGTATTTTTTTCCAAAAAATAAAGATTCATTTGGATAAAGACTCCTGTATTTATATGTATACATTTACATTTATATTTTTTGGATGGTGACATTACTTTTCACAACTTAAGGGTGTTGCCATCTTCGAAGTTTTTTTTTTGCTGCTTGTTAAGATTCCATGCAAAAGGTCCACTATCCTTTTCTTATAGATAAAAAGTCTCCTTTTTAAAAAATAATAAAACACAACATTTGGCCAAACAAGTTTGTTTTCCTTTGTCCTCTTCATATCACCGGCGTCATTACATATGAGGATGATATTGATATTCTCACTTTAATCCCTTTCACATGGGAGAAACTTTCTTCACACCCGGCGCTGAAGTGACGATGACGATGTTTCAAACCATTCGTACGAAAAAACCTACGTGAAATAGAGCATATTAAGATAACAACATTCTAAATATATCATTTGTCATTGTGTGTTTTACTTATACAACGTTGCATGTTGGTTTGGAACGATGATACCTACAAAGAGAACAAATGATTGGAAAGAGATAATTTTTTTATCTTATTGTCCAGAGTCCAAAAATCAGGCAATCGGAACCACTCAAATTGAATTTGACGGCCCTCATTAACTCATTGCACTGAACCACCTCATACAAAAGCTTTAATCTATCTTTCTCACAAATCAAAAGTTTAAATTTATTGATCCTTAAACTCTGGACAGTAAATCCAAAAATAATTCAAATTACAAGTGAGTAAGAGAGCTCATACATAAATGATTTGCAGACAGAATGAGCCCACAAGAAACACATTATTTAGGGTTGTTACTATGTCATAGTCTAGTAGAATCTAATGAGGTCTGCTTGCTATTTTGCAACACTTAAACAATATGTTAATCGCTATGATTGCATGTGCCATTTGTCAACTAATTCTTTATGGTTTCTTAGATCTTGGTCTTAATCATAGATCTTTGGTTTTTTGTTTAAAAAAAAAAATCAAAATCATAATTCATTTTTCCTTTTCCTTTTGACCACAGAACCACGTCGATATGACAAGACAAATGGTTGGCAGAGTAATAATTGACTTGCCCGATGTCAAATTATAAAGCATTGTTTTTGGAAAATAACTTATATACACTCGAGATAATTTTTGCTCTCCCAATCTTTTATCTCAATTATCATGTGAAAGCAAGCATTTATCTTTGAGAGCAAGCCTTGAGACAGTTATCACAAGGATTGGATGCATTCTTGCATGCATGTTCATATAAGAAGATATTTTTTTGTCATAAATTAGAAGGTTGAAAACTCAAATGGGGAACCATTATTTTGTTTTTTCTTTCTTTTGGGAATAAATGAAAAAAAATATAAAAAGATCACCTAATTGAAACAACATTTGAGGAACATTCACCTTCCCAAATCCCACAAGTGAGAAAAAAAACTTCTAAAATTCAGAAGTTAGAACCAACGATCACTCTTCCTTTGCATGCATGCATGCAAATTGCAATCATAAAAGCCTCGTACACACATACGTAGAATATACGCTCGTACGTTCATACACACGAATTGAATGGGAAACTTGGACATTTGAGCTTTCAATGTCTTCAAATCGATCAAAGTATTTCAAATGGTACGTACAATCTCGAGACATTTCCTCTTGAACCAACGGTATCCTTTCTTCAAAGACCTCTTCACCTTCCCCTCAGCACCATACAACTTATACCTAGCCACTCGGCCTCTTCTCTTAATCTCCGGATCTTTCCACCACAATTTCATCGACTTTGACTTCGTCGACGGCGCTCTCTTTGTCCTCGCCTTCATCCCCCCGATGCGCAGTTGAAGATCATTGTGTTGTCCTGTTTTCATAGAGGGATTTGGATCCCATGATGGATGAAAATGTGGCCTCCCTATATACATTGTGTGGTTTTCGCTTAATCTCCTCATGTTCACCATCTCTAGGTCGTTTCGGCAACCAGCAGTTGCATATGAACGGTATCGAATCTCCTCCATTGATATTCTCTCTCTCTCTCTCTCCTGTTCTGGAAAGATTTCTCTTTGAACGTTTTCGCGATGGAGAGGGAGAGAGTTTAGAGACTCCGAGGTATGTTAATTATGTGCATTATTAGGATTTATTTTTGCCTTTTTACATATTAAATGGTGGTTAAGAAGTGATTAGTTGGTGTTCTTTGTTGGGTGGAAGACAGGGAGGAGAGAGAGACACCAAGAATTTCGGGTTGGATTTTTGTTGGCCGAAGGTTGGTTTTTGTACACAGTTCTGAGTGCCATGTCAACCTAAGTAAATTTAGATAGTTGAAGGTTATTACTGTCCTGCCCCGGGAGTGTAATATGTATTTGTTATATTAAACAAGATCAGTGATACAAATAGTTTACACACCCCACTTCCTTCACATTAAACTCCCAATCGGTTGAAAAATCGTTGCTTTGTTTTGAATTGTTAATGAGAAATTCATTGGTCCGGCCAGCGTTACCACGCGGCCGCACAATGAGAAGAACAATTTAGATGGACTGAGTAGACCTTTACGGTAGTAATCCGGTCTAATAATGTCACAGACTCACATGTTAATCTCATTTTTCACCATCAAAATGTCCTTGGTCCATCTAAAATTCTAAATCTATCTCCACAATGACAGAAACGCTCAAATATGAGATGACATCATCATATAGGCGAGGGAAACCAAAATACATAGGATGGTCTCAACTATGTGTGTGGCCGAATGGGTGATGTAATCCACTTGACGGACCCAAAAATTTCTCGTTGTTAGGAGGGTGTGCAGTGTGCACAAGAAAAGTGATTTTCATGCGCCTTTTTTCTCACCTTGCATCTGCGTTTATTTTCGATTTTTAAATTAAATAAATCAAAAGATAATATAAAAACATAAATACGAGAGTGCAGAATAAGAAAAGGTAAAAAATCATGTGCTCATATCCTTGTGCACAACTGAACAGGAGATGGACCCAAGGGCGCCGGGGGCCGTTTTCGATTTTTAATTTTCCGGTTGAAGGCAAAGCAACGAGTCTCTTACCATATTACATGGTAAGACCATTTTGCAAGTTTTCAAAAAAAAAAAAAAAAAAAAAGGTAAGACCATTTGCAATGGTTTGGGATAAAACTTAAAATTTAAGGAAAACTAATGAAAATGGTTTGAAAACTTTGAGTTTTAACGATAAGGACAAAATAAATGGTAAAATGAATAGTACAATGATTGATTTTTTAGTATAAAAATTTGGTTTTTCGTTAAAGTAAACAGTACCAGGAGTTTTTCATTAAAGTTTCCTAAAATTTAAGCTTTAAACACCCCCCTCCCCGCCCTCCAATTATTTTTAATCATAGCACTAAAATAAGCTTTGGGAAAAAAAATATTTAGGTTAGATTTCTCCCAAGAATAAAGTCTAGCTTAATTCGTTCTGAATCAACCAATGCACGCGGGCTACGCGACTGAAGCCCCACGGCCCAAACAGACTCACCACACGCCACATGGATGCATGGCTGGGCCCATAAGCTTCCACTACATAATAGAGCTAACGACTCTTTGGCTAATCAACGGCTCATAACATGACTGTTGGTTGATCCAACAATAATATTTTAAACTATTTTTATTTTTATTTATAATTTAACAACTATAATCAAATGAGATCAAATTTAACAGTAAAAAAATTATTTGACAGCCCAAATACATATCTAACAGATAAAACAATTAAAAACGTTATTTAACTCAATTTCACCCGAAAAACTCTATAAATACCTAAGTTGCATGATTGTCCATTATTTATCCGAATTTAAACATTTTTGGATTAAAATGTTCATAAAATAAATTTGAATAGTCCACATAAATTTATTTTTTCAAAAGTCACCAAAAAAAATCAGACTAAAAATATTCTTTAATAATCTCGGCTAAAATTTTAACCATAACCATTAGAAGACAAAAGTTGTTTATGAGTTATGGCTAAAATTTTTAAGCTTTGTCCCAAGCTATGCAACATGGACCAAGGGAGATTAAATTTTGAAAACTAGGCAAATGCAGAAATATTTAGAATTCTAGACCATCATCTGGGTTAAACACCGTCCTTTTTTAACCAAATGGAAAAATTTACAGGTGTCTACATCCTAATCCAACGGCAAAGGGAAAATGCGACGCGGCTAACTAAGTTGCTGCTGCTCTTCCTTTGTCTCAGCTTCTGATGACTCCTTTCGACTCCCCTTTTTGGTCTTCTTATTATCCATGTGGGAAACCTGTATATTAACCCAACACATTCAATGGTTCAATGAAGAAATGTTCATGCACGATGACAATTCATCGGAAAAGTTTTAGTATCTGTACTTACGATGCAGGATTTCCACTCGAGTTTTTCCCCCTCGGCAGTCTGGGAATGATTCCGAACATGGCGAAATATGTGAACTAGAACAGCTGCATCGATAGCTGCATACTCTAGCTGCACAAGAATATGCCTCAAGTTTATTTGAACTACACAATTGGATGCCGAACTCAAACATCACGTCATGTCAGATCCTAAAACTTTAACCGTAGTTGAGAAATGTAAAGGGCGACCACAAGCCAACAAGGCTCCCCGCTTTGCGAGGGTTAGGGAGAAATCAATTTCATAAGTCATTGGAGTGGTAAGAAAGGTGAAATGTATATGTATAAAAACTACCTGATTGGGCGTCAAAGGTCGTTGCTCCCAATTGCTATTCCTTCTTGTCTTGTTCAAACCAACTCCCAGTATTTTCTGATGCAGTACACAAAGTAAATTTGAATTTTATGAGCATTAGAATGCAAATAGATAGAACGACAGAGACATAAAGAAAAGATTGTTGTGTGTTCAATTCCGTGCTTCTGGTACCTTTGCAAGCCCAGAGAGACCACCGCGAGCTTCTTTGAAAACATTCTGGACATCCAGTAACATCTCATAGTGTTTGAAACACTCTAACTCTCCATACGAATGAGCCAACTGCTTCATATCACATTGAAAATTATAGCCTACAAGGAGCATAATTCACAGGCATGTTTAATTTCCAGTTTATTTCATTTATGTACATCGTCAGGAGGCTCTATTTCATCCAGTGTATTACAATTTCTCATACCGAGTTTCAAAATCCTAGGAGATTGCAGAATGCGAGTTACGCAATCATCCAGGATGTCAGGAACGTCATTGAATAACTTGATCAAGTCTAAGATGAAAACCATTTTTTCAGATGCGATTTGCATGATGGAAACCTGAAACATGGAGAAAACACTTCAACAAAACAAAGATTTGTAAACGGAAGGAAACTTGTTAGCTGACTATGAGAGTATCATTCAGAGTGAACATGTATTTGGAAATGTAGGGAAAAAACTACTGAAGTCTAACAAAGAATGAAATTCAATATGCCTTATTACCTTGCTTGGTTTGCTGCCTTTTACATAGTTTGGTTTCCATTCGCAATCAAGACCCACAACTTTGCATCCCTCAAAGTGAGAGGTTGCATTGCGCAAGGCATCAACTTCATCAACCCAAACAACACCTTCTACTACCAACTCATTGAGATGCAAATAATGATTTTCAAGAAGGCTTGCCTCAGGAACTATATAAAAAAGATAAACAGGTTATATTAAATGTACAACTTCGAGTTGCTATCTTCATACGTTGTCTTTAAATAGTAGAAAAAGGAAAACTACTAGTTGTGCTAAAGAACAAACTTAGATTGCCAAGATTGACAGCTTCACTGCATTAACTCCAGAAAAATAATTTCATAACGATAAGCGAGGTTTAATTAACGTTTGTTATACCTTTTCCATTTAAGAAACCTTCAAGCGAGTATCGGTCGCATAGCTCATCAACCTTCTCTGAGTAACCAGCTTCCATTGCTAAGTAAACCTTCAAAAGTAACAAGAAAAAAAATTTAGCAATACCAAAAGAGTACAATTAGCTTAATATGAAAAGAATGCAACCAAGCATACATTCTGACATACATGAATACATATATGCATTTTAGAAATGCAATCTATTCCAAAAGCTACGTACCAAATATTCAAGAAGCTGTCTATTACTCTTTGTCCTTGCTTCTGCAACTTCCCAGCAACCTTTTTCTGCTAGTTTCTTTATAGTGCTGAAAGTATATGATTAACTCTTATTATTTTAAATAGCAAGAAAAGGTATTCAAGACTAACAAATAGAATGATTGAAGGGAAAGTAAGTGGAAAAAAGAAATAAATTTGACAACCAGGCATAAATATGAATATAAAAAACTTACCTCTCTTTATACTTGTGGTAAACATCGGGAAATTCATGTCGGAGATTGTTTTTTTGTATAATGTCATAAGCATTTTTTAGCATGTTCCTGCCAAAGTACTCCTGGACAAGAATACATAACATTGGCTTTCCCATGAATGTTGCCCATTTATCTGCTGCTTTCAACTGTCTGCTTTCTATCATACGATGGAGAAACGATTGGCCAGTCTGGTGGATAGAGAAGTGCTCTAATAAAGTAACCGCAGCCATATATGATTGAGACTCTATCAGTCCAAATATATATTGCTCAACAAACTCTTTTGCATTGTCAAATCTGCAATTATTCTTTGCATTTAGGCACATTACTTTATCAATGTTTGCCAACTGAACATCATAAACTTCAAGTATCTTCTCAACTATCCTCTCATCATGGTTGACAGAGCCCCCAACAATATCGAGAAACAACTGAGCAGCGAGGTCCTTTGCTTCCATAGAGTCCCCCGAGCATGTTTCCAATTTTAGGAAACGGCGAAGACTAGATATAATCAAATGACTGAACCCTTCACAGTATAAATCAAATATAGGCAAGACATAGAGGCACTGAATAAAAAAAGTAGCTGGTCCAGGTTGGGGATCATTGCGTAGTACTAGATGAACCTGTTCTTGAAGAACTCGGAACTTCTTAGTTGCCTTAAATGTGCCTATTACATGTAGAAAAGAAACATTACTTCCACAGTACATGCAGAAAAGCTGAGAAAACAAGATCTTATATTCAAACTCAGTTCAATTTGCAACCAAAAAAAACAAGTAGCATAGCATACGAGTAAACTTCTACAGGATTGGACTACAGCATATTGGTATAAATTCATCCTGGATCTCTAATGGTAATCGAAACACACAACAGAAGTATGCCTCACTCGTGAGGGCTAAATGCCTTTCAAGTTATTTGGAAAGGCAGACAGAGTAGATGGTACGAGTGAACAGTTGGTTCTATCAATACTAAGACAGGTTTTATCTTGCCTCTGTAAGGAAATGCCTTGGGGCATAAGCTTTGTTAAACAGCTAGATGACTGAATAAATGTCAATTTTAAAACACGCATCATGATTTTGAACTAAAACGGTTTAATCACTACATGAAGGATTAATTTGGGGAAAATTAATGATTGAGTAATTGACCACAGTGTGGTACACCACTAACACAAAAGGCACAACGAGCTAGGATCAAATTCCTCATCACAACATAATCATGCTTAAAGACAGTGAAATTAATGATCGAGAGCAAAATACCCTTACCATGGAAATAGCACTCTTTCAAGAGGTATATGAATACCAACGGAGTAATATGCTTCAGGTCAGAAAAAGCATGCTTGCAAATAGTTGATGTCTGATTAACTTTGCCTTGCTTATTATGTATGTCAACTCTTTCCTCCAAGCTCATGCCTGATGGTCCTCAGAAACTGAACCAAAATTAATTTGAACTAGTAAGTGAATTACTGAACACGTATCATTTTCGACGCTGCTACAATTCAATAGATACAATCTAGCATCTGAGATCCAACAACTTCCTCTCTTAGTCGAGTACGGATCATTCAATTGCAAGTAACAAATCCAATGCTATGGAATGAGGCAGTACTCGAACCTTGCGATGACGTAGCAGTTGGATAGTCAGTAATCGAACCCAGTTAAGAAATAACAGTCTGCACTCTATCAACTATGCAGTTTAATTCAATCTCTTTGCAATAAAGCATGCACATTTACAAGTAAGGAAGGGCATCTTACATATTAGACCTATCACTTCTCACACCAAGGATCAAGAACAATAACGCCAAATATCTCTTCCAAAAACACTCGAAATTAGTCAGATAAACAGCAATTAAATTGAACAACATCAACAAAGAATTACAACAAAGTGCAGCTCAGCTAGCATTAAGCATCCACCACCAACAACAACAACAACCAAGTCTTATCCCACCAAGTGGTGCCAGCTGTAACCCTAGAATGCTACTGCGCTCGGTTTTGCGCTAAACATACATGCGTTATATTTTGTAAAAACCACACAAATCATGAACATAAACATTAAGCATTGACCATATACGGGCAGGAAAAAAACCCAAAAAAATAAAACTCTTTTTCCTTGCATAAAAGAGATACAAACTAATTTAATCAGCTCAAATGTTTAGTTTTATAACAACAAAAGAACAAAAAACAAAAATTTTAACTCGGAATTTTCTTATGCTTTGTTCAATTTTCTCAGCAACCAAACAGTGCCTGGAGAAACTTACCCGTTTTTCAATCTCTCTGCAAACTCTGCCGCGGAGCTTCCTCGTTTTTCCTCCCAAAATGTAAATAAATAAATAAATAAAAAGGTGAAATATTTAAAAGAAAACTAAAAATCAGAAGGAACTGATACAGTACGGGGTGGCCCCACCGGATTTATTCTCCGAAAACGGGTCTTTTCTCTCTCTAAAAGGCGGGTGAGCTGCTGGCGGCGGATGCTACAATGCACCGGCGGGTTCGGTGGGCACTGCTCTCCTTGGCAGGGAACGAAACGAGATCAGAACCAAGGGCATTTTAGACTTTTGGGATTGTTACAAAATGTTTTTGACGGGGTTGCATGAGAGGGTACGTAGTCGCGTCGGACTAGATCCTCGCTTATTTTATAAAGTGGGGGTTGGAATTGACTCAAATAAACTTCAAATATTGGCAAACTAGATATATAATAGAATAATCCTTTGCTACGAGCAAGAATTCATATTCAAAATTTGTTAGCGTTGAATTTTTAGAACTTGTGATTATGATTGATACACATATCGTAAATTACTTTGTAAATGTTATCTTTTAAAAAAAATAATAATTAAAATTAAGATTGTCTAGTCAATCAATTGTCTTAAATCGATAGATGGTTTGTAATGCTTTTACCAAATATGTTCATATGTTTTATACAATTTGATAACTAAACGACCTTAGTTTAATTGATTTTTTGCAGAGATGAGAAAGTCATTTATAAAATGAATAGTTTTAATCATAAACATGAAATTCTGTGAAAAAACATCAAATAGTTTTGAATAAGAACTCCTACACATAAGTAGCCAAGTGATATTCAACATAAAATCCAAGAAAGTAAAACATTGGTTGGTTAGAATATTATAGGGGTGTGATATCCACACATTCTTTTTAACTTCTCACACATCCCTTATTGATTTATGTTATTTGATCTTCTTCAATTCATTCGATCCGACGGTCAAAAATTTAGAGGATGTGTGAGAAGTAAAAAGGGGTGTGTGGATAGCACACCCCATATTATTACATAGACAATTCGATATCACGATATTGGTTCTTAAGACGCCAAATAATTACTTTTACGTATATATTAAAACACAAATACAAGTGTTTAGAATTTGGAATCTTTTGCAGATAATGGATTGCTCTAATGGTATAATCTTTCTTTTCAGTTCACTACGTTGTGAGAGAAGTTACAAGTTAGTATTGTTTATCGTTTGTACTTAGAAAGAACTTTGAATCTTCTATTCACTAAAATATTGATAACTGTTATTAGTACTTCAAAATCTTATTCTACACTTATCACAAGTGTATTTTTCTTTTTAATTATAGAAAGTTTGAAATGCAAAATGACATTTTTTTAATTACCAATAACAATTCCCAAAATATTTTGTGAGTTCAAGTTTGACTCACATGAAAGTAAAGACACGTATTTGTATTGTCTTTGATACTAAATAGTACCTTCTTTAGGTTGGTTTAATCAACACAATCATTGAAGTATCTCTGTAAAATGATTTATGAATTCCCAAGAAAACAATTGCTAACTCTCACACGATCAACTAGAGTTGTTGATTAGTGTAACGGAACTTTAACATAACATGATGTACTGATATAACCTTATTCATTACTCAAATGAATGTATACTTTTTACGGTATGACTTTAATTAGGCCTTTAGTGATGATTCTGAAAATTCAATTTTACAAATCATAACGATGCATTTGTAGTCTACCAAATACTAATAAAATGAGCTAATGAGAACTATATAATTTAAATCCAACGGAGGCGGAGAGATTCTCAATTTTTTTTATTTCAATCTAAAAAATCAAATTGACTTTTCTATAAAAATAAAAAATCAATTGACAACCCATTTTTGACCTTTTCGGCCCCGAGACCTCTGAGGGCATATGCTGACACGTATCGTAATGAGGGCACAAGCGTTAAAGAGTTGTTGGACCATACTTCACAAGTTGACAGGTCATGTACAGTGTTCACGTACGAATGCATTTTACATGACCTGTCACTTTGTACATGTCGATTTCATTTTAGTGGCAGATTCTCTGCCCTCTTATTTCGTGTGTCCTTCTATAGTTTTCTGTTTATGTGATGATAGTTAAGTCACGTTAATATTTTATATTATTATTATTTTTTATCTTATTATCTCTATAAAAAAAATATAAAATACTTACGTAGCTTAACCGTGACCACACAAAACAAAAGGGCACGAGAAGTGGGAAAGCAGAGAATCTGCCTCCTTCCATTTTACCATATTTACATCCGTTGTTGTGCACAAGTCCGGTTTCTCTTGTGAGGATTTTAGAGATTCATGAATCTTGTTCGTTCATAGGTTAAAAATTATTTTAAATATTTTTATTTAAAAATAAATATAAATAATATTTAACAAAAACTAACCGCATAATATACGATGAATGAACACGATTTACGAATTTCTAAGATCCTTACCAAAAGGATCTGAATATGATCTTGTTGGGTTGTACCCTACCTTAGTCACTATCCACATATATACGTTAATTTCAATACAAAATGAATAAGAGCTCGTTTAAAGTGTTTTTTAACTGACTAAAAGTGTTTTAAATAAAATTGTTTTTGAGTTTTAAAAGCGCTTGAAATGTTTCTTATGTGCTTTTAGAATTCACTTGCATTTTATATTAAGAATTCATTTCAAAAAGACTTTCATAAAAAATATTCTTAGTTATTTTAAAAGTACTTCTGTCACTTAATAATGATATTCTTTTCACTTGTAAGGGAGAGATCTTATATTCGATTTTCACCAAAGGCAAATTCGAACCACATTATTGATAGCCCATTGTAAAGTTAAGTCCAACCCCTTTCTTTTAATGTAGATAATATCTTTTGTCCAAAAAAAAAAAAAAAAAGCACTTCCAAACCAGTTCATAAAATTTTAGTTTTTATTTTTAATCTGGGAAAAGATAAAAGGCACTAGGAATATATATGCTAAGGATTTCATGTATAGTGATGAACCCTACTACTTCCTACTTCCTGCTACTCAATCTGCATTGTATATTGTTTCATGATTGGAGATTAGAAAACAAAAGTGCCACCATAACCTAAGGACAAGGACGCAAATGGATGGATTATAATCCGATCGAATACCTTCAACTTAGGTGGGATTGGAGAGAGAATATAACATACACAAGAGAAAAACTTGTCTATCACTGGTTTTAAGATTTCGTCTGGTTCGGAGCTCAATTATTAAAAGTCTATGGATAGAACAACACTTACTCCTCCACGTCACTAGATGTATGTAATATTTTTTTACGTGTTAGGTTTAAATGATGTTAGACATGACTCGTTGAGTTCAACACATAGATAATCTGTTTTGATACCATATTAGATTGCAAACATTCATTCTAAAATCAATTGATAATAAGAGAGATTTAAATTATTAGGCGATACTTCCATTTTCAAATGTGAAATTTACAATTTTAACGAAAAAGTATCCCGAATTGAAACTCTTGAAGTCCCACATTATGTCATGGACTCAGCTTGAAAGGTACCTAATGTCTAGATGTCTCCTATTGCGTCCTCACCCAATTCATGGATTATTGTCACAAATTGGGTTGGAACTTGGGTGGGATGGGCATGTTCCTATTAATTTCACCCACTATGGTTTGCTATTCACTTCCCTATTTAATGACGTTCGGCCTTTGGAACAACACAAAGGACCTTAAAAAGAACAATGCTTAATTACTTAAAGATGAGCAGAAACTCTTACTCAAAAATTTTCATGTTCGAAATTTCGAATTACATGATCATAACCATGCATATTATGAATCACACTGTAAAAATTATCTCTGTAAAAAATGATTAAAACTAAGATCGTTTAATTAATCTATTTTAGCAAATATATAGACGGTTTGTTGACTAAATGACCTTAATTTTAATTGATTTTTCGAAGAGAGAATCTTTATAGAGTGATTTATAATATGAACGGTTCTAATTATAAAAACGGAATTCTATAAATTGACAACGAACAATTTTGAGTAGAAACTCCTACTCCTTCTTTGAGTAGCCAAATATTATTCCCTTTAAAATGTCGGACATTGCCCATCAGTGACCCTACTTAGTACTCGATGCCCATGATAAATCATATTATGGGGGATCCCATGCACTAGTTTATTATGGTAGCATCACGTCCCAACAATACAATGACATGTAAAAAAAAACTAATACATGTTTTTGTATTATTGGCACAGGATGTTATTGTGGTGACGTATTCGTGCTATACAAGTTAGTCTCCAACACAAGGGCATGTGAGACCAAAATATAAGAGAGTCCCACTCTTGTGTGTGACACTAGGTGGATGGATGGGGTCATAGCCGGACTCAAGAATTTCTCCACCGAGACGGCTAAATGCATAAATTTTAGTCTTAGAAACAGATATCATATATTTAAGCCAGCTTTAGATCTCTGATATGGTTCCCGATTCCAAATCCCCAACATATATCACATCTGAATGACCTCCAGAACTACAACATCAGAAAGATTCACTCAAAAATTTTCATCACACTGTTGTGCTTGAGGAAACAACAGAAAGCCAAAACTGACTCATGACTCATGAGATTGCTTAATGAGTTAGTAGGTAACTTGGTTGACACCAAATTTCAGTTGAACGACACCAAACTGAGTCTGCATCGACACCAAATTTCAGCCCACGAGCTATGTGGCAAATTGGCGATGGTTCATAAGAGCAATCCTTCCGCTTGGGCAACATAACTGTCCTTCCTCCCTCCATGGCTTGAATGCCTGTACATTCCCTCAATCAAAAACTGTGGTTTACTACCGGATCACTAAAATTCTACAGCATAAACTGTTCATATCACTAATCAAGTTTAAATCTCAATTGCAAAAGGATTAAGAGGTTTTACGGTTTAGAGACAGCATGGCCCTTGTGTAGGCTGAACTATGGATTATATGGATCTAAAGACAGCATGGTTCTTGATCTAATGCATATATCTTTCTCTCTCAGATCATCCTGAAGCACTTGAAGGAGCGACAATGAACAGTTCTTTGTGGAAGACCTGAAGACAACAAAATAAGTCCATATCATTAATTTGATGACAATGCAGTTCCATAAGAAATTTTTAAATATAAATGGAAGATTAAGAAAATTACCATTTTAAAGTGTGCTAGCTCCTGCCTTAGTTCATCTCCAATATCCTCAGCTAAACTCCGTACTATGTCAGGTGGAGAATTTTGATCTTTTACGCCACTGCATGTCTGGAAAAACCGCAAGATCAATGCTACAGTTAGCCAGACTCCAGAAATAATTGGTTTTGTTAAACCAGCATCAAGGTTTAAGCTAGTCAATAATCTATGATCGATGAAAATCTCTATCACATTTTCCAGCTTCTCCGCACATTCTGTTTTACAAGGAAAATTACAAAGCCAATGAAAAGCTTACAGACTGAGCAAGCGGATGTGATAGTTAGAACGCATTGATATCTTGATGTCCCTACCATTACAATATTCACACCAGTCTAATTGTCTTCTTAAATCAATATTGCGCTTCATACCATCAATTGAAAGAATCCAATAACGGCACCTAATGTTTTATTTTCTCCCTTGGCCACAAGAAGTTGAAGCAGATACAAATATGGGTATATTTATTTGCAAGAGTAAACACAAATACTACTTCTATGTTTATAGAACAGGATATGCTCCAGGCATGTTGTTTTATAACGAAATTCCACAAATGCAAAGAAGAAGAACCCTACTTTATGAGAAAAAGTTCAACTGAAAACCAGAGAGGAGAATACCAGTCTAAAACCTTCGTGAAAATGTGAAAATTCCAGTTGCTGGAAATCTATGCGTTGATGTTGTTGGAGTGCAACAGAAGTACGGATAATTGCACACAGAAATTTGAATTTCTTTTTTCCCTGATGACAAATTAGAAGTATCCACAAATAAACATAATGGCACAAACAATTAAAGTTCCCGCAATATTTTATATATTTAGATAAGATGATACCTCCTCTGGCAACTCCTTGAAGGAAACATGATCAACGTTTGGTAATTTCTTCCGGTGGTGTTTTGCAAGTAGTGCTATCAGCTGCAGATTCACCAATTGGTCATCACTATACAGAATACAGAGTATGCACCATGACATAGCACACAAATAAACACTTGACATACCTTGACCTCTTCGGTACTATAACCATGAAGATGATCGCCATTCTACACAAGCGATGTAGCTCATCAAGATTATATAATAGCAAATAAAACTTTCTCAATGCGTATTGATTGAATTATTAATTGGAGAACAGTATTACCATGATAATAGAATAAGAATGCTTATGGTAACCCTTTTTCCCGACGGAAATCCCAATGTTGTGAAGCAAGCATGCAGCTTCAAGATATTCAAGATCCTTGTCATCTAGGGAGACAGCAACTTGATTGTTAGTAAGGTCGTCACATTTTCTCAAACCTTCAAAAATTTCCTGCAAAAACATCAACTCAAAAGTCAAAACACTGGATATTGCAATACAATTCATCTCCAACTACATTCGAATGATCTCTACAATACGAAAAAAATAACTGAGTTCTACATTCAACTGATCTCTATTATCCAGAACCAGCTTCTGCTTATCTCACAAGCACTTTAGAAAGGAATAAAAAACAAGTAATTCAATTCACTTTGATTACCTTAGCAATACCAGCACATTGTGCAGCAGTTTGCATCCTCTTCTTGCCATTAAACCTCATAGCAAGCCTCGCAATCGAAGACCATTTTCGATTGGCATTCAAATCATAACCCTCATTACCCTTAGCCAAACTCTCTGCAATAACACCTTCTGCTAATGCATACCCAGAAACCTCCATCTCCTCGATTCCAATCATCTCAAATATCTCCTCCAAAAGCACTGCCCCAGCAACCATAAACTCCGACCGCCTTTCAAAGAACTTCTCCCTCCTAATCCTCTCCGCCTCTCCTCCGCTGCACAAACTCCCCACAACACCCTTCACCTCTCCTCTACTCAACTTCCAGTCCCTCTTTCCATCCCCAAAAGAAACCAAATTGCCTACCTGCAGCATATTGCTCATATTGGCATACCCGAAACGGACCGCCTTTTCAACGGCCTTGATCGTACCGGAAGATCCCACAACCACATCAAAGCCGCAAGATTGAATCTTTTCAACCAGCCCAAATTCCTGAATCACCGACCTGATATGCTGCCTCATAATTTCAGCATTCCCTTCACTGGCCCCAAACTTTTGGGTCAAATTCACATGCCCCAGCTTCAACGAAGCCCCAAAAACGACATTTCCTTCCTTCCCAATCACGAACTCAGTAGACCCACCTCCGATATCCACACCCAGCACCGATTTCTCATATATCGGTAGAAACTGCAGCATACCCAGATAAACCAGCCGAGCTTCCTCCTCACCCGGCAGCACATCAACCTCCAAACCCACCTCCTCCCTCACGCGTTCCAAGAACTCGGCTTTGTTCACGGCTTCGCGCACGGCGGAGGTGGCGACGCAACGGACGTTGGTTTTTTCGATTTTGTAGGATTTCAGGATTTTCTGAAACTTTTTTAGGGATTCGAAAGCAAGGAGGTGGGAATGATGGGAGAGGACAAAAGGGGTTGGGTTTGATGATGATGTGGTGTCGCGGCCGAGAACCACCGGCTCTTTAAATTGATCGACGGTGAAGAATTTGCCGTCTGGGTATGCTCGGACTATGAGCAGCTTGAAGGAGTTGGTCCCCATGTCAATGGCTGCCAAGAGGGTCGAAAGGGTTGGTGCGTACGGCGTAGGAGACGCCATTGCTGTTGGTAGCAATTGGTATCTGGGTTTTTGATTTGGTGGGAAAATTCGCACTGGTACGAATCGAGAAAAGCTTCTTCCTTTTTTTAATTTGGTTGCAAAATCCCTTTTTTTAAAGCTATTTATGTCGATTTGGGATTTTTAAGGCATCTACGTGATGTGTTTTGTGCATGAATTTAGTGGGATATGATTTTCTTATTTTCTTCAGTATCCTTTTTTTTTTTGAGTTTTGGCTAACAACATTGATTAATTTTGATAATTAAATGATAAACCCTATACTAATCTTCGTCGTATTTGATTTCTTTTTTTGACAAACAATAACGATATTCATCTAATTATGACAAGATAAATTTAAAAACAAGTGCAGATGGTACAATCACATTGTTCTAACTAACTTAATTAAACTCATATTTGTTGTTATATTTGACGAACTTAATTATAAATTTGATTCTTCAAGTATTAAATCAGTGTAACATTTTGTGATTAGGAGCTTAAACATGTAGATTAAAATATGGTTGGTCAAAATTGATGCTTTGATTGCATCAGAACTCAGAACACTAGATAAAAAAATCTTCCTGGGTCCGGGGACGACTTGGGGAATCGCAAGTCTCCAGCTCCACCTCCATAGAGGTTCCTAGAATTTTCCCGGAAAATTGGATTCCCAGAAAATTTCGCAGAACCTGCATTATGCAATCTCCACCAACTACAAGTCAATCAAGTGAACAAACTTTCAAGTTTCAAGTTCAACGGTCTCTTACTTGGACAAAGATTTTTCTCCTCTTTTTTTCCCCGTTTAAACGTTTAAGATTTCATCTTTGTAGCGAGAAAGAAGAAAAAAATTTGTGGAACGAGGAGAGAGAACCCCTTTATATTCACAATACAAGTCAACCCTTTACAGGTGGACAGCTAAGATCGTGACACACTAAATTTAGTGGAAGCTGCAGGCCTGCAGGTAATTATATTTTCAAGTTATTAGATATGGTTTTGAGAAGTCAGTCAAATATATTTGAATAACGTAGCGTATTGACATGTTATTAGATCAGTGTAATTCTTGCCACTGGGTTTTGCATGGAAATTGAAATTTAAGTTCAGGTCAAATTTCAGAGAAATGGGAACGCGTATTCATGGAAAAATTTGTATTTCTGCATCTTCTAGCACCCTTCATATCATCTACAGTTCACACGCTTTGTTCTTAATTTGTTTAGTCTCTATCCACGTGGTCTCTCTCTCTCTCTCTTAATCCAGTCACACACAACAAACATAGCGCTCTCACTCTCTGTCCCGTATCTCTTGGAATATACTGTGTATTTTTCAGTACTTTTCAATCATGACGCGTCCGATTAGTTATCCATCTGAAATTCCAACGCCTGAAAATCTTGAAAATATGTGTTCTTTTCTGCTTTTCATAAAAAGTGAGACAAAAAAACTACAGACAGTCATCGTTCAATCCTATAAAAGCTAATGCAACGTTGTTATAATCTAAAAGTATTAATAACTTAATCCAAATTTTGGGATTTTGTTAGTTTAAAGCATGAGCTAATCGTAGCTTGACTTTCAAGGTATAGCGTGTCTGTCTTTAGTACTACGAACCTTCCTTGTACCTTCTGTCTTCGATAGGTGAATCCAAGATTTTGTATTTAAAGGACCACTGAGCAGTTTGTTGATTCCTTGCGTTTAATTCGAAATCTTACGTGCTTTTTTAGAAACTAAACCCAACTTGCTGCTAGCTGCTGTTTTCGGGCGTGATGAACTTCAACAGGCACTTTCGTGGCGAGGGTGACGAATCGAAAAGGAGACCTACTTTTGCCAAGTAGGTAGTTCAGTTTTGAGTATAAGTTTAGTGCTTTTCCGGTTGATTGAGTTGGTTTTTTCGACTTTAGGGTTTTATGATGTTTGTTGTGCAGTGTTGTTAGGGATGCGATGAGGGATGCCAGACTGAATGGCGAGTTGGAGCGCTTCTTTCGAAGAATAGTAAGTTCGAATCTCCGTTCTTGTCCATACGAATGAATCTAAGCTTAAGCTTGAGACTTAAGAAATCTTTATAGTGATAGTTTTTGTGTGTTACGCAGCAATATAGAAGTTAAGGGTTAATGCTAGGATAACTAAATTTGGAGATAAAGTTTTGAAAATTAAAGAATATGGAAGTTGATAATTCGTTTATTATGTAAACATTGATAAGCGTGCTTATTCCTATTGGTGACACATCATTTAGTTTGTACTCAGAAGTTAAATATTGAACCGTTTGCAGTAATCATGGTTACCATGTTTTATTAGGCTTACTGTGCTTTGTTTTCGGAAGTTTATTGCCTTCGATTAGGACGACGGTTTAAGTAACTGCTGCAAAAAAGCTAGGATTGACTGTTAGGTTAGGTTTTTTCATTAGCCCTCTTGTAATAGAAAACAAAAACATATGTTTGACCGTTTAAACGAGGTTTTTGCCATTTAGAACTTATGCAGGAGCATATGTTACGCAAATTTGTTCGAAATCTTTTTTTTGTGAGGTCTCTTGAGTTCATTGTTCATGTATCTTTGTCGTATATAGGTGCGAGATGAGTTGGAGGGCCATATTCTTCCCTTCTTCATGGCATCTCCAAGGTTAGCTTTTAGTCACCAAAGCTTCCAATTACTGATATATTCCGATGAACACGCAGCGTATCGATGCTACATTCATACTGCACAAATTGTTTCTTGTAAGATTCATATTGGATTTGTTGTTAATTTTGTCACAGGCCCTCAAACGAAAGTGGGAGTACATCTGGAGGAAGCGGCTTGCAGTTGCGTTTTATCAACAAGCTGCCAACTACCATATTCACAGGCAGTAGAGTGGAAGCAGAGAACCGCGAGCCTCTTCAAATTGAACTGGTTGATGCCAGTACTGGTGCTATAGTCCATTCCGGTCCCCTATCTTCACTAAAGGTTGAACTTTTTGTGCTGAATGGTGAGTTTGGGTCAGATGATCAAGACGATTGGACCGAAAAAGAACTCAACACATACATTGTGCGCGAAAGGGAAGGCAAAAGGCCATTGGTGACGGGTGACAGACATGTTACACTGAAAGAGGGAGTTGGTTCTCTCGGTGATGTCATGTTTACCGACAACTCAAGCTGGATAAGATGCCGAAAGTTCAGACTAGCAGCTCGAGTTGTTGCCAAAGCTCGGAGTGAAGTTCGGATTAGGGAAGCTACAAGTGAACCGTTTGTGGTTAAAGATCACCGCGGAGAATGTAAGTTTATAAAGACAATCCTTAACTCACTAATCTTGATCTTTCCTAAATTGTGAACTGTTTTGGCATTGAACTAAATGGAACTGACATAGAAAATGATGATTCAGTGTATAAGAAACACCACCCCCCACACCCAAAGGACGAAATATGGCGCCTGGAAAAGATATCAAAAGACGGTGCCCTTCATAAGAGACTCCACGAGAATGGAATCAGCACCGTGGAGGACTTCCTGCAGTCGTACATGAAAGATGCATCCTCGCTACGAAATGTAAGAAAATCATTTCGTCTGCCAAGTTGGGTGCCTAGAGTAGTTTATACCCGTAGTTTAATATGTATGTCTAATTTTCTGCTGCGGAAATGTAGGTTTTGCGTGGGATCTCGAACAAGATATGGGAAAGAATCGTACAGCATGCTATGGCCTGTAAGTTGGATGATCATAAGTTCTATGCCTACCACAGAGCTGAGCAGGACGAAAGTCTCCTGTTCAATTCCATCCACGGGCTTGAAGGGGCAATACTCAATGGCCAGTTCTGTTCTTTGGATGAACTCGACGCGCATCAGAAGGTACGCGTATTCTTGATCTTCCTTCATTTGTCAGTTGCTTGGTTCCGAAGACAAAGAGTTGATGCGTGACTGATAGATTAAATCATCAAAATTTAAAATATTCATTAGTGCTAAGAAAATGATGAGCTCCCCAATCCTGTTTGCAGATGCTGGTGGAAGCTTTGAAGCAGCAGGCTTATCGAAATGTAAGAGATTTGGAGCCCGTTGATGCTTCGACTATGTTTGGCCTTTCGAAGCCTTTGCCAGTTCTACAAGCTGATTCATTCACTTGTCCAAACCCTGACCTGCGGCAAAGTGAATTTCAGTTAACACATCAAGGTAAAATGTTACGTTATGTAAATGGTATTATATGATGAAGAATGTAACATCCCACATCGGAAACCAGATAAGATAAAATCCAGACGCAGGGACAATATCGTTGTTGATTAGTATTGTCTGTTGGTCGTCTCTTTGAAATCTTAACATTATAGCATGTTTTGCCTTACTATTGTGCTTTTCCAAGTAACTAAAAACCAAGTATTTTTTCACAGATGAACTCCCGAAACAACTAGGTTCCAACCATGCATCAACTTCAACCTCATGTCCCTACCAAGCAGAAGGTAGCAGCAATCAGCTAATGGTTTCTGTGGAACAACCTAGCCAGCCAATACAACTCCGAAGCAGCAGCTTTTCGATGGAGGATCTTAACTACATTATGTGCAACGGAGAAAGCAGTTGGTCGCCTCTCGGTGGTTTTGAGGCGCCAATTGTCCCAACTGGACTTTTAGGCACAGAAAACCCTTTCCAATTTCAAGCAGCAACTTGTTCCCCTACAAACCCAACATGGGGACAAGCAGGCGGCTTCTGCTTCGGTAGCGCAGGGACTAGACGGAAACCCAGGGCAAGCTGGCGCAAGCTTCGTGCCGCCATTAAGGGGTCGGTTTCGGTTAGGAGGGATGTGGCTGCTAAAAGAATGGCAAGGCGTCCTCCTGTGTATCTGAACTACTAGAAGACATGCAGTTTCATCTTCTCTGGTTTAGTTTGTTAATTACTATTTGCTAGCTGGATAATCAAGGCAAGTACCTAGAAGTAAAAGGGGTAAAAATCTTCTCCTAGTCCTGGATGTGTTAAGCTTAGGGCTCGTTTGACAAGTGCTTTTAAACGACTGAAAACACTTTTTAAAAAAATATTTTTGGATTTTAAAAGCACTTGAAGTGCCTCCTGCAAGAAGTATATAACTAGTGCACTTCAAGTGTTTTTTCATAATTAACTTGCATTTTTACTAAAGATTAGTTTAAAAACATTTTCCCTAAAAGCGATTTCAATTGTCTAAAAGCACTTTTCAAACAAGTCATAAGTAATTCACTGGTTTTACTTTCCTGCAGTTGGTTGATCATATTGTACATGTTACTTTCCTGCAGTTAATAATTGATCATATTGTACATGTTACTTTCCTGCAGTTAATTGATCATATTGATCATATTGTACATGTTACTTTCCTGCAGTTAATTGATCATATTGTACATATATTGTACTTAGTATCGAAATGAAAATTTGGCTTCTGAAAAGAAATACAGTATAAAAATTACTACTTCTATGTATCTTACTTAGTTGTTACTTTGATGGTTGCAACGCCACGTGGTGCATGCTAGTTTGTTAAAGTAAGCGGGACGACACTAATTCAAGAGTGCATTTTTGCTCACCATCATTTATATGGTGTATGTTCACCATCCTATTTATCAACATTAGATAAGTTTGAATTTTAAGATTTGTGCTTATCCACTACACAAATTTTAAAATTTAAACTCATCTAATGATGATAAATAGAATAGTAAGCATATATCATATTAAATGGTAATAAGCAAAAATGTTTTCCTAATTCAAGATGCCAACTATGTAAATGCAGAAGTAAGGCGCAAAAGCAAACAGACATTAATAAACCGAGCTACAGCGCCACGTGGTGCACAATGTCAATAGCTTATTATAGAATCAATGTAAGTGGATTTTAGATGCTAGCACAAGTAGATGCCCAAGAGAAATGTAAAAGCAAACAGACAATAAGTGAATCAGACTAACGACGTCACGTGATGTGCAAATAGTCTGTTGAACGAGAAATTTTTCATTGCGACAGGAATACAAATGGTATATTACGTGTTTTAATATGAATGGTAGAAAATTTTATTTTTCAAATTATTAATTTTTTAACACACATATCTCACTATTTACATATTAACACGTGATGTCCTCTTCCGTCTACCGATTACCGAAAAATCTAAGAATTAATCGTATCTTTATTTGTTATGCGTTTTTATTAAAAAAGCCCAATGGCAGAGGGCCGTAATTCAACTTAACTTCAGGCCCTTATGAATATTCCAAAAGAAAATATCTAGCCACCTGGCAAACGGAGCCAGTTTGCAGGTACGGAAAGAAATTCTCGAACGTTCCCCGCCGTATCTGTAACCAAGATATTTTGTCCGTCTCCAAACAAAAGTCGCCACTAAAAAAAACCGAGAGAAACGCAGAGAGCCTCCTCTTCTTCTTCCTCTCTCCGAAAGGCTCTCACACACACACACACACACACACAATTCTCCTTTTGCCGCCATGGTCTGAGAGAGAAGCTTGCTGTTCTCGAAGCTCCTTCGCAGGCTCTGTTTTTTTTTTTTTTTGAATTTTACTTTCTATTTTTCGATTTTTGATTATTTATTGTTGTTGGGTTTGTGGAGCGATGGATAAGGAAGGAGGATCCAACGGCGGATCTTCCTACTACGCCGTCCTTGGGATTCGCAGGGACGCCTCCTTCTCTGATATCCGCGCCGCCTATCGCAAGCTCGCTCTGGTAATTCCCCCTCCTCAAAATGCATCGTTCTCTGTTTTCTGCAAATCCATACGACGTCGTTTCTCTTTATTAGAAAAGCTGAATTTTTGTGAAATCATGGTAATTTTATGAATTTTTTGGTTTTTTTTAATTTGAAGAAATGGCATCCGGATAGGGCGCGAAACCAGACGGCGGCGGGAGAAGCCAACCGGCGGTTTCAGCAAATCCAAGAGGCCTACTCCGGTAACTTTGCCACTTTTCGTTCGTAACGACGTCGTTAGTTAAAAGCCTAGTAACCTTTGAATTGCTCTTTTTTCGCGCTAACGATGCCGTTTTGGTTGTCCGCAGTTCTCTCAGATCAGACGAAGCGATCAATGTACGACGCCGGGTTCTACGACCCCCTTGAAGAGGAAGACCAGGTGCGTTAAAAATATTTCACCGTACGGAATGCGCGGTAAAAAGAAAAGAAAAGAAAAAGAAAAAAATTACGTCACTTTTTTTTGGTTTCCTTTTATGTCCCTGAATTTATGTGAATTTGTTGGCAGGAATTTTGCGATTTCATGGACGAAATGCTGTCCATGATGAACAATGTGAAAGACGAGGTAAGGATAATGTTGTAATTTTAGGAATAAACTATCCTTTACGCATTTGTCAAGGGGTATTATGGTAATGTCAGTTGATTGAAAACAAAAATTTCGGGGTGTTTAATTACAATTTTGATGCAAGTGGCTCTCAAAGATGATCATTTGTATATGTTTTTAAAATTGTTAGAATGTGTTTTTTGAAAAAATGTTTTTGGATTTTAAAAGTACTGTAAGTGTTTTTTTTAGAAGAAGCAATAGTTATGTACGTATTTCAGGAAATACTTTTTAAGTAATATTTCAAGATTTATTTTTATTTTTATTAAAGATTTATTTTGAAAATATTTTTATTAAAAACGCTTTCAGTCATTTTAAAAATACATCCAAACAAGTTATACCTAGGGGTGGTGGAGTGATGAAGAGGGGTGTGTTGTCCTTGCACCATTGCTTGAATTCGAATTCCGTCAACTCGTTAATCTAATATTTAATTTAACAAATCAATCATCTGACAAAAAAAAATTACGATTTTGATTATTTTAGGGGGACATTTTCGAAGATCTCCAGGGGATGTTCAACGATATGGTCGGTGGATATGGGATGATGGGATTCGACTTCAGCAACATGAATCCAACGGCGAACAAGAAGCAACGTGTCGGCTCTTCGAGAGGTAACGCTAGCACAGCCAAGCGCAGCACGTCTCGCTGCTAGCGCGATGTACCCGATCATGTGAAGTAACGTGTTGTTTAAAATATCTCACCCAATTGTATTTTATTTTAATTTTCGTTTTCAATCTGGACTTGAATTTGAACATTTTTTATTCCTTAATTTCCCAGATTAAGATGTGATTGGGGGTGATTTGATTAGGCTGGTGTAGGTTAAATCCAGTTTGTTGGTGGTGACGTGTTTGTTTGTTGGTGCTCTTAGTAATAATTTTTATTTGCTTTTGTTTCTTTTGTTGGTCTCTTTTTCTAATTTAATTTATTGTTTATGCATTTTGATGCGGATCAAATTTTATCGATTACTCTTCTTCTGACAATCTACAATTTGATACGCACTAAATAATGCGATGATTTTAGACGTTTACAATTGTCAAAGCCCTTATGGCCATTTCATTTTCATCAAGGAGGTAATCTACAAAAGAATGACAAGTAATTTTTTTCGTGCGGCATTTTGGACTCATGGTTGTCCAATCACACGCACAATGCGATGTCATACGCACAACATACATTGTATGACCATACGCATAAGGGGCTTTACTACTACGTTTGCCTCTTTGGTCTTGTTATGTTGTGTTTGGAATTCGATACAGACGTCTGGGCATAAGGCTATCGCAAAGATTGACATCAAGACCTTACATCCATGTGAAAAATGACTTG
This sequence comes from Pyrus x bretschneideri, assembly GCF_019419815.1. Classification (NCBI taxonomy): domain Eukaryota; kingdom Viridiplantae; phylum Streptophyta; class Magnoliopsida; order Rosales; family Rosaceae; genus Pyrus; species Pyrus x bretschneideri. The sequence goes on from NW_025999402.1 coordinate 6,350,543, forward strand.
TCAACTTGCATGTTAGGTCATTTTTTCTTTAAGGGGAAACAATTGGTGGCAAGTTACAATTATCTATTATTTTCGGGGTTCGGGAAGACTTACAAAGACATTTCAGCCTTTTCCTAGCCACAAGTATAGCTTCCACACCAGCAGCTGGTTTCGAACCTGAGACCTCTAGTTTTTAGGTCAAAGGATCCATCATTTACCACTAAGGCACCAGCTTGTGGTTTTCTATGTCAGGTCATTTGAAATAGATTGATAATTAAACAAGCTACTGTTCATAAAAAAAAACATAAGGGAAATAAATTTGCTTACAAGAGCCAAGTGTATACAACGTCATTCCCTTGCATCCGTACATAATAGTTGGTCGCGTGAGGATAGGGATTGGACGTGTGAGTGATGGACACATAGGTCAACATTGTGCAAGGATAGGGATTGGACATGCGAGGAGAGTGACGGACACATAGGGCAAGATTGTGTTGCATTTAAATTCTAGGGTAAAGTACAAAAAACTACCTCAACTATTAGTGTCATGACACTTTCATACCTCATCTTTTAAAATTGACAATGTCATACCTCATCTTACGAATTTGTGCCAATTTCAGACATCCGTCAGTTTTTCTGTTACTTTTTCTATTAAATATTGACGTGGCCAGAAACGGGACCCATTTTTTATTAAAAAATAATTAAATAATTAAATATTAAAAAAATTAAAAAAATAACCAAAAAAAACAATAAACAATAAACCAAAAAAAACCCATCAACCCGTGTCCCCCCTCCCCAAAAAGCCAGATCCCCTTCTCTGAGTCCCCAACCCAACCCTCTCTCTCCTCTCTCTCTCGCCTCTCTCTCTTTTCTCTCCTTGCAACCTGCATCCCTAAAATCCCAAAACCCATAAACCATTCCCACCCGAGTCATCACCGCCGGCGAGCTCTCAATCCTCTAAGCCGACGATGGCCGATTAACCCCAGACCCTTCCCTGCCACTCCCGCTGGCGTCATAGCTCTCCTTCTAGCACCACAGGTGCTTCTGGTTCCCCCATTTCAAATACCACAACAAGTTGAAATTGTGCAGAGGTTTCGCCCTCTTATAACCCATCACCATGGACTTCACCTCCACTCTCTCCTCCTCATCCGACCCGCCTATATAAACAATTTATCGGAAACTCAGACCAAAGAGAGCGACTCTCAGATCACAACTCTCTCTCTGTTTCTCGCGCCTCCTCTGATTTTCTCTAAAAATATCAGAATTTTCTGGGAAAAACGAAGAGTTTTTCTATTGGGATTATTGTTGTTGTTATTGTTTTGTTTTTCTCTCGCAAATCGCCGGAGGGGCAGACTTCGAGGGCAAGGAGGAGAAGGGAATGTTGTTGTGGAGGTTGTGGCTAGAGTTAGGGTTTGGGGGCGATTGGGGGTCATGGATGTCATCACTAGAGTCGACGACAGAGGTAGGGTTGTCGTCGGTGGGATCAGAGAAGAAGGTTGGGGGGACGGGTGGGAAGGATTTCTGGGTTTTGTGATTTTAGAGATGCAGGTTGCAAGGAGAGAGAATAAAGAGAGAGGCGAGAGAGAGAGATAGAGAGAAAAAGATGGGAGAGAGAAAGGGTTGGGTGGGAGATAACTCAGATAAGGGGATTTGGGTTTTTGGGGAAAAGGGACACGGGTTGATGGGTTTTTTGTTTTCTTTTTTTGTTTTTTATTTTATTTTTTAAATTTTTAATAAAAAATGGTTCCCATCTCTGCCCATGTCAGCATTTAACAGAAAAACTGACGGAGGTCTGACATTGGCACAAATTCGTAAGATGAGGTATGACATTGTCAATTTTAAAAGATAAGGTATGAAAGTGTCATGACATAAATAGTTGAGGTAATTTTTTGTACTTTACTCTAAATTCTATCATTCAACAAGGTATCTTTACTTTTAGACGAAATTCTAGGGATTTTATTTGTCTAAAAGACAAAAATTCCAAGTCCCACAGTAGTTAGGCAGATTAAGATCCTCTCCGGATCTTATATTCTGAAGCTCATAGATTCAGCAATTTGGATCATTCAATTTAAATCATGCGGTTTCCATTAGCCTATTCCACTAGCCAACCACACACACAATCTCTTTCTCCAACACCCATCTCTGTCTCTTGAACGGTTCAATCCAATAGCGGTATTTGTTTGGAACAAGTGTGGTGTTGTTGTGAGGTTGCATTTGGTTCTATGAAAACCATATAAATGGAATCATCTGGTGGGGTGGTTGTATTTTGGTGTGTTTGGATTCGAGATAGAGGTGGGACAAACACTGGATTTCAATCAACAATTCTCTTAATTTTGGCAAAGTTGCTTTACTTGGACCCCCCCTTCCAATCCCCAACTCGTGTCTTACATTCGTTATCATGTCCCTATTTGCACCAACCTCAAATGTTATGATCCTATTAGACTCTACAAAATCTAGTGGTGCTAGATTCACTCGTGATATTTTCCTCCAATTATAATTGAGTGATTTTAGGTTTGACGAGTTCGAGAGCAATCGTTATGGCTGACATATTTTATTACTTGTCCTATATCTCATTTCTTTTTTGTTGATACAAACAATACTGGGGAAAAGAGAAATCGACCTAGAATTCAGATGCATGAGTAATACTGTTTAACTATTTGAGTTACAAGCTCTTTGCAAATCTTCACCTTTTCTTAGAATCGGAATGAGTTGATATCAAGAGTGAGCATAAATCAACCAGTAAAATTTCATCAAGAACAGAAAGACATTTAAAAAAAAAAAAATCAAATGATAAAAAATTTAGAAGGAAATCTTGTGCGAGGCCATTGTGAAGAAGTATATTTATTAGGCTCATAATTTCATAAGAGTGGTTTTGTGTACAGTTAAATTTCGTTTCTAAACGCTCATATTTCTTTGAAGAACAAGCACAACAATATCATTAAAAAAATTATAACTAGAGCTTCAATCCATGTAGTCTGAAAGCTATCACAATAAATCTGAAAGCTTGAGTAGAGTTTTGGAGAAGCACGACACAGTGAAATTAAAAAAAAAGAAAATTCCTGAAAATTTTGAGTTTTAATGATAAGGACAAAATAAAGGGTAAAGTAAATAGTACCAGTATTGACCTTTTAGTGTAAAAATATAATTTTTCGTTAAAATAAATAGTACCGTTGGCTTTTCGATAAAACTCCCATTAAAAAAAAGCACAATATAGTGAAATTTAACAATAGCGAAGTTTATCAATCGTTTAATTACCGCACTGTTTACTTTATAATCCTATGGGCTTCTTTAGGGCCTTCTTTTTTACTGGGCATGTTGGCGGGACCGATAAACTTCGGTTTAGAGAAGCCCATGAAGTCTATTTTTCTTCCTATTAAGAAAAAAAGAAGTGATTTTTATTATTTTTAAAATATTAAATCTTTTTTCCTATAAAACAATTCTGACCTTATAAGAAATTTCAAGGAAAGTCAAACACCTCAGTTTGTCATACTCATTTTGGGTTTCTAAAATTATCTTCAATAATTAATTTTTTTCTATATACTTTGGATTACATTTTGCTGTCACGTAAATTTAGTGAGCGCATACATTTTTGCATTATATTACTGTCATTGTTTTACTCATACTTGTCGCAGCGTATGTACATTTGAAATAAGTTTAAGGGAATCATAAAAGACATGTGCAGCCGTTTATCAATAACTCAAAAGTCACTAAAACTTTCATGACGAACAAGAACCGATCAACTTGACTTTACACCTATAAATCAGTTCGTATCACTGGCCAATCAACCAGCATCATCAATCCGACTGATTCACATTAACGAGAAATTTTTCATTGTGATCGGTATATAGGATGATACATCACGTGTCATTATACAAATGGTGAGATATGTGTGTTAAAAAGTTAATAACTTAAAAAATAATTTTTTTTACAACTTATATAAAAACACGTGGTGTAACATCCGTGATCAATCGACTTTAATAACCAGCCGACAGACAATTTCGAGACACTTTACTAGGGTTGGGTCAAACAATAAAGCTCTCAATGAACCGGTTTGGGTCCAGTTTTGAAAGTAAAAAACCACAATTGGCCATCATCGGACAATCGAACCAAGACCAAAGAAAGTAACACTTTTTCCCTCATCTTCAAATTCAAACAGAGTGGCAATCTCCGTAATTACGTGCCGATCCGAGCCTAAAATCCCAACACCCTCGCACTCTTCCACTAACGCTATAAAAATGGTCTCTATTTCCCCATCATTCTCTCACTTCAAAAAAACCACACAAACGCAAACCCACTCCCACGCTCTCTCTCTCTCTCTCTCTCTCTCTCTCTCTCTCTCTCTCCTCTGTTCGCTAAAACCCTATCTCTCTCTCCTAGGGTTTCCGATTCTTGATTTGAATTGAAACGATGTCGTTGAGGCCGAACGCGAGGGCGGAGGTCCGCCGGAACAGGTACAAGGTGGCTGTGGACGCGGAGGAGGGACGGCGTCGGAGGGAGGACAATATGGTGGAGATCAGGAAGAACCGTAGAGAAGAGAGCCTCCAGAAGAAGCGCCGCGAGGGGCTTCAACCTCAGCAGTTTCCCTCCAGTCTTCACTCCTCCGGTCTGGATAAGAAGGTGAAACCTAATGTTTGATTTTTGGCTGATTTGGGGGTTTGATCGAATTGATTTGTAGGGTTTGTTAAATTGGGATTTTACTGATTAAGATGAATGAACGCTTTTGGTCACTTTGTGTTCTATTGGATTTGGATTGATTAATTGGTTACTGTGTTTATCAAATACATTCAATTTTAATTCAGGCGTTTAGCTGAAATGGAAGCTAATTTTAGTGCATACGATTGAAATTTATTGCCGAGTAACTGTCGGTTTTAGGTTTGATTCTTTGGAGAGTTCATCAGACTTAGGAGTTGTGGGTAGGCGATCATGAGATCATTGAGCTCGTGATCGGTGCGGAAATAGTTTTAATCCTTTGAGCGGTTGTTAGATGCATGCTGATTACTCGCTTTACTGTAGTTGTTTTTTTTCATTCGAGGATGGAGTGTTTTCTATTTAGTAGACTTTAGCAGCACGACTTGTTGCTGTTTAGTTAAGCCTTGCCTTAGTTTTAGATATTGTTTAGGGTTCCAAGATGTTTAGATTTTGAAGTTACTGAACTGTGTTGAGGTTATTTGTCGTGTTTGTTGCTGATTAATGATTCATGCAATTCCACACAAAAACTTTATGGTACGTTCTAGAGTTTCAAATGAAAGGAAAATCTATGCTCCTATTTTTGTTCCTGTAGAACATGTTAATTATGGTTTAACTTTTGGTAGGTTTGACGTCTTGTTGGAGATAATACTAATAGTGGTTGAATATTTTTTGATACAGCTAGAGCATTTACCATCCATGGTTTCTGGTGTTTGGGGTGATGAGGGCAGTTTGCAGCTTGAGGCAACAACTCAGTTTAGGAAGTTGCTTTCAATTGGTTAGTAGACGTTTGTGGCTGTACAATTTTTTCTTTCTTTCATACATTAGACTGTGCGTACCTATTGATTGTTATATTCCCCTACACGCTAGAACGTAGCCCTCCGATTGAGGAAGTCATACAAGCGGGTGTCGTTCCTCGCTTTGTTGAGTTTCTAATGAGGGAGGATTTTCCACAACTTCAGGTATGTTACTTGCTAGTTAATGTTTCAGTTATTGATTACCGTCTTATTTATGTCTATGCTAAAAAATTTTGCATACAATTTTCTGCAGTTTGAGGCTGCTTGGGCTCTTACAAACATTGCTTCTGGGACATCTGATAATACAAAGGTGGTAATTGATCATGGAGCTGTTCCGATATTTGTGAAACTGCTTAGTTCTCCGAGTGATGATGTTCGTGAGCAGGTAAACATTGGGAAGATCAGTTGAGGGTTTGCTCCAAGTTGTTAGGTTTATTTTGTTGCTCTTTTCTAGTTTATATTTATTTACTGTAGATGTTGACCGTCATTTATTCACTTCCTTTGCCTTCTTTAACTTGCAGGCTGTTTGGGCATTGGGAAATGTTGCTGGTGATTCCCCTAGATGCCGTGATCTTGTACTTGGTAATGGGGCTTTGCTTCCATTGCTTTCGCAGCTTAATGAGAATGCAAAGCTCTCTATGCTGAGAAATGCAACTTGGACACTGTCAAATTTTTGCAGGGGCAAACCACAGCCTCCATTTGATCAGGTTAAGGTTTCTTAGTTATGTTTAACTTGAAAGATTCTGAACTTAGTCACTTAGGTGTTATATGGCTTTGGTACAGTCTATTGTAATATGTTGGCAACATAGGTCATATTGTAGGGAAGTCAATTCAGGTTGTGTCCATACCAAGAATGGCTGTTTGAGTTTTTCAATTTTTATTTTTGTTTCAGGTTAAGCCTGCCCTTCCAGCTCTTGCGCGTTTGATTCATTCAAACGATGAAGAAGTCTTGACTGATGCTTGTTGGGCTCTTTCTTATCTTTCTGATGGTACAAATGACAAAATCCAAGCTGTTATTGAATCTGGAGTGTGCCCCCGGCTTGTTGAGCTTTTAATGTGGGTGCTTACAGTTCCCTGTTCGTATTTCTTCCCTTATTGTTATGTTCTGAAAATTCTGACCTTCCTAAGCATTGTTCCAGGCACCCATCCCCTTCTGTTCTCATTCCTGCTCTCCGCACGGTTGGAAATATTGTTACTGGAGATGATATGCAAACTCAGGTATTGTTTGCTCTTTGGCTTTTTAGTTGCCTTGTTTTCCCATGTAGATGTTTTTAGATGATATGTGGAACAGCATATAATCCCTTATTTTTGGTTGCCCCTATAGAGAATGGTGAACATCTTTGCTCTCTAGACAAATGAAATGGAGCTAAAGAGAGAACAGTTGTACTTGAATAACAGACAGATTTTCCATTTGCCGTTGTAACATTTCTGCTTCTGCATTTGGAATTAATGAGCTGTTGTTTCTTCCTAGGTTATCATCCAACATCAAGCTCTTCCTTGCCTGCTGAACCTTTTGACTAACAATTACAAAAAGAGCATCAAGAAGGAAGCTTGCTGGACTATTTCAAACATCACAGCCGGAAACAAGGATCAGATCCGGGTAATGCAAAGCTTTTCTAATTTCTTTATATATTTACATTCGTGGAATCATGAAACTTAGAACTTGATTTAGAGTTTCTGTTAAGTTTTCCATCCGAGGTACTGATGTTACCAATTACTTTTTGGATTAAACAGGCTGTAGTTGAGGCAAATATAATCGGTCCTCTTGTTAATCTGCTTCAAAATGCTGAGTTTGATATAAAGAAAGAGGCTGCATGGGCGATCTCAAATGCTACTTCTGGCGGTTCTCATGAACAGATAAAGTATGAAGAGAATCTTGTTAACTTTTCTATATAAGGCATGAAGCTTTCTTATCTGCTGATTGAATTTGTCTTCTCGCTGACAGGTTTCTAGTTAGTCAAGGGTGTATCAAGCCACTCTGTGATCTTCTTGTCTGCCCAGATCCTAGAATTGTTACAGTCTGTTTAGAGGGCCTGGAGAACATTTTGAAGGTTGGTGAAGCCGAGAAGAACCTGGGGACTACTGGGGGTGTGAATCTCTATGCTCAGGCGATTGAAGATGCTGATGGGTTAGAGAAAATTGAAAGTCTACAGAGTCATGACAACACAGAGATTTATGAGAAGGCAGTAAAGATGCTTGAGACATATTGGTTGGAGGACGATGATGAGACAATGCCACCAGGTGACGCTGCTCCAGCTGCGTTCAACTTTGTAGGGAATGACGTTCCAACAGTCCCATCTGGTGGATTCAACTTCGGCTAGAGGTGATGCACATTTCACAAATCCATAATTTCATGTTTGGAATGTGGACGGTGTTATTGATGCTTAGAATTGTATTATTCTATCAATTGCAGAAGCATTCCTCAGCGAGGCAATAATCCAGTCAAGTCGGGTCCGGTCCAGGTCAGGTCAGGCGTCATGTTATGTTCGAGTCCTGTTGTAGGGTTCATTGTTGTCGGGGGTAGCTGGCTCAGGTGTTTGAACCAGCTGGTTTAAATCGGTTCAGGCTCTCATGGGTTTGATCATATGGACATCAGCAACACATTAAAAGAAAGAACCGGAGTTGTTTTCTTGGAGAGTCGTTATTTCCGGTGGTCGGGTCATTGTCCGTCTTCATTTGTTTTAGGTGTCATATCATATATTGGTCTCACATGTCTCTACTTGATCGGAGGTGTTTTGGAACTCCCAAACTTTGTTTTTATAGTCAGACGGTCGAAGGATTTCTGTTCTTGCTTACAGTTGTCTGTTGTTGAATCTTCGTCGTCCTGTTTTCAGGTTCAAGATTTGTTGTTGGGTCGGAGTCAAATCATATTGCCGGATGGTATACCATTTCTATTGGTTACATTTATATGATGGAGAAATTTTACTTATTTCGTTTCTCGTTAGAATTGACGATGTTTGTTAGCTTCTGGGCATTCATCTGTTGCATGAAAATATGCAGATCTTTTCAGTAGTAATCACATAGCTGACCTTACTTAGCGCGATTTCTTATCGGCTTCCAACCTTAATTCCTTGATTAACGACTTCAAGGAACTGGTCTTCGCATGCTATTTTCACCTCTTGCACACCCTTGATTATTCATCGCCTTTGAATTGAATAAAACTAGAGAGAATTAAAGCGACATAAATCATTCCCGTACATATAAGCTAAAATCGATGTATTTCGCTATATTGAATGATCAAAAACATGTAATGGAACAAATAAACGCCGCGTCTTACACACGAGTTCTGGGGAATGAAAGCACAAAATCCCGGAAAACGAAAACCGGAAGAATCAACGTAGATCCTTCGATGAAAACGCCCTTCCCCAAGGAGAACGTGGATCTTAAGCTCTATACAGGTTCCGGGTCGGTCCTTCCCCAATGAATCATTACCCCTTCCCCTCCCCTCTTTCTACTAATACAGTAATACCCAGAAATTAGTAGGAATTCACAAATAGTCACTTGAAGTAGTATATGTAACTAGGGCACTCCAAAACTTGTCGAATCTTCTGCTACGGATGGCATCTTTGCACGCTTAGAAGTCCGAAGGGAGGGTTAGGACAATTAGAACGAAACCAAAATCAGGAATCAACTGACCTTTCGCTTGTAGATCAAAAGAATATCTCCTTGAGGATTAGGAGGACCAACATGACAAAGCACATGATAACGAGTACGGTAGCACACATCACCATTCCCCCTTGTTTCTGTGTTCTCTCAGCCTGTAAGCCACCATCCGTTAAACATAATATTCCGCAAGAACAAACACGGAAAAGAATCTGAAAACATACAGATGAAGTACGATGATTGATGTAAGAAAGGTACCTTTTGTAATTGCTTGAGGCCCTCATCGACTGTACTTGCTACATTCTGAATGTTGTAGTCTATCCTATCAACAATAGTTCCCTGTTTAAGAACGATATTTAGTTAATGGCTGATTTTCTGATGAAATTCATGTATCGAGAGGACATGAATACTAACCTGGTCTATCACTAGTACTGACAAATCCTTCATAATCTGAGCAAGCTCATTCACAGATTCCACAACCTATTGGGAAGAGAAACGAGTATTAGTCAATTGTGAAGAAGCATGATCCAACACCAGTCAATTTAGAAACAACGAAAAGATCTTCACTTGCCTGTTGGATCTCTCTTTCCCTTTCTGCTGTGAATGCCTCGTTTTTCTTTATCTTGGCCATCTGACGCTCATTAAACATCTGACAGGATGCGTGTATTATCATCATATTACGATCATCTATGGTAAAAAAATGTCTTAAAATTTGATCACTCAACAACACTACAAATACACTGTATAGGGAATTTAGTGTACTCATATTTGTCGTGATTGACAAGATCTTGAGAAAATGGTAATGAACTGGAGAAAGCTTACCATGTCATCCAAATCATCACCGTCCATTCTCGATGTACTTCCATTTAGGTTCATCTCTAAATCATCCCCATCTTGACCCTGTATCACCAAAAATGAGAAAAAAAAGAAATGTTTGAAAATATATAACTGTAAGTTTAACTAGTTTCCAATTACATGTCAGATCACACAGTTACCCTCGGTATACAAACTGAACGCGGAAACACGATTCCAAGTTCCAAAAAGTACATGGAAAGATTACGTATGAACTAGATTATCAAGCCAGAGTAACAACAGAATGTTGAAACAAGGGTATGATGTATAACAATCCACTGACTTGAATGGTTAAAAGGTAAAATTCTTTTCGCACCTCTGTTTGCTGCCTGAGTCGCTTCAAATAAGTTGACTGTTTCTTGCGAAGGTCCATTGACAGGGTCTGAAGGTCAGTGGCAAGAGAGCGCTGCAAAAGAAACATGCAGACATTAGCACTGCTCTTTGGGATTACTTGAATTATAGATAACGCCCACTCAAGAGTGCAACACTCTGGAATAAACAAGACTAAGGAAAACCTAATCACTTACTGCGCTGCCAAAAATATTTCGTGGCTTCTAATTCTTACCTGCACATTTTTTCTAACATTTGAATCTTCAGAAGGCCCAGCTGCAGAAAGCTTCTGTAGTCTCTTCTCAGATTTCCTTATCAAATTAGTTATCTCTTGCGTAAGACTCTCAATCAAATGTTGATCTTCTTTACCATCTCCAAAAGAAGGCATTAAAGCCTTTGCGTGAGCCTTAGTCAGCTCAGCCATTTTTACCCGTGCACGCTGCACGTTTGCTGCTACCTCTTCTGAAAGATCAACCCATGCTGGCGGTAGACCAACAGTAAGTGCACCCCGACTGCAGCAATAAAAACACAATGACTTTCACACTACAGAAATAAATTAAAAAAATCCATACTTGCACCCGATTCATTGCCTTTTTCCGTGCATACTAATAAGAAGACCAAAGGATAATGTTCCCCTGAAACCAAACCAATCCCCCAATTTCTTGCAACAAATTTCAGTAATTACGAACGTCTCAAACTGACTAAAAGGCTTTCAGTAACCTTCTAGCATAGCAGGGTCCAAAGAGAACCAAACCATTTCAGGGACTCACATTGCAAACATATTAGAACTAATTCAAATACGAGCCACTTAATACTAGGTCTAGTGGTATTCCTCTTCACTTGTAAGTGAAGGTCTTAGGTTCGATTCGCGCCAAAGGAGAAGTTGAACCACATTATCATGGCAAGCCTATTGTAAGGCTTAGCCCACTCCCCCACCCCCTTTAGTGTAGATACTATTCAAAAAAAAAAAAAAAATCAAATACGAAAAACCCACAAATCGTAATGCTCTTCTCCAATGAATCATCTCCGTGGACCGTTGCTTCTAAAATTCTAAAAGTTCATCACTGCAAGCTCTGAATTGTACATCTGCATTGCACCTGGTGATCATCCACCCGATATCGAATGCCTAAACTACAATATCTCTGATCTAATAAACAATAATCCAGCCTCCAATTTTGCTATCTAAGATTCTAAATATCACAATTCAGTGTGACCTAATCTGCATTCAGCACACTTCCAGTAAAAGACTTCTTTCTCCACTATCTGAACCTTTCATTTCTTTTCTGCTATTGATCTATGTTTTTCCTCTAAACTTTAACTTCATTAAATGTTAAACACTTCAATTAAAGCTTAAATTAAACAGAAAATTTCCATTAACATACACAGAAGAGGAGAGAGGGGAGAGAGAGAGAGACCTTGAATTACCGGGATCTTCAGTACTGAGCGGAGCATAATTCCGATTGGGATTCAAAAGGGAAGTGCTGACCAATTCAATGACCGGGCCGCCACCGGCGCCGGAGCTCGAAGCGGAGGAGCTCGTGGGAGCGCGGACGCTCTTCAACGCATCCCTATACTTTCTGTAAACCAAGGTCCGATTCCTCGTCGCCATGGAAACGGAGCTCCTGATTCAGATTCGCACTGGACAATCACAAAATCTATGGATCCAACGGACAATCAGATAGTTTGGTTTCGCGCCTTGTCATGCGAATGATGAGGGAAATGAACTGGTAAATTGGAAGGGTTATTCTTCTTCCGGTAGTGGCTGAGACGGGGGTCACGTGATCGGAGATCCGGGGAGGAGGGTGGCGGGGACGGCGAGTCACGTGGCCCCGGTGAATTTGGAATTTATAATTTTTTGGTTGAGAATTTGGAATTTATAAGGCTTCTTCGTCAGTTGGTTTGAAAGTTCGCCGGTGTTGTTTACGACCGCGGTGTCTTCTTCCGGTGCGGGCTTTTTGATTTTTGGGCCTATTGGGCCTGAGGAATTAAAGAGTTTATTCCATTTGGTCAAAGTCAATTTACATATTTATCCCCTATACTTTTGAGATGTTTCACTTTGGTTCTTAAACATGAAAGCTTATGTAATGAAGTCAATGGCTAAAAGGTTCTTAAACATGAAAGCCTATTTAATGAAGTCAATAGCTAAAGGGTTTTGTGGCTGAAGGGTGTTGTCAAGCATTATTTTGAAGAGTGATTCACTTCAGGTTATTTCTGTATTGAACGTGTTTTCCATGGATTTATTTTTTGTTGGACTAATTATAAAGGATGCAAAGTTCTTGATGCAAATTATTGCTAAAGTTTCTTGTCTGTTATTAGACTTGCTAGATTTACCCTCCATTTGGGAGATGATTGTACTTGGTGTGAGGAACCTCCTATTATTATTAGTGATCTTCTTGAGGAGGACCTCTCCGCCCCCTTACACTATTTAGCCTGTCTAGGTTTGAAATTAAATATATCGCCTTTTCTTAAAAAAATAAAAACTAAAGAGTATTGCTATTCAGACATTGCTTTTTATTTACACACACCCTTATTAATTTTTGTCTATTGATCTTGTTCAATTTATTCTATTTGACGGTCCAAAATTAAGAGAAGCATGTGAGAAGTAAAAATAGATACGTAAATAGCACCAGTCTAGCTAAAAACTTAAAAAAAAAAAAAAAAAGTTGCCACATGCATGGTACATGAGAGTTTTAGACTATTTCCAACCCTTGGGTTAAAACCTATTTAGCCTATAAAATTTAGGTTTTAACCTAGAAACAGTTTTTTTGTTTTAACATTTATGGGTTAAAACTTTAGCCCCAAATTATTAAAGAATGAATTCAGGCTAATTTTTTTTTCTTGAAGTAACTTTTTCAAAAGAAAAAATTATGTAGACTATCCTAATTTAATTTTATGAACATTTTAACCTAAAAATATTTAGATTCCGACAAATATTGAAAAATCACAAACCGACACTATGAAACTTGTGAAACACAATGAAGGAGTATGAAACACATAATTTTTTTTAATTACTTTAGCCATTGGTTATAAATTTGGACTGTTAGATTTTTTTTTTTTTTTTTTTAACGTTAGATTTCATCAAATTAGATCTTAACAGTTGGATTCAATGACTTTATAAATATAAAACAAAAAAAAAATATATTCCACTAACACAGGGGAGAATCATGGGCTAAATTTGGCCCATAAATGAGTTTTGCGTTTTAACTCATATTTGCCCCAACGGTTGGAACAAGTTGAGGTAAGTTTAGAACCTAAAATTTGAGTTTTACTCCAAATGTTGGAGTAGGTCTTAGATCATCTCCAACATTTGGGTTAAAACAGACCTACTCCAACATTTGGGTTAAAACATAAAATTTTTGGCCCAAAAAATTTAGGTTTTAACTAGAAACAACTTTTTTTGCTCCAACCTTTAGACCAACTCCAATGGTGGGCTAAAAGCCAAATTACCCCCCAAAATTTCCCCCCAAACGCACTCCAACCCAAGGGGAAATTTTGAGCTAAATGCTAAATGCTAAACCAATGCCAAATTCCCCCCGAAATTTAGCCCAGAAATCGGGGTGGACTCTACCCAATATTTATCGGAATTTAAATTTTTTTAGATTAAAATGTTCATAAAATTAATTTACTATAGTCTACATATTTATTTTTTTTTTAAATTTAATTTAACAAAAAAAATAGCCTAAATTCATTCTTTAATAATATCGGGCTAAAATTTTAGGGTAAAATGGTTGGAGTAGAAAAGCTGTTTTTGGACTAAAGGCTAAATTTTTCGGGCTAAAAAATTTGACTTTTAGCCCAACCATTGGAGATGGTCTTATGGGTTAAAATTTTAGCTCTAGATTATTAAGAATGAATTTAAGCTAATTTTATTTCTTAAAGTAACTTTTTTAAAAGAAAAAAATTATGTAGACTATCATAATTTAATTTTATGAACATTTTAACCTAAAAATATTTAGATTCTGACAAATATTGAAAAATCACTAACCAACACTATGAAACTCGTGAAATACTATGAAAGAATATGAAACACATAAAAGTTTTTTTTTTAATGACTTTAGTCGTTGAATTTAAATTTGGATAGTTAGATTTTTTTTATTTTTTTACCGTTGGATTTCATTAAAATATATATTAATAGTTGGATTCAATGAATTTATAAATATAAAACTATAAAAAAAAATATACATATATGGTAGACCAGCCCTACTAACTCGGAGGGAAATCCTGGGCTAAATTTGGCCCATAAATGAGTTTTAAGTTTTAACTCATATTTGTTCCAAGAATTAAAGCAAATTAGGATAAATTTAAAATCTAAAATTTAAGTTTTACTTCAAGAATTGGAAAGAGATATTTCGTATAAACACAAAAGAAAGAGTCTTGAGCGCTGAACAACCCACAGAAATTCAAAGGCAAATTCGTAATTAAATATGTCGTGAGTCTATGGTATAAGGACACGTGTCAAATCATGAAAACTACCAAAGTGAAAGTGACTATGAAAGCACAGTTGAGTTGAGTGAGGGAGGGAGAGTCACAACAAACAACGAGCTGTAAAACGGTGTGTGCCAGCCACCAAGAGAAAGAGGAGAGAGAAAGAAAGAGAAAGAGGAGAGAGAAAGAGGATTTGTCTCTCCTCTGTGTGTCACTGTTATTTCATTTTATTGGCCACTTGTCATATTCACCACACATTTCTACCTGGAATAAGTTCCATTTATTCCTCCCCAACAAATAAATTAAAAAAAAAAAACTAAAAATACAGAAAATATACAGCGTAGAGAGAGGTAGATATAGATAATAAACTGGTAGGAGAGATTAAATTCCTCTTCCTTCCTCCTTTCCTCCTCTTCCTCCTTCCTCTTTCTACACAATCACCACCGTCGCCACCGTCGCCGCCTTCTTCAACCATCGTCAGCCTCGGATCCTCCAGCTCAACCGACCCCAAAAGCCGATTCCTTTTTGTCCGTTTCGATAAAATCCCATTCCCAATTCTTCGGGTTTCTGAATCTGAGAGATCGGACCCAAAGGCGAATCGCACCCCAAAGACCTTACCTTTTCGTTTAAATTCGTAAAGGGTGGCTAGCTATGGACGGTGATTCCTGGAGCGCTCGTCTATCTTCTGCCTCTCGGCGTTATCAATCCGCCCTTCATTCTCGATCTGGTTAGCTCACATTCATTTCTTTTCCGTTTTGATCATTAATTTTTTGTTGATTTTTGTGTAATGCCTTTTTTGGTAGGGAAACAAAAAGGAAATTGATTTTGTTTTTTTTGCTCTGAATTTTTTATTTTTTATCATTTTTTGTTTGGGGTTTTGGTTTTAATCTGAAGAATATAAGTGGTAAGTGGTAGACGAGAGAAATTAGAAAGCTTGATTCTTTTTCTTTTCCAAATTTTTATGACCCACGAAAATAAAGTTAGTGATGATAACATTTCACCAAGTTGAGCTGAATCCAACTACTTTGGGTGTCATTATTTCTTTCTCGAGACTTTTTGACATCAGAATTTTGGGTTTTCAATGGTGAAACCCCGATTAATTAAAGTTCTTCAATTTTATGGATTTTCCACGTATTGAAACATGGGATTGTGCAATGTAGATATGCTCATGGGGTTTGAAGAAATTGATGGGGATGATGATATAAGGGAGGAATTTCCGTGCCCGTTCTGCTCCGAATACTTTGACATTGTAGGATTGTGCTGCCACATTGATGAAGAGCACCCGGTGGAGGCGAAGAATGGGGTATGAATCCTTTTTCATATCTATCAGTACCTAATTTCCTTAGTTTCATCCTGAAAGCGAGTACTTTTTAATTGTTTGGTGTATATAGATTGAAATTATTATGCGACTTGATGTTTGTATTTAACTTTTCATGAGAATCTTTTGCATACGTTGTTTTATAAAGAAATATGTGAAAGCATCACATAGACACCAGTGTGCAAGGATCGAAACCAATAAAGCCATTAAACCATGTTCTACTAGTCCGAGCATCTAATCTGAAGTTAACCCTAATTGGTACGAGTTCGTACCTGCAGAAGTACTCATCTTGAATGATTTCGTACTTCAATCTTCTCTTCTCTCAGTTCCTTACAGGTCTTGCTCTCAATAGGACGAGCGTATGTTGAACATGCTAACTTGAGAAGTGAGGCCAAAGACGTGTATATATTTGTCCAATTACTTGCATATCAAAACACATATACACCAAATATAGTTTGGTCTCACTCACATTAGGAGTAAACTCTCAGTATGTTCATATCCAAGCATCATTTAGTAGGGAATACTGACAAGACAACCTTTAGTCAATCATATCTTACAAAATGCTTAAATTCAAAGCCATTTGTTTAGGAATATCAAGAGAATCTCATCGATCCCAGCTTCTTAAACAGCTGAGATATTTTATCCTTTGAAGAATTGATTTCAATGCTTTCTTGTTGAAATACGAGCTTGTAATGTGGTGGTGGGAGAAGTGGAAATTAGGTAGTTGGTCAAGTTATATGAACTTGCTAAGATGTTGCATTTGTTAGATGTTAGATTTCTCTTATTTTAATGAGCATGGGTTATTGGAGGTTAATCTTACTAAAAAAGAACGTTGTTTATCTGCAGGTATGTCCGGTTTGTGCAATGAGGGTGGGGGTTGATATGGTTGCGCACATTACCCTACAACATGGAAGTATATTCAAGATATCCTTTTTCTGTTGATCTGTCATCTGTGCAGATGTTATGTGTTATCTTTTTTCTGTCATAATCAACTTTGTCGTTCAATGCAAATTTATCAGTATTCCACGTGCCAGCTCATTCTAAAAAACTTACCTATGGGGATCTGACGTATATTGTAATGGTATGATCTGCGTCCTTAATGCTTTAAACTAGTAATTTACCCTCCTTACCATTACCATTTGTTGCATGAAAACATACTCCATATCCCCACAATTCTGATTGAACGTTACAAGGTCTCATAAGGCAGTTTTCTTTTGGTTCATCGTACCCCTGAGATTTATTATACATTTTATCAAAGATTGATTAGATTGAAGATTTCTCCCAATGCTTGAGTTCCTTAACTAGTAATTACATGCAACGCAAGAGGAAGACGAGGAAAAGTGGAGCTCATTCAACTCTATCTTTGTTGAGGAAAGAGCTAAGGGAAGGAAATTTGCACTCTCTTTTTGGGGGCTCTTCCTGTTTACTTTCCTCATCCAATGCAGCGCCTGATCCATTGTTGTCACAATTTATTTTGCCTATGGCGGATGATTTTGTTAGTATGCCGCCCTTCTCAACTGAAGCAAGCTCGGCCAAGAAAAGTTCAGATAAGAGAGTATCAGAACGGTACGTTATTTAATCTTAAACTCCTTTTGATGGGACACCTAAAACCTATCTCTCTAGCTTGCTCTAATTCTGACCTTGTAACCCTTGGTCAAGCTGAGTGCCTAACCAGTTATGATTTCTTGCTAAATCTCATTTTATGTATAAGAAGTTTGGACAAGGAATATGAGTGTTGGTTGCGAATTGCGATGGACGCATTTGCAATTTCATACACTAGTCATGCATGAGCGCCTGCAATATGTTGCAGAAACAAATAAAAAGGAACTTTGACTAATCACTTGAGAGGGCACTGCACACAACTCTTGTTGTGTTCATATGTTTGTGCTCCATGCGAAAACATGCTCAATCTTTTTCCGTGCATACTATATCGTGCTGAACTACACGGCTGAAAGAACGCTTAAAACTCCATACAGTTATTGTTGACGCTCGATATTGTCAAATTTCTACAAACGAGCATGCTATTTTGCCTTCCGTTGCATATGAAACCCGGTCTAGGTTCTTTAATTTTATTATTTTCCTCTCGGTATGCTTCTTAGGTCTGACACGTTTATTTGGTCACAGAAACGTGCAGTCGCCTCCTTTGTCCATCAAGGATAAGGAAGAGAAGACGAAAAGATGCGCGTTTGTTCAGGGGATGTTGTTGTCCACCATTCTTGACGACGGTTTATGAATTTCCCAACGGCGCCGCTGCAGGAGTGAAAGTTTGCACAACCAAGAGCGAGCCCCTTTGCAGTCTGTGGTTGGTTTGTAGCTAAGAGTATTCCCAATGGTTATTGAGCACGAGGAGTGTGTGGAATAAGTTGTTGTAGGAATCTGAGTGTAATTATGTGGCATGTGAACTTTAGTTTATAGGCCTCAACAAAACTCTCGTCATCATCTGTTATTTTCAGGTCGATATTTAGTTCTTTTTTGAAAGAAAAGAAAAAGAAAAGAAAATAATTTCTTTTCATTCAATGCTTCTCCCTCTAACCCCTTTAGCACTTTGTACGAATCTTCGTTTGTTAGGTCAGGTGGTTCAGACAGTGTGCTCGCCGCTCGCACCCAGTTCTTATTCCGAAAAGTCCCTTTTGAGTGAATGGTAAGAAAAGTTGGAGGTCCGATATATCTAACATGTGACCACACTAAATCACAGAAACATAATTAGTCGGTCTCCACCCACCCACCAACTAGAAAACAAATGGCCCTTTAAATATTTATGAATTGGGAAATGGTCATGGGTGGGTGTGAAGCATAATTGAAGGATATGACATATGGAGCCAGTTCCCCCGTATTCATATTTCATACAGTTGTTGAAGAAAAAGGACTCCAGAGAGAGAGAGCTATGTTTGTCACTCGTTATCTACAAATTACAGTTTAACACATGTTTATTCACAACACGTCAAACTGTATTCCGTCAGTAAGGATAAACATTTCCTTACACAAAAAGAGACAAGCATCTTTGGCAATCGTAAATATTAACTTAGCCCCAAAAAGAAAAGTTTCACATGTAACGAGCCAAGTATTGTCAGCCGACTCAAATTGTAAAAAGATTAGTGGGACTGACATGTGCTATTGTACTCGAAAGGTGGTGTAGTGGAGGGGCTGGGTCGGATGACAAAGAAAGGCAAAGAAAAGGCTGGTTGGTGGTATGTGAGTGGTCCTGGTCCTTTACCACAAGCATCATTCTCCCCCAAATAGTAAATGCATAAGTAACTTCCGGTACAAAAAACAAAGGGTGGCCAAAGAAACAACCGTTAAGAAAACATCAAAAAATAGCAGAGACAGACAGAATAATAACAGCCAATGAGCAAAAATGGAAAGTGATAAATACGTAGCAATTTTCATATATTTGAATTAGCCTAATCTAACAAATTAATGTAAAAATGGGATTAAATAAGCTAAACAAAATATGGTCTAAAATTCCTAACAAAAACAGGATCGACGGGGGAGGGGAAAGACGTGTGTTGCAACGAGGATACTCGATAACTAGAGACGTAAACTCAACCACTGCGGGAGTTTTGTATCGAAGATCCTCTTTACAACTTCCCCTACAAAAGATTCGAAACAAGATGGACATCGGCCTCTCATCAGACTTGTCATTCCACCCACCGTTAATTCAACGTGGGCGCAGGTTGAGGGAGGAGGCACGGGAACTACTTCACAGCTTCTGTGCTCACGTCCACACGCAGCCAAGACAGTGTGCGTAGATCTCCTCGCAATGTCCTTGAAAGTGTCTTTGTCTGAAACACAAAGATACAAGGAGTTGGAACATTCCAATTGGCAGTGTAGAATCATAATTCATAAGAATAAGCGGGCAGAATCATAATTCAATGTAGAAATGCTCAAGTCTGGATCAGTCCAAAATGAACAATGTGATAGTTTTCCATACAAGTATAAAAATAAGTTGAAAGCTTCGCATACCTAGATCAACGTCTCGGGACAAATTATCCAAGTGCTTTTTGACCATCACTTTCAGTTGTTCCTTTGCTAGGTGAAAAACATCCTGTTCCGTAGCAGTACTAGGGGACACACCAGCATCAGATCCACTAATATTTGGTCTACCGCTGAAGTGATGGAATTGTCCGGAATTTGGTACTGAATTCATTCCGGTAAGTACAGGCCATAATGCTCCATTTTGAGATCTATCAGCAGATGTTGTAGTCGGATCCCCAATTGCTTGCCTTCTCTGAGGGGTTGATGCTGATGTATTTAAGAAATCAGTACTCAAGTTATCTGGCACTAGTGCTAAAGGATTGTTTTGTAATCTCTCCTCAAAGAATGTGTGGTAAGATGCCTCCATCTCGTCTGTCCTGGTATGTTGGACTGTCATTTCCCTTGTCTGAGCAGCTTGAGGGTGAGAGAAATCATTTCTCAAATTATCAGATGAGTTCCTCTCATTTATACTGGCCATATAACTCGTCCTATTAGAATTAAGGAGTTGTTGAATATGACGCTGTATTAAGCGTCTCCCTGATAGAGTTGGTGCTCCTGCCCCAGATACCGGGGAAGGTGCTTGAAAACCTCCAACAGGAAATCTAGGGGGAAATCCTTGAGTAAATTGTGGACGAGGTGAGGACACCACATTAAGGTCTATTCCTTCGTCAAAATGTACAGTAGGTGATGGTCTATTAGACAAAATGTTGTTTGTAGTTCTTTGATCAGACAACCGACCCTGAGCCTGTGAACTTGAGGATCCCATAGCCACAGGTCTACAACCCTCACAGTACCAATTACCTTCAGGTACTTCTCGGCCAAGACCAACACAAAAGGTGTGAGCAGGTGAATCACATAGATCACACAGTAACATGAGGCCATCTTCCCCTCCTTCGTGGCATTCTGTACATATCACATTCTCATAAGGGTCAAGATAACTCCTGAGTTCTTCTTCTGTCGGCTGATAGACCTGCATAAAGAAATAAACCCATTTGAACAAACAAACAAAAAAATGAAGCAGCAAACAGAATGCAAGATAATGCATGACATAACAAGTAACATGATAAGGTACCTGATCACGCTCAGAGACCTGTATCACCACTTCTCTCAAATCAATTCCTGTCGTACATCTTGCAGGCTTACTAATTGTCTTAAATCTCTGCTTGCACAAAGGGCAACGAGATTCCACTTTTCCCCATTCCATGATGCAGGCAAAACAAAAATAATGAGTGCAACAGTCTAGTGTTCCCCGCACTCTTCTTTTATCTTCCTCGGAGAGACAAATGCCACAGACCTGCTTTACAACCTCAACCTTCACTTGCTCAATCTTCTCTTTACCCTTCCTTCTAGGAGGGTTTCTTGGCTGTTGTACAGGTGTATCCTCCTGAATGCTAGTAGGCACTAATGAACTTCGCAAATTAGTTTCCAATCTTTCACACAACTCCTTGGCTTCTCGTACTTGCTCTCTCTCTTCCTCGGAGATGGTGTAGTCATAATCAGATGCTCCAGAAGACACAAAATCTGAATCTGACGGTATAGACATTCTCCTCCTTTTCCTAACCGTTTTTTTCTCATTCGTTACTCTCACGGGCACAATACTATCCATGAAATCGCTATCACTTTCAATATCATCGTCACTTCTTGCCTTCCTCCTCGACGCCTGACTTGTTCTACCTTTCTTTCTCAAAGGCTTCTTTGAAGCCAAAGATTTTCTCCTTTTTACACCTCTTACAGGACGACCCTTTTTCTTCAAGCACCGCTTGCCCACTTTCCCATCAGTTTTCTTCTTTTTCACCACTGGTTTTTCTTCCACGTCCGAAAATTCATCTTCATCTGGTGTGAATTCCTCATCGTCATCATCATCTTCATCATTATAATCCTGATCCTCCACCTCACGATATGTAATCTTTCTCCTCTTTCGTGACGGTTTAACCCCATTTTTCTGCCGGCTAGAAAAACCATTTTGGACCTTTGACCTAATTCCCTTCCTAACTGGTTTCACTTCCTCTTCATCTTCTTCCTCCTCCTCCTCCTCCTCCTCATCCACAATAAAACCACCAGCACCCCTTTTTGCTCTTGATCGAGTTTTCTTCCTCACCTTTTTCACTTCATCCTCCTCTTCCTCCTCATCCACAAAGCTCTCTTCCGACGCATCTCCGTCCAAAGAAGAACAGTAATCCTCCTCTAAATCCTCAGAAACTTCATTTTCTTCACCCGAAATCACATAATCCTCATCCGAATCATCGGAACCCTGATACTTTGACGGAACCCTTGTCTTGATTTTTCGCTTGGAACTAACCTTCCCTCCCTTTACCATCTGTTCCTTGCACCCAAAAGAAACCATAAAATCCACATATTAATCCAAATTTCAGAATCCCAAATCCAGCTCAAACAAATCAAATTACAATATTTCCTCAATATTTTTTCTATTTCCCATCACGGATCTGCTGTTTTCGGCATTAAAACCAAAAATAAATATATAAAAAAAAAAAAAAAAAAAAAAAAAAACCAGGATTCGCTTTCCCACAAATTTATTCAATTACACCAAAATCCATCAACAAAAAACCCACCAAGAATCTCCATTTAAAAAATCTCTCCCCTCTCCACCTTCTATTTTCCATTTTTTCAGCTAACTTTATCCAAATTACCAATAAAAATCCAAACAGATAACAAATCCCCAATTCAAGAATCAAATCCCAAGAAAAAATATCAACAACAACCCACCCCAAAAACCCAGAAATTCAAATTCAAACAAGAGCCAGATAAAATATATTTTTTTACATCAAATTCCAATACAAATACACAGGTAAAAAAACCTACATATACAAACACAAAATACAGAAGAAAAAAAAAATTCTAGAGAGAGAAAGAGAGAGGAGAGAGAGAGAGAGAGAGAGAGAGAGAGAGAGGTGTGCGTGGTGGGTACCTGAGAGAGAAAGCGAGAACCAGAAACAATGGAAAATGGTCCGAAATTTTTCTTCTTTTTTTCTTTTGTTTGCGTTTTTATATTTTTCTTTTTTATATGAATTTCGCGTTATTTGTTTTTATAATGCTCTCGAGAGGAGAGAGAGAGAGGGAGAGTAAAAAAAAAAACGTTGCTTCTTACGGCGTACGCAAGTTGGAGTTCCAGTTAGATGTTTCCATTTCTGGAATGACGGAATTACCCTTGCGCTTTCCGGGGCCGTCATTCGTACCGACATGGATGGATTTTGTAGGCGTTTGGTATATTTCGATTCACTGCGTGGGACGGATTTTAAAGATTTGATTGGCTTTTAACCCAAAAATGACCATACGACTTACTTTTTCGGATCATATTTATTTCGACTTTTTTAGAAAATTGTTATTATCATTTTAAAATTATCATTCTACACTATTTATAAGTATATATTTTTTTTAATTGAGGAAAGTTTAGATTGTAAAATGAGATTTTTAGAGTACTAATAATAATTTTCCTTTTTAAACTAAAATAAATTATGTCATAAAATTCCCGTTTGTATCTCATTTTTTTAATATTGCAATGTCATATGCAAAATTATTATTTTGTTGTCGTGTTAGATTCATGTTAATTATTATCAAATCAGTTGTCAGTTGATGACGTGACAAACACACATCCAAATATCACATTGAGATGTTTTACTTGCTTAGATTGAGCAAAGTAAATTAGGGATGCGAAGAAGGATTTTCTATACAAAAGTTCTATAGTGCTCCAGAATATCTCATACTCCGAACCTTTTAACTGTTATGTCACAAATTTTATGATTTTTACCAAATATTTGATGAATAAAAAACTCGAAATATTTAATCCTCTCTAGTATCGTGGAAATGATTTTCTATAAAATCAACTAACTCCACCAAAATGTGTGGTAAGCTCCACCATCAGAACCCGCATTTTTGTGTGTTCTATACGGGTGGGTAAAAGTGCAAAAAGTCGACAATCAAATTATTTTTCATTTTACGTCAATAAACACGCTCTTAAATTAAATTGTATAATAAACATTACATGGCAATTTCCCATTAAAAATCTATTAATTTTTTTACAATTTGGCACATATGAAATTAATTTATTACAAAACACAAAACGATAAATTTGAAAACGCGTATCAAACTGTGACTGACGGCCCACTTAGTACTATAATCTAATGGTATTCATCTTCATTTGGAAGTGAAAGGTCTTAGATTCGAATCTCGTAGATGGCGAATTCAATGCCAAATTAGGTTGCTCATTGTGTGGCTTAGTTGAACCCCTTTTCTCTTAGTGTAAAAATACCGATGTATTAAAAAAAATAAAAAAAAAGCTGTGATTGACAGGATAAGTATTTCCCATTCTATACTAATTAAGCAACAAAAAGGGGAAAGCCAATATCATATAATTAGGAAGCTTAGTTGGCAACATAATTTTGTATATTAAAGTGACTAATCGAGTTCACGTACAAAGATACATTTTGAAACGTCCAAATCTGGAGAATCAACACTTGAAATACACATTTACAAATAAATTTATTTAGTCATAAAGTTAAAGAGTTAATTAGTTAAGCTTTTATGGTTTCTTTATGTTATATTCCCATCATTATCGTTGTTAATTAAATGGTTTATTTCTTTAATTGGTGAGACCCCACAAAAAAAAAATATGTGGTAAGCTCCACCATAGAAATCAGCCCGTTAAATGCAACCAATAATTCTAATCACAAGACGACATGAGCCTACAACTAGAGAAAATTTTTTAGTGTGTCGGGAACATTAGCCAGTACACCAAGTGTCATAATATTATTGGTGGATTTTTTTTTTTTTCAAGTTTCCAACTTATTGTATTATTACATTCAATATACAATACTGTATTTCCAACAAACTGTAAAATTTGTCCTACAGTTGAGTTTGGCACGCATAGTT
The DNA here is from genome assembly GCF_019419815.1 of Pyrus x bretschneideri. Classification (NCBI taxonomy): domain Eukaryota; kingdom Viridiplantae; phylum Streptophyta; class Magnoliopsida; order Rosales; family Rosaceae; genus Pyrus; species Pyrus x bretschneideri. Next base: position 6,375,392 of record NW_025999402.1, read on the forward strand.
GGTGTGGATCCATTATCTTAACTTTTTCCCTCTAATTCTATAATTTCTTTTAATCCTCGCCCGTTCATTTCACATAACACTTATTACTATATGATATTGTAAGTTTTCCGCTTAACAAGAACAATAAGTTATGGGGTTTTATTTGTCATGTGCTTAATGATTTTAACTTTTAAGCTTATGCAATTTCAACCATTCATGCTCAATTAATGGTAAAGTTATTGTGTTTAGTGGATAAACACACTATCTATGTTAATTAGGCTTATAATTAGTGGTTGGGCATTGGAGAACATACTTGAACTTGGATCTAACCAATGTTGGACCTATTGCAAAGGTAAGGATGAAACTTGGGCTTGGGTTGAGATGAAAAATTTGGGTTTTGAATTTTGATCAATGTTTTGTGGGTTAGCAATTGAACTTCTTGTTTGGATATTCCAATTTGTTGTTCTCATTTTGTTTATTTAAAATAAAGTGATTTTCGCATTCTTTTTTAATATTTTGAAATTCTCTACTTAATTACTCGTCTTAAATCCTCTGCGATGTATTCAAAACCTTATGCACTCCTCATGGTATTTTCTTACGGCGTACGCAAGTTGGAGTCCCAGTAATATGTTTCCGTTTCTGGAATGACGGAATTGCCCTTGCGCTTTCCGGGGCCGTCATTCGTACCGACATGGATGGATTTTGACTTTTTGTAGGCGTTTGGTATATTTCGATTCACTGCGTGGGACAGATTTTAAAGATTTGATTGGCTTTTAACCCAAAAAAGAACGTCCCCCCATAGGACTTACTTTTTCGGATTTTTTATATTTTTTTAGAGAATTATTATTAGGATTATAAAATTATTATTCTATACTCCTTATAATTATATTTTTCTTTCTAACTGTAAAAAGTTTAGAGTGTAAAATAAGATTTTTGAAGTGCTAATAACAATTATTTTTTTTAAACTAAAATAAATTATATCATAAAATTTCCCGCTTGTATCCCATTTTTAAATATTGCAATGTTATATGCAAAATTATTATTTTGTTGTCGTGTTAGATTTATGTTAATTATGATCACATTAGTTGTCAGTTGATGACGTGATAAACGTGCATCCCAAATATTACATTGACATGTTTTACTTGCTTAAGATTGAGCAAAGTAAATTAGGGATGTGAAGAAGGATTTTCTATACAAAAGTTCTAAAGTGCTCCAGAATATCTCATACTTCGAACCTTTTAACCATTATGTCACAGTTTTTGTGATTTTTACCAAATATTTAAAGAATAAAAGCCTCGAAATATTTGATACTCTATAGTATTGTGGAAATGATTTTCTATAAAATCAACTGACTCCACCAAAATGTGTGGTAAGCTCCACCATTAGAACCCGCATTTTTTTGTGTTCTATATGTGTGGATAAAAGCGCAAAAAGTCGACAATCAAATTATTTTTCATTTTACATAAATAAACACGCTCTAAAATTAAATTGTATGGTAAACATTACATGTCAATTTCCCATTAAAAATCTATTTATTTTTTTACAATTTGGTGCATATGTAAAATAATTTATTAAAAAAACACAAAACGATAAATTTGAAAACACTTATCAAACTGTGATTGTATTTTCCATTCTATACTAATTAAGCAACAAAAAGGAAAAAGCCAATATCATATAAAAACATATTTTAGGAAGCTTAATTGGCAACATAATTTTGTATATTAAAGTGACTATTTTTTTGTCAAATATTAAAGTGACTAATTGAGTTCACATACAAAGATACATTTTGAAACGTCCAAATCTGATTGAGAATCAACACCTGAAATACACATTTACAAATAAATTTATTTAGTCATAAAGTTAAAGAGTTAATTAGATAAGTTTTTTTTGTTTTTTGGTTTCTTTATTTTATATTCCCATTGTTAATTAAAGGGTTTATTTCTTTAATTGGTGAGACCCCACTAAAATTTGTGTTAAGCTCCACCATAGAAATCAGCCCATTAAGGAAATGCACCCAATAATTCTAATCACAGGACGACATGAGCCTACAGCTGGAGAAATTTTTTAGTGTACCAGAAATATTGGCCGATACATAAAGTGTCATAATATTATTGGTTGGAATTTTTTTTTTCAAGTTTTCAATCTACTGTATTATTACTTTCAATTTATGATACTGTATTTTCAACACACTGTAAAATTTCTCCTATAGCTGAGTATGGCACGCAGTAGTTGGTGTGGATCCATTATCTTAACTTTTTTCCCGTAATTCTATAATTTCTTTTAATCCTCGCCCGTTCATTTCACATAACACTTATTACAATATGATACTGCAGGTTTTCCGCTTAACAAGAACCGTAAGTAAAAAACATGAATTTATTAAAAAAAGATTATGGGGTCTTATTTGTCATGTGCTTAATGATTTTAACTTTTAAGCTTATGCAATTTCAACCATTCATGCTTAATTAATGGTAAAGTTATTGTGTTTGGTGGATAAACACACACTACCTATGTTAATTAGGCTTATAATTAGTGGTTGGGCTTTGGAGAATAAACTTGAACTTCGATCTAACCAACATTGGACCTCTTGCATAAGGTAGGGATAAAACTTGGGCTTGGGTTGAGATACCAAATTTGGGTTTTGATCAATGTTTTTGTGGCTTAGCAATTGAATTTCTTTTTTAGGTCTTTCAATTTTAATGTCTCATTTTGTTTTTTGAAAGAGAAGTGATTTCCGCACTCTCTTTTGACCTTTTGCAATTCTTTACTTAATTACGCGTCTTAATTCCTATGCGATGTATTCAAATCCTTAAGCACTCCTCATAGTATTTTCTTTTAGGTTTATGCATTCTCTCCTTTAAATCAACAGGGGAGGACGAATTGAAATTTATAGTTTCTTCGAGTTTTCATTAGTCATTGATCACTAGGCCAAGAACCAATTGATCCAATTATACAAGCTTTAGAGCATCTCCAACATTTTTGTTAAATTTTTGCTAGTTTAATAGGTGAATAGTGTCAAACAACTACTTTAGTTAATTTATTTAATTTTTGATCTCCAACAACTTGCTCTATTTTAACAAACCTTGAATGTCACATATCGGGTTCGACTCCACCGTAGCACGATATTGTCTGCTTTGAGCCCCGACCATGCCCTTATGGTTTTGTTTCTGAGAACTCACACAAGAACTTCCTAGTGGATCACCCATCCTGGGAATGCTCTCGCCCGAACTCGCTTAACTTCGGAGTTCCGATGAAACCCGAAGCCAATGAACTCCCAAAAGGCCTCGTGCTAGGTAGAGATGAGAATATACATATAAGGCTTATAGGATCCACTCCCCTGGGCATTGTGAGATCTTACAATCCACCTTCCTTAGGGCCCTGACGTCCTCATCGACACACATCCGGCCAGGGATTGGCTTTGATATCAGCACGCCTTGATTTTGGTCGGGATGTGTCATTGAATGTTTTAGAGTGCTACTAGACCTAACCCATTATCTTATTTTCCCACCTACTTATAATTCCATTGGCCATAAAAAGTTAAAAAATTAAAATATTAGTTTCCCACCCCTATTAATCCTAAAATAACCTCCACATGTTCTTTTTCTTTCTTTTTTTCATTTCTTTTTTCTTCACCTTACTCTGCCTCATGAAAGAAGCGCATATTGAAGCTCAGTATTGCCCTTGATTCATTAAAGTTCTTGTTTGGGGTAATCTAAAAGTGGTTTCAATGATTTGAGGTTATTTTTTTCTTTTAAACCATCAACAACCACATCATTTAATTTATAAAATTTAGTCTTCCTATTATTACCCTTTTCTAAAATCATCTTCTCTCTTCCCTTTCTCCTCGGCTCACGGGTACACCCTTGAGTTTTATTATTTTTTTAATATTCAGCGTATGAACAGTTGATCTCTAAATCTAAAGAGTAACCGTTCATTTTGCTATAACGAAGACTCTTTTATGAAGTATGTTGGAGATAAATTTTTTAGATTTCACTCTTGAAATAAAAATTTTAATAATTTTACAACTTATCTCGAAGATGCTCTTAATTCCCCAGATATTTAGGTTTCTAAAAACCTAGAAGATACTTTTAACATATCTTATTGCTTTACAATATTTTGAATCACTAATTGGAATCAATTACCTTTCTTTTAGGTTTAACAACTCATCAACTTCCTTTTTTCCCTACATATGATACGACTTGAAGGGAGTTGAGTTGTCTAATTCAATGGCATTGGCTATTAACTATCCCCTAGCCACTCAAACTAAATTTTTATGGACCACCTAGTGACTGATTAGCTTATAATAATGAAGGTTTGGGATAAAAGAAGACAGAATCTTGGCCCCTTAAAAAAGAACACCAAAGCTTTGAGAGATTTTTTAGAGTGCCGGGAATACGGTTTGGTATACAAAATGTCATAATATAAGTGGTTGGATAAGTGAAAAAAAAAAAACACAATTACTTGTTTTATGAAACTTGATGTATCGAGCAGTGTTCCTGAATACTGAAAAATTTCTCCAAAGCTTTAATCCCAAATCTCTTGAATTAATGTGCTTATCTTTAATTTCACCAAGCTCCTCCATGCTAGATTTTAGTGTGAGATTAAAGGAGTGTAGACATAATAATTTAACAAGTTCTTTAGCACACAAAAGTTTCCCATTATTTTGATCTACTATTTTTGTTTTCTTTTTCTGTTTGAGCAATATTTAATCTAATCTAAGTTATGGAGGAATATTCAAACTTAATAAAATTGTGGACGAGTATAAGCCATTTAGTCATTTAGACAATGCGACTTATGCTTGTCCGAAATCTCATATGATAAGTTGTATTATTTGTTTTGGGAAACAAGTTCGGCAACACCCTTTGTCGTAGTTACATAAAGGCTCCTTTCCCGTTTTGCCAAGTAAAATTGAAGAGGCAAACATCAACGACTGCAAATAAGCAGAACACCCATAACTTCGACATAAGTTCAAAATGAAATTTCTTTCAGTTAGGAGTGTGTGCTAAACATTTAAATTAACATATTAGTCCTGTGTGTGATAGTCACACTGCACTAACACACTTAACTACATGATGCTGGAGCATTAGACAAACCAATGTGGAGAAATGTCACCAAGTGAGAGAAATTACATGTTGTAACTTTGCCCCTTACCTCCATCTTATTTGGTTTGGTCCAAAAGAGGCCAGGCAGCAAAAGACATAGAATTTTGATCTTGTCATGATTTAGGGGGAAAGTGCCATGACTGGCTTGACTCACCAGCCACAACTGCATATGATGGCCTCACTTTTCAACATGTTTTATTTATATGCTTCAAAATTATGAAAATTATGATAACTTTTGGGTCCAGTTAGGTTGAGGTTTTTTATTTCACAACAAAAGGGTCAGATAATTGGAATTTGGATATTGTATCTTGACGTTCTTTCTAAGTTTTTTTGAGTGTGCAGATCCAAAGTGCAAACCAAAGCCCTAATCCCTGAGCTTGACGTGGGTTCGGATATCTAGAGTTAAATAGCCAAAAGTGTTGGGTCAGTGAGATCCAAAATTGGAGAGCATCTTACATACAATTGACATCATGTATTGAGTGTTACTGAAAGACGATGATACATCTATACGTACAGCCAAAAACTTCTCTTATCTTTCATACAACCGAGATCATGTGTTTATTGTTATATGAAGGGATGTATCTCCGCAAACAGCCAAAAATCTCTCCTCAATCATGATTGTCCTTCGAAGCTAGCAATTTGGTGCAAATGGGGTGCCATTATCTAGTTATGGTGGCAAGGGATGATAATTACCAACACCTATAGTGGTCTTAATAACGAACAAGCTCCATGTATGTCAATGACTGACAATTATTGATGACTACTGCATCATTTGTAAAAGTAATTCCTTATAATGCAAAGCAACAATGGTATAAAAAAAAAAATACATTATCGCATCACAGTTCACTAAACTTTGTGGGACTCATTAAGATGGATCCCTTAAGTTTAGAGATTCTAGTTAATTTGGAAACATAAGTGTCCTGCAACTTTAGACAATGACTAACTTGTTTGGAGATGGAGGGTCTCCCGCTTTGGCCAAACTAAAAAATATGCATGGTCTATTTGCAACCTAAACATGTGCACATTTGCTTTCGTCCCTAGGAAGGGACATGCCTCTAGGCTCTATCTCTATGATGTCATTCGTTCACATTCATTTTGATATCAATAGTTACTTGGTACTACGGTATGACGGTATTCTTTTTCACTTATAAGTAAGAGGTTTTAGGTTCGAATATTGTACATGACGAATTCGATACCAAATTAAGTTGCCCATTGTGTGGCTTAACCGAACTCTCCTCCTCCCTTAATGTAAAATATATCGTTGCACCAAAAAAAGAAAAAAAAAATACTGATATCAATAAACTATAGTACAACCATGTTTACTTGGTTTCATTCCAAATTGGTCCTCAAACTTTTAAAAGGTGTTCGTCCGAAAGTTTCTACGTCAAACACATTCAGTACCGTTGTCCTTGTTTGACACATTAAAAGTTTTGAGGATCCACTTATAACGAAAACAAGTACAAGGACCAAAGTGGAACAACCACTAAAATTAAGGGGACAAATTTGTAATTAATTCTGATTAAAAATAACTTATGATGTGAATTTGTTGTCGTGTTTGTTTATTGGGTAGGTCTTTAACCGGGCCTGTGGGGCCCACTTGTGTGATTGTTGGGCTTGGGCCGGCAGCCGGATGTCTTTAACTAAATATTACAAAGCCGGCGTGGTGCTTTTGGGTCCTACCCGTGTGGACCTCTTAACTTTTGGGCCCCACAACGGCTTTTGTCAAATCTCCGACCAACGAACATTTAAAATTGGTGCCGAACCTGTCTAGGCTCGTAATCCGAACCGGGTAAGTTTGAATAATTCAACCGTTGGAGGGAACGGAGCCCCAATTGACACCATACCTTTTTTTTTTTTTTTTTTTTTTTTAACAAATAATATGATATTTACAAATATACTCACTAATATAAATATAAAGCCCGTTTGGAAATGTTTTTAATATAACTGAAAGCTTTTTAAAAGTACTTACAAACGAGCTTGTATATCATCTTTGCAATTTATATGAACCAAACTTAAAACCTTCTTGAACAAGGTAAAAACTGAATACCGTTTGAACAACTGAAAATGTGTTTTCTTCTTTTCTTTATTTACCATGATGCTCATAATAATTATTTTGTAATTCATTTTTGGGGCCATTCCATTCAAATGGAGTTTGGATCATGAATTATAAGTTGCTTCCAATAGACCCTAAAGAAAAAGACTTTGAATATCATGTGCATATTCACCTTATCCCCACCCCACCACAATGACAAAACCTAGAAGGATCTAGGGTTATGCAACTTTACCAAAAAAACATTAAAAAATAAGTGAACCCAAAAGAAAGAAATATTATTAGCAAAGTTTAAAGTTGTTAGTTTATAAGCTTGTAATAGAAAAGAATTTTTTTTTATTGTGACTACAAATGGCCTAAATCATGAAGTGGTGCACATATCATGTGCTATTCAAATGAGTCATCTATAATCTTTTAGTGACAAGTGGAATGAGGGGCAAAGAGGATAGGGTGGTGCATGCAACTGGTGTTTTTTATCTTTCAATTTCATTTTCATTAGTTTAAAAAAAAGAAAGAAAAGGGAACTAGCTGGTGGCTTTGTCATGACAGTCCACTTTTTTAGAGGCTGAGAAGACTCACTAAGATATTTTAGCCTTTCCTTGGCAACCATCGTGTGATTCACGAGCGCTAAGAATCAAACCCAAGGCATGCTGTGTAAAATACAGACTTAGAATTCGTCCTCAACCACTGAAATTTATATTTAAAATTTTTGTTTTTCATAATTGCGAATTTGTTTATATGGTGTTTAATTAAATTAAAGTGCCTTATGAAGAGTTTGATTAATTGCATGAGAACTAGCAGCTGAATAATATTAAGTTTAATTCAAGTAATAATATCTAAAAAGGCCAAGTTCTCAAATTTAGGTCAAGTACAATGGCCCTAATGATCATATCCTAAATTTTAAGATTTATCTATTTATTTATTTTGAATATGGTCACATGTTTAGGCTTTACACATAAGCAAAGTGAAAGCATAGACTAGGTCATTTCTATCAATTAACCAAATGTCAAGTAGATGACTAAGTCATTTGAGAAGATGTAGACTTTTCTAAGAAATGTGTGGAAGATTATATTTACTTTTTGAACATAAAAGGTTTTGACTACATTTTGACTCTTATCAAATGTTATGTTTCTTAATTTTCGTTGTGTTTATGTGGTGTAATAAATTCACTTACGTTATAATATGTATATTTTATTTGTTAGTATTATATATTGTGTATATATATTTTAATAATGTCATACAATGTATAATAACACATGAATTTGTAATAGCAAGACGATATTAAAAAATTTCTCATTAATCTACCTTACACAAAGCCACACGAGTATTTATCAAATATAACCAAAAATTAACTCTTAATTTTAAAAATGTCAATTTTGATAAAAACTTTCAAATATATCCAAAATTTCACTTGAATAGACACAAATACCCTCAAATTTAACAATTAAATAAATTAAAGGCTTTTTAGCTATTGTCGCCTCAAGATCCGGTCCAACTTCACCTTCACTTCTACACTCCACAACCACAACCCTATCCCTTTCGACCCCCTCATCACTGACATTGAGCTCTGCCGCGATTACCGCAAGTGGGAGCAACATAATTTCAATCATGCATTCAACACATTTTTTCTTACTAATATCATTTTTAGTTTTAAATATAAAAATAGTTTTTAAAGTTAATCCACATGTCATTATATGATTGTATTTGTGAGACCCACGTGGCGCCACATCATCACACTAACAGAGCAATTGACAGATTTTTCACGAAAAAACTAAAATGACCACGATGGACAAATTCAAATACATTCTAAAATGATTCACGAAAGACAAATTTAAGAACACTACTATTGATTATCATTAATTGTTAAGGACCATATTAAAGAGTTATGTCAATGTCACAAATCATTTTGGCTAAAAAACCTTTAATTTATTTGATTGTTAAATTTGAGAGTATTTGTGTCTATTTAGATGGAATTTTAGATATATTTGAAAGATTTTATAAAAAATGACATTTTTGAAATTAAAAGTTAATTTTTAGCTATATTTGATAAATACCCAAACCACACCTCCTTTTAACCAAAAAAAAAAAATGAGAAACAAAGGCAAAAGTCAAGTTTCTTAGAGATATTTGATCCAACACCAATCCAATTAACCAAAGAGGAAGGCAAGGGTCAAACTAGGTTTCATGTTACCACAAAATTGAAGAAATACCACATTAACCCACTTCCAAGAAAGAAAAAAAACTCCTTCTCATGAGAATGACCTATATGGTATGGATACATTATCATGGTAGGGTCTCATGTCAATAAAATAAAGGCATGTGTAAGTTTTTGTTCACATATATATCCTTACTTCATTGATACGAAACGTCACATTGATGATGTACTCGTATCGTGTAAATTGTTCTCTTCTTTTGACAACCAAAAATGAAATAACAAAGTAACAAAGAAAATGTTAATATTAGAGACAAAAATGTTTGACTCAAGACCAATCCAATTCACCAAAGAGATTCTCTCCTCTTTTTATTATATTTCACACAATTTTTTTTTAATTGGTTAAATTTAAAAGATTTTGTGATCCGTTAAATACAAACAGTTAAAGGCTTAAAGCCAAGTTCCCCGCGAGAGGCTCGGAACCAGGTTCGGTGTAGCTTTTGTCCTTCAATATTAGACAAACCCAGAAACAGAGAAAGAGAAGGAAAACAGTGCTAAAGCCTAAAACGAGAGAGAGAGAGAGAGAGAGAGAGAGAGGAGAGAGAGAGAGAGAGAATCAAGTCATCCGAACCCAAAAATCTTCTCTCTCTTTACTTTCCAAAACCTATTTTATATTTTTTGTATCTTCACATCCAAGTCTTCCCCTATTTCTAATTTGAATCTATACCTCATAGATTTCCATATTTTTTTTATAAACTTCACATTTTTTTTCAAACAAAAAGATTCAAACTTTTCGGTATTCCCATTGCAATTTCGGCTTCTGAATTGTGATTTGGGTAGTTTTAGCATGTTGGATTAATGGGTAGGAGTTGAATTTTAACGGTCAGATTTTTGGTGTTTTCCTGGGGTTTTTTTTTTTTTGGCGGTAAATGGCGACGGAGCAAGTGTTGCCGTTCTCCATAACTTCTGTGGTTGAATGCGTTCTTCAGGAGCATGGCAGTCGTCTGAGCGATATCGACTTGGCTTCCAGGAAGGCCGAGGAAGCATGTAATCATCTTTTCTTCATCTGTTTAATCTTTAATCTTGGATTAATTTTTGTTTTATTTATCTGTTTCATTGGTTCTTCCAAATTTATGACAATTCCATAGCAGAAGCAAATCTTCTGATCCTATGAATGTTGCCTTGTTGTTGAGCAGCCTTGAGAAGGTATGAAGCAGCGAGGTGGCTACGAAAGACGGTTGGCGTTGTGGGGGGTAAAGATTTGCCGGCTGAGCCTTCTGAAGAAGATTTCCGGCTTGGATTGCGGAGTGGAATAATCCTTTGCAATGTTCTTAACAAGGTTCAACCCGGAGCAGTGCCAAAGGTAATTGCTCAACTTGGTTTTCGCTTTGCATTTGTTCAAGCCCTTTTGTTTATTGACTGGTTTTGATAACGTTAACTGGAGATTTGTTTTTAGGTAGTTGAAGGCCCTTGTGACTCCGTTATTATTCCCGATGGGGCAGCTCTATCAGCGTATCAGTACTTCGAAAATGTTAGAAACTTCCGTGTGGCTGTGGAGGAAATGGGGCTTCCAACCTTTGAAGCTTCCGATTTGGAACAGGTTTGTGCTCAGAAAACAATTATCGTGTTGATGAATCCATATGATTTAGGCTGAAGTGCATGATTTCTGTGGTTATTTTGTCATTCGGGTGTGACATATTCCACATTCTGAGTTTACAGGGAGGGAAATCTGCGAGGATTGTGAACTGCGTTCTAGCATTGAAATCATATTATGAGTGGAAACAAGGAGGTGGAATTGGATCATGGAAATATGGTGGAGCTTTGAAACCACCTGCCTGCGGGAAATACTTCTTGCTGAAAAATTCAGAACCCTTTTCAAGGACCTTATCATGGGGCGAAAAGCCACACGAAAGTTTGTCCTGTGAAGATCTCTATGAAGCAGTAGGTGTTTCTCAATTTTTCATTGTACACTCGTAATATTGCAGGAAATTAATTGTTCTTCTTTCTGATCTGCAGAGTTCCTCTCATTCTTTACATGCGCTAGTATGTGAAGTGCTTTCGGACAAGAGGCAAGAAGACATACCAATCGTAAGGGTTCTTCTACCTTTTATGTTGATTATCTTAATAAATCACACTAATGCAGATGGCAGTCTCCACTCGTTTCACCCGAGCACGCTCCTGTTTATATATGCATATATGTCTAACTTAGAGAAACAATTTCTTGTTGCATTTGACAGATTGTGGAAAATTTGCTGAGTAAAGTCATGGAGGAGTTTGAGCATCGGTTAGCTAGCCAAGGCGAACTGGTAAGCAGCAGCATTTCTTCAGCATTGGCTTACCGTTTCATATGTGCATTGCTTTTTTCCCAAAGAAAGCTCATTGCCTCCTTTCGAGAAAAAATGTTATACGTGGGATGATAGAATTCTTTATAACATGACAGATGAAAACAACTTCCAAAGATATGATGTTGTCCGGCCCTGATAGACCTCTTTCTGACTGTGCCTCTGAATGTGCTTCTGGTGATATGAAGGTACAAGTTTTAGATTCACCGTAGAATTGGCAAATTTGTGTCATTATGATTTCGTTTTGTGCAAGTGTCTCGGTTTTGTTTGTATGTTTTATCAGTAGCACAATTGGGTGACATTTTGCTTCCATTGATGGATGATTAAGATTGAAGAGAACGCTGCCTCTGAAAACAAAGAGGAGGAAATATACAACCATGACGAGGGATCAAAAAGTCAGTCTCGAAAGCAGATAACATTGGTTGACCGACAACAGAAAGATATTCAGGTAAACTGCGGTTGTATCATATTAGCAGCTACAAAATTTTGTTTGCCCTAAGGTACTGGAAACTTATGTTAATAGTCTGTATTCTGTAGGAACTGAAACATACTCTATACGATACAAAAGCAGGAATGAAGCTTCTACAAATGAGGTACCGGCAGGAGTTCAACAACCTAGGTATGACTTGTGACGAAAAATGATTTGAAATGCTTTTAACAAGGCTCGCTTAGCTCACATTTTTTCGAATACTTTAAAGTTGTTTCAAGTTCTCAACGGAGGACCATGAGTAGTTTCCCATGCATGTAGGCAAGCACCTCCATGGTTTGGCTTCTGCAGCAACAGGATACCAGAAGGTTCTTGAAGAAAATCGCAAGTTATACAATCAAGTGCAGGATTTGAAAGGTACTATTTCCGGTCTTCTTTAAATTGTCTCGAGTTCTATAAGTTGTGTTTTGTATGAGATTAATTGGTCCATCTATTATTTTGGTTAGGTAATATAAGGGTATACTGTCGAGTGCGGCCCTTCTTGCCCGGGCAATCAAACCGGGCCAGTAGCTATGATCACATAGATGACAGAAGTCTTAAGATTATCACCCCTTCCAAATATGGCAAAGAGGGAAGGAAATCTTTCACTTTCAACAAAGTTTTTGGTCCTTTTTCAACCCAAGGTTAGCTACTCTCGATATGGATTCATTTCTAATCTTTCATATGTGTCAGCATTTTTCACTGCTACTTTTCTTTCTCTGCAGAGGAGGTATTTTCAGACACGCAGCCTCTGATTCGGTCTGTTCTCGATGGTTACAATGTCTGTATATTTGCTTATGGCCAAACCGGATCAGGGAAAACTTTTACAATGGTAAAATATGTGCATAGATGTTTCATCATATAATCTTTACTCTTTGACCAAACCACTCCTGACGAGTTATAAATTCATATTTTTCACCGATGTAGACTGGACCGAAGGATATTACAGAGGAAAGTCGAGGTGTAAATTACAGAGCACTCAGTGATTTGTTTTATCTCTCAGAACAGAGAAAGGACACCATTTGTTATGAAATTTCTGTTCAGATGCTTGAAATTTACAATGAGCAAGTCAAGGATCTCCTGGCGGTGGAGGGTTCTAGCAAACGATATCCTTCTTGAGTGCTGACAATAATAACTTCTCCTTACTATTGCTTTCTGTAGAATGCATATCATATTCATGTGTTTCCTTAACTCCAACATACATTAGAAATTCGCAACAGTTCTCAGAACGGAATTAATGTACCTGAGGCGAACCTTGTTCCTGTTTCATCGACATTTGATGTTATATATTTGATGAACCTTGGGCATAAGAATCGTTCAGTGAGTGCAACAGCCATGAATGACCGGAGTAGTAGATCGCACAGGTAAGATTAATGATGTCCTTTTAGACAGACGTTGAGTTGATCCCTTCTCGTTTCACATTACAAGTAAAACTCTGAAGTGATCATGAATCCGTCTAAACTAACTCCTATCACATTTCATAAACAGTTGCTTGACAGTTCATGTTCACGGAAGAGACCTGACATCGGGAAGCATTCTCCGGGGTTGTATGCATCTAGTTGACTTGGCAGGAAGTGAGAGAGTTGACAAATCTGAGGTGACGGGAGACAGATTAAAGGAGGCACAACATATTAACAAATCTCTCTCAGCTTTAGGAGACGTCATTGCCTCTCTTGCTCAAAAGAACGCACACGTTCCTTACAGAAACAGTAAACTCACACAGCTGCTCCAAGACTCACTCGGTAAGATTGTTTAATAAACTTGCAGACATTTTTCTCATTTTTGTTGGTCTCCGTTGTAATCATTTGATGCATCCTTATTCCATCAGGAGGGCAAGCGAAGACGCTCATGTTTGTTCATATCAGCCCTGAGCCTGACGCTCTCGGAGAGACACTTAGTACACTCAAGTTTGCAGAAAGGGTTTCTACAGTTGAACTTGGTGCCGCCCGAGTTAACAAAGACAATGCAGATGTAAAAGAGCTCAAAGAACAGGTAGTTAATTTATATCCAGTTATAACGTACAATAAAACCTCTTGTTTACCAGTTTTTCTGTCCATACAAGATTGCTACACTTAAGGCAGCCTTAGCAAGGAAGGAAAGCGAGGGAGCGCGAGCGCAACTTAAATATTCACAATCCATGAGTCCAGAAAGATCCAGAATCAAGTCTGCTGGGTCTTCCCCTTTGCATTCTAATTGGAAAAGCACCGGAGATTTGTCTGGGGCTTCCATGCAAGCAGCAGATGATTTTGGAAACACAGAGGTATTGGTTAAGTATTAAATTGATAAGCCGAAAATTTTGTTTTGTCCATGTTATTTGATGAATCTAACAATTGAGGTTCATCTTGATTGCAATAGGTTCGCAAATTTTCTGCATTGAAGCCAAAAAGGCGAAGTTTAGATCTTCAAGATATGATGACACAAGGGCGTTCGCCTCCCTGGCCACCCACTAATAATGAAGGACTAAATGTAAAGGAGGAAGCCGATAAGGATTCAGTACTCTCTGGAGATTGGGTTGATAAGGTCATGGTGAACAAACATGAAGGTGCAAATAGAGAAGAGAATCTATTAGGAAGTTGGGATATGGACAACAGACAGTTGCCGGAGATGTTTGGTCCAAGTAGCCTCCCTGACCCTCCGAAGTTATACATGGAACCACATTTTGGAAAGTTAACGGCGAGCAAAGAGGACAGCCCAGACAATGAAGCACAAAGGAGTCGGAATGAGATGGCCAACACCGATGACTCTGATGATCAACTTGATGCTGCAACTAGTGATTGTTCAGAGCCAGACATGCTTTGGCAACAAAACCTTCTGAAACCTACCTGCATTCCAAATGGATTGGGATCAAAAGCGAAGAAAACTAATTCAAGGCCAATAAGGAGCCCGGAAACTAGGTAAACTCCGATTGTTATAAGTTTACGTTGTTTTCTTTAAGCTGCATTATGAGCATATTGTTTCCTATGCAAAATCTCTTATATACCTATGTTCTAATAAGATGTTTCCGCCTTGTCACCAGGAGCATGATTCCATCATTGATTCCTTCGCCATCACGGAAACCACCCAATGGGGTGAGCCAACCTCTGCACAGGACCGCAAGTGGAAGGATCGGTGAAGGGAAGCGAAGACCTGGGAGTGCAAAGTAATATCGACGATGAGGTTGCTTTTTAATGGTGTGTTGAGGGAAGTTTGCTTTATGATTCCTCTTCTTTTCTTTTTTTGGGGTCATTTTTTGTGTGTTCATATATACCTAGAGAGAGAGAGAGAGAGAGAGAGAGAGAGAGGTTTTCTAAAAGTGGCAATATTTCCGGTTGCCTGAGTTTCTCCGGTGGTGCTCATAAAATGTATGTTGTCGATCGCACCCCGTTCCGTCTTTTTTTATGAGTGTTGATATTACAATCAAACAACGATGATATATATTTTTTATCTTTGATGTGTCCTTCAAAAGAAAAATGAGAGACAGTGTGGATTACTGTTTCAGATGTAGAGAAATCAAACGCAACATTCTGATGAACTACTATCCCCTCGGGACTGAAGTGAGTCTATATTTTTCTTTTCGATACAAACGATATTAGGAGCATATCTTGGATGCACGGTAACCGTTTTTAACAACTTGAGCTACAAGTCCTTCACGCATGATTGAAGTCATACTAGTTTGAAAAACCCTATGTAGTTCATGCAAGAGTATCCACATTATCAATTAACACAAACAAATCAATGTCGTAATGCAGTTCCTATTTGATTAATTAATTACTAAGTACAAATTTGGTCAAGCTTCCCGACTGGAGAAAGACTGGGAAACTATATCTTCCTCGTTAAGTTCTTGCCTCACTTAATCGAAAGTACGTGAGCATGCATGAAATGAACAACAGCTTGACAATGGTCGAGATACACATCGTCATCGGAAGGTACTTGAACTTTCCGGTACAAATGTTGAAGAAAATCACCGCTGATTCCTCCTAGCTGAAAAGTTCCTTTACGTGTTTTGTGAAGCAGCAACTCAAACCAATTGGCAATGGAAGGGAGGGGGAGTAGGGATTGTTGACACATTCCAGACAGGTGGCATAGTCATAAGATAAAATGATATGTAAAAAATACGAATAAATTAAAGATTGAAAGTAAAATAATAGTGGAATAAAGTAGACTGTGCAGTGAAAGTAATGAACCTTAAATAAATGTATGTACTCGGCAGCAAAGAGAAAGTGAAGCGAGCACAGGGGAAGAGAGTGATAATATTAACGGTTAAATCTTGCATATAGAAATTCGACGGTCGAAAATTGAGATAAATGTTGGGTGTGTGGATAGTATTATTATTAACTGAAACTTATATTATTGAGTGATATGTACCATTGTGGTAGACCCAATTAATTAATCTAAACTACAATTGAGATTTGCATCAAATGTAAATTTTTTTTTTGTCAAACGGTAAATTTTGTTAGATTATATCTAAGATACAAGATTCAAACTCACACCATCATGTAAGGCCATTACATCTCCAACCAACCTGACCAAAGAGTCATAGGCCAAAATATAGCCCATTTTGACATGAAAATCGTCTCTAACCGAGGGCTAGGCCAAATGGCTTGTGGGTCCCATTGGGCCATACTTCATCCACCAGGCCAGCGGGCTGGCCAAAAGGAGCCAGCTAGCCAGCCCGTTTGCACCAGCCCAAACCCATGCTAGCAGACATCAGGTTACTGTTGGATTTGAATTTTTTTTTTTAAGACAAAATTTAAAGATAAGATAAGAAATACTTAAGCTATTTCTACACCATTTATCACCTCATTTTTACCATCCCATACTACTTTACCTTATTTTATTTCAAATTTTCACATCCTTTTTATTATATAGCGATAAGAAATCCGAAGGCTTATTCATTTAGCAACAAATGACACTCAAAATATGTCTGAAAAGTTGAAAACCTTACTTTTATATGATAGTTTAATTTAATTAAACTACCATCTTAATTCAATTAAAATAATAAATTATTGAGGGAGCTAAAATATAGCCCCCTTCGGTTAAAGATGAGTTTTTTGTCAAACGGACTATGTTTTTGGCCCATGGACCTTTGACTCACTCGGTTGGAGATGGTATAAAATATGATCTTACACTATTCATTAAAAACAATTTCTTGCAGGACTATATGGCTAAACATGGAGAAATTTTTCATTATAACCGGAATACGGGTGATACACCATGTGTTTTTATATAAGTGGTGAAATTTTTTCTTTTTTAAGTTATTAATTTTTAACACACATATCTTACAATTTATATAATAATACATGATGTATTATACTGTATATTGATCACATTAAAAAATCTCTCGTAAACATAATACTCTTTCGGCTAGAGATAGCCTACCGGCTCATCTGGCAGATACGAACAGTGAGGCTCCCCAGTCCCCTCCACCAGCCGATGAAAAGTGCGGGTAACCACATCCAGCTGTCAACCAAACGCCACTCCATCATCAAAGGTCACTTTCGTCATTTCCCCCACGAATTCGCAATTCTCCGCCGGAAATTTCGGACATAAACGTCATTTCAATAGAATCTTGCCCACCCTCTCTCTCTCTCTCTCTAAAGCTGTCTTCCAATCAAATCACAGAAAAAGTGCGAAGCTCTCTCTCTCTCCTGGGGTTTATTTCCGAGCAACCAGTGCGAGCTCAGTTCCAATGAAGGATTTTTAGATGGACTTCAATGTCAGATCCTCCGTGCTCGATCCGTCTCTGGATACCAGTGTTTTTGCTCTGCATTCAAAGGTACCCCAATATTTCCCTCTGATTTTTCCTTTTTTTTTTTTTTTTTACTATTTCTGAATTTCCTCAATTTTTGAATATTTTTATAGTTCATTTAGTTCGTGGGTTAGCTCAATTTTACTTCCTGGGGATTCTGTAGACTTGCGTGTGAGTTAATTGTAATGGGTTCTGCAAGATTGCTTTAGATTTCGGGCTCTGAAGGAACTATCTTTGCATAGTTTGTGAAGTTTTTTATTTGAATTTGAATTTTGCTATTTAGGGAAGTTGAAAATTTTGATTGGTAGGTGGGGTTTTTTTTGTCAATTGCTTGTACTCTATATAATTTTCTCATGTTGATGGTGTAAAATGGCTTCTGATTGATTGTTTTGAGAAACTGGTACTAAATTTCAAAAATTATACTGGCAAGAACAACCTTTTCTTTTTGCCCTTTCGGTACGAATTCTGTTAGTTTTTCTTTTCCCTTTCAAAATTGTATGTAGTATGTTTCGCTTGTAGCTTACAGTTGTTTTGAACTATGTGCATAGAAGCACCAGGTCAGTTTCCGGTGACGGTTTTAGATTCAGTAGGCCTAGACCGATGGGCAAGATTCTAATTTATGCTTAACATTATTTTGTTTGCTTCATATTTGACTTAAAATTTAGTGTCATATGCTCCATTATCTAATTATAATTTTTAACTTTAATGTGTAAATCATTCAAGTCAGTTGGTGGACGTATGAGGTGATTTTAGTACATTTAGATGTACACGTTTGCAATGAAGTCCTGACAAGATTAGTTTAATCGTTTGGATGAATAGGGTTTTGGCAATTGGGTCCTGGAAATGTCACAACGGACACTAAAATGAGCCAGATTGAAGTATCGGCGATGAAATCTCCTCTCATCCCACTTGCGACTCTGATTGGTCAGGAGCTTAGGGGTGAAGAAGTTGAGAAACCTTATTTGAAGTATGGCCAGGCTGGTTTGGCGAAGAAAGGAGAAGATTACTTTCTTATAAAAACTGACTGCCAAAGAATTCATTCGGATCCGTCAACAACATTTTCTGTCTTTGCGGTACTTTCCTCCCTTTATTTTCTTTCTTTGTACCTATATAAAGAAAAGGAAAAGAATTTGAGAGTCATTAAAAGTGTAAAGATTACCTTGAGTGAATTTGATAGTTGCATTTGTGTCCGGTTAAGTGTAACTTTGTTTTTTCTCAGGTTTGAAACGGTGTGATAAAAGAGCAATCACTGTTTAGTAACTTTTCTTCTTTTCATACATTTGTCAGCACCGATAGAGCATCACTTCATTCCCTCACTCTTTCTGATACAAATTTGAAATTATTGTCTGCAGATTTTTGATGGGCATAACGGTATATCAGCTGCTATTTTTACAAAGGAGAATTTATTGGCTAATGTTTTGAGTGCCATTCCGCAAGGAATCAGTAGGCATGAATGGCTGCTTGCCCTTCCTCGGGCGCTGGTTGCAGGATTTGTCAAAACTGATATAGAATTTCAGCAGAAAGGTATACATCAAGCCGTTTGAATTTCCAATAATTATTTATTTCATTTGCTTGATTTTGCTTATCTTAGCATTCTGATTTAATATCAACCTCAGGGGAAACTTCTGGTACAACGGTGACTTTTGTTGTGATCGATGGTTGGACTGTGACTGCTGCATCTGTTGGGGATTCTCGATGCATATTGGACACCCAGGGAGGTGTTGTTTCACTCTTGACTGTTGATCACAGGCTGGAAGAAAATGAAGAAGAGAGGGAGCGAGTTACTGCCAGTGGGGGTGAAGTAGGAAGGCTAAATGTTTTTGGGGGCAATGAGGTATATCCTGGTTTATTCTGTTCTTCATCCTTCTGCCTTGTAAACGGAAAGGCATTTCAATTTTCAATGGAACAACATTTGTTTGATGGTTGTAAATTTCTTATGTTTACGTGGTTCATAGGTTGGTCCCCTCCGCTGCTGGCCTGGTGGATTGTGCCTTTCTAGGTCAATTGGTGACACAGATGTGGGAGAATACATTGTCCCAATACCACATGTCAAGCAAGTGAAGGTAAATTCATCTTGTGCTATAACCAATGGTTCTATTTACTATTCTCTTACAATTTAATTTTCAACTTATTTTTTCCCTGGTTATGTAGCTTTCAAATGCTGGGGGAAGACTTATAATAGCTTCTGATGGCATCTGGGATGCTTTGTCTTCCGATATGGCGGCAAAGTCATGTCGAGGATTGCCTGCAGAGCTTGCTGCAAAGATGGTCGTTAAGGTGATGCGCCTATAATGCAAACATTACCTTAAGCCCAAGAGAACAAGTCTGATTTTACTGATCTAGTCCTGCTTTTCTTTGTTCTGTTTCAGGAGGCTCTGAGGTCAAGGGGACTGAAAGATGATACAACCTGCGTAGTTGTTGACATAATCCCTTCGGGTCATCCTGTCTTACCTCCAACACCGATGAAGAAACCAAACATGCTTGCTTCACTTATCTTTGGGAAGAAAAGTCAGAATTCTGTGAACAAAACAAATAAGCTTTCTGCTATCGGAGTTGTAGAAGAGTTGTTTGAAGAAGGTTCAGCAATGCTTGATGAAAGGTCAGTTCAGCATGGTTTATTATCTAATTGCTAATCATAAGATTGTATTTCTAGTTTGAGTAGAACCCTAATTTCTTTCCTTTCTCGATGGAAATACAGGTTGGGGAAGGATTCTCCTGTGGATGCAAATTCTGGGATTTTCCGATGCGCAGTCTGCCAAGTGGATCAGCCCCCAGTAGAAGGTTTATCGGTAAACTCTGGGTCTTTCTTCTCCCCAGCATCAAAGCCATGGGAAGGCCCCTTCCTCTGCGCAAAGTGTCAGACCAAGAAAGACGCCATGGAAGGGAAAAGACTAACCAGACCTACTGTGGTCTTGTAGTAATTTACCCGATTACGTATCCTAAATTGCATCTTTCTTATCTGGCAGTGTGAGCATATACTTGGTTTTCCTTTTTCAGGTGGTGACTATTTATAGATGTGTGTAAGAAATGAAGTTGAGATATGCAGAGTAAAGTAGGTGTTTTGCAGTTTGAGTTTGTGTCGATTCTGGTTTGTGCTCTCGGCTGTTTGACTGACTCACAGAGGGTTCAAGTGTTCTCATCGCTAACAGCGTTAATTTGTAAGTAAATCGAAGATTTGTGTAATCGTTGTGTTAGAACGAATCTAACTGTGTGTTGTTCTCCATACTCATTGTGTTAGCACAAATGAATATATAATCGATAGGCAAATTTTTTTAGCAATTGTCTGCAAATGCTGCTTAGATTTTGCCTTGCCACTTTACTATGATTCTTTTTTGTAACGGGGTTGACAGAGTATTACATAATTCATTCTTTATTTATTTCTTATAAGATTAGAGCCGTCTTTAATTACCTGATTGTGTATTGCTCCAAATGTGCTTAATTGGAGAACAACTTGCATGAAACGAAATCATCATGTCTGTAGTGTCCCGGTCCATTTAAATCCCTCTCGTTTAATTGGTGTTTTGAAATACAAGAGTAAGATTTATAAGCACCACCTTATTCGTACTGGACATTGTTGCGATGTTAAAATTGACGAAACTCTGTTTAGGGACTCACTTGAATTTTTGTTATCGATTTTTTTTTGGGACTTAAAATTTAGATTAAAAACACTTATTGGACTCGATAAATGGTAACCCTGCTTCGAAATGGCTTGTAACAACTTCCTTACTGTGCAAGCTAAAGGTCTTGCAAAAACTCTACACATTAAGCTCCTTTACAATGTTATTGCGAAATGCTAAAAACAAAAAATTTAAATCCAATTTTTGTAGAATTTTCTCCACACCATAAGCTTCTTAAAATACTTTCAGGATGTTTTTAAGATGTTTTAACGTACAAAACTCCGTTCTGACGGAGAGTTCCTTCTCCCCTTGTGAGAGCTTGTTTTCAACTGCTTTCTCCCTCTTCCGTCGCCGGCCCTGGCTGTGTCCAGGGTCGGTGGCTGTCTCCTGTTTCTCTTTTTCTTCTTTTATTTTCTGCATGATCGTTGGCCTGCGTTGTCCCCGTTGTTTCGGCCCAATCTACCTGCACTCCTAGCTCTAATCCCCTCTTCTTCCAATCTCAGTTTCCCCTTCACATCCTTATTTCTCTTCCTTCACCATCCTATCCATCAAACCTTGCTTTGTCCTTCCTCTATCTCACTCAATTTGGGCTTTGCAGACCATTTTTCCTCACGCGACTTGTCACAACCTCTCGGAAGGTGCGTACAGCTCCGGCTTCGGTGGAAACACCACCACCTTCCATGTGCATGCCTTTATTGGCATCGTTACTGGTGGGATCTCCTTCCTTTGGTTTCCTTTAAAATGTTGCTCTAACCACAATATATGGCTTAGATCTATTTGGTGCTTGATGGAGGCAGGTTGGAGCTCTCTTTTCCACCACTTATGGGACATCGGTTGGCTGGATCTCTGGTATTTGCTGGGGATGGAGGTGCACGATGATGAATTCTGATCGATGCCGATCGTGGAGCAGGCTGCTTTGGCTTAATTAGTTAGTAGTCATATACTATATTTTACTCTAGGGTTAAGAGTCTACGACTCTTTTTTTCTTATTATACAGTGACATAATGAAACGGCACTATGAAATAGTGCTTAAATCATTCTTCAAATATTCCAGCCAGTTCTCCTTAGAATATTCCAGCTAGTCCTCCTTCAAATATGTCGGCTAATCCTCTTTCAAATATTCCGAGTAGTCCTACTTTGAATATTCCTGATATTCTTTCTTCAAGTATACCGGGTAGTTCCTAACAGAATGAGGTCACTGAGTTTACATAGAGAAAGATGTATTTATTTTTTATTGATAATGAGCATATTATGCGACGTTTTTATGATATGAAACCTCGCTGGCAACAATTGTAATTTGTTTGTATTGATAAATTATGAAAGATACTATATAAAAGGATTTGATTGTTGCCATTTTTTTGAACCTTACACTCTTAAGTTCGCCTCTCCCCTCGATAGTTCTTGGCTTCGCCACTACTCTTACATTTCCCTTACCAAAGCAACACATGACAAATTTAAACATGAAACCTTGCATGAAAGCAACTACGAACAAGAGAAACGTCTTTCTAGAAAACAACATCATTTGGGAGTAAATTAGAACATCACGATGGACTCAGTTAGGAGGCATCCACTGCAGCTCAATGCCATAGTTCCATTTATCAGCAGGATCTTGGGGTTGAATATCGACCACAGAAGTATAAGCAGTGCACCCTCCAACCCTAACCCTAATCATGTACGACGTCATGTGCGAGTCTTTCAAGTAATGGCAGCACAGCCTGCTTTTGCATGCATTATTCCTCCCCTCCAACATTTTACCCTCAAAAACCCTACAGAGACTGTTTGAGGAACAGTTGAGAGGCGATCGGAGAAGATTGTCCGAGCAGTTGAGCAGTATGACGGTGTTCCGGGTAGACACGTTGAAGGGCAAGTTTTCGTCAAGTCTCAGACCTTCTGAAGAGAAATCAGTAGTGCGACACATGTCGTCATCCTGTACGAGATCAGGTGGTTTTATGATGAGCTTCTGAGCAGCTAGGTCAATGCTTAGGACCTTGTAGCTGAAGCCTTCAGCTGACTGGAACTCAAGAACTCCATTGTTGTTGCAGTAGAGTTTATACCTTGAGTCCCCGCACGTGTCGTCTGTGCTAAAAGGGTATGGAACTTCCATGTTGCCACATTTAGGGCAAGCACCAAGAGTTGAAACATGGAATGTTTTGATGGTGATCACGAGGCTCACGACCATGAACACAAAAGATTTCAAAGCCATTGTAGAAGTGAGAGGATGCAAGAAATGCTGAGAACTGAATGTCTATTTATAGGGTTTAGCATCACAGGGACCAATTATTTGAGAAATTCCAAGGTACTCTCTCAAAAGTAGGACTCTCTGTAAACTCTCTGTTATCTCGTACTTTTGACACAATATTTATAATGTTGGCACGGAAATTAACCTTAAACTGTGAAATGGTAGAGAGTTCACTGGACTTGGCGCTTCTATAATTAGTTTATCAATATGGGATCTTAAAATATCCGCACCTATTTATGTGATTAGCACTAGTAGAATCTCGGCATATGTGAGTTACGCTAGTTGGCAAAAGTCATTTTTTCTGTTTCTTTGTATCCTAAATTCCTAATTCGACTTCCTTTTTCCTTTCTTTTTGTAAACAACGATATTAGTAGTGTGAAGAATTGCCTAATGCTAAACAACACAACAGGTCAATCATTATTAGGTATTGAACACGCCATTTATGGCAATCAAACTAAAACCGAAACCTCCCAATTAAAAGTCACGAGCAATACCACATAGGTAGTGCCATTGGCTTCCTTTCCTTAAATTCTAGTTAAACGTCACTTTGCCAAAAATAAAAAATACATTGTATCATCAATTATATGGGTGTGAAAGTAACGTCCTCATTGAAACTGAATAATGGTTAAGGTGGTGTGCCAACAGCTGTCAGTGTATTAGGAATTTGATGAAGAGATTAAGAAATGGGTTTGAATAATCAAATCCTAATTACCAAAAGCATTGATACTTTATAAGGCTTGGCACCCATGAAGGGTGAAGCTAATTAGCTGATTTCAACCATTGGTTTGTCATATATGATATTGGATCTAGAATTTTCCTCCACCATGCCCCTGCTTTCCCATTCTTTAAAATTTATAAACCAGAGGAAATAGCAAGTGGCAACTAATTTGGAAAGGAAACAAGAGAGAAAGCAAAGGTTAAGATCAATTAGGTTAATCGATCTTCAAAGATCAACTAAAACGTCCCCATTTTAAAATAGATTTCGAGTCTGAATTCACATTCTCGTCCCATTTGTGAGAGTACTTTCACATCTCTCTCTAGATATCTTTAGAGAGAGAGATCCCTTGCCCGACTGTGCGTTATATGTGCTCTACAGGCCGCACTCCATCTTTCGTTCAAATTCGAATCCATCTTTCTACGATTTAAATTAATTTAATGTGGACTATCGTTTTGTCAATACGTTTGAAGGACGTTTGGGTTAAGATGATAGGCAGACTAATATTTAGATCATACTAGTGCTTAATACCCGCGGGTTTGAAGTTAAGATAAGATGTCAAAAATGAAAAAAATTCGGTTACAAAATAGGAACAAGGATAACAACAATGAATTTGGAAAAGCGTTAACTGGAAATGGTTAAATTTAGATAATATGACAAATTATAGTTATCCATTATATTGTAGCAGTTCTATGTATTTCTGGACCAGGAGGATTACATTCAGTTACAAAAAATAGAAATCTTGGTATAAAGATACAAAAAACATTATAATAACTAAATTTCTTCTAATAACCCCATCTAATATACTATGTTCCAGCTTTTGCATACAAAAAATGAGGAGATGCTGTTGTATGGGGATGCAAAAAATATTGTTGAGTTTTGGGCAAAAAAAGATATGTACAGGTTTTTACACGTGTTAAACATGATTTAATATAGATAAACAAAACACGGTAAACATTCTTGATCAGAGTAGTGAAAGGTGTCTTCAGCCCTTGTTGTCATTGATAAAGCAACCTGAACAACGAGGAATAGGGCATAACATATTTAGATAGGATTTAGTATCACATTTAAATGGTAATGGAAGAAAAGATAAAACAACTTGAAAGCATACTAACCAAATCATTATTTCTAGTGCTGATGTGTGGCTTTGCCTGAGTAGGAGGTGATTTTTTTTTTAATAACTTGATCGGAACCTCATCACATTCTCTTGGATCAACTTCTGAAATTTCTTCAGATTCACTGAGTTGAATGATTATGCAACATTAATATAGTTTTTCATAGAAAGAAGAAAATATGGTTCCTAGTTATAATTCATAGTATTGAAAATGTTTAATATGTAAATTTTAAGAAAGTTGAAGTGACCACATGGAAATTTTTTACAACATGATGTAAAAATATAAACATAATATTTGAGAATAGTATGAAATTAGATATCAAACCCTTGTTCGCCAGGAATGAAAAACGCTATTCTCACAGATTCTCTTTTTCGTTTATAAGATTGATCACTTGGTTCAGGTGTTGAGAACGATTCAAAAACAAAAGAAAATGACTGGCAAGAGCGGGAGAAGCAAACAAAGACAACGAAGAAAGCAAACAACTGCCAAAAGCGGGAGAAGCAAAGAAAAACAACAAAGAAAAATTGAAAAGAATATGGAAGAAAGAAGAACAAAAGTAGAGATACTACCTTGTGGTGATGACTGACACGTGGGCTGGTATCAATTTTTATTGTTTGTTATGCCACAAATCATGTGGCCCGGTTTTAATCACATTTTTTAAATATTTTTTTGTCTTCCCATCAGATAAACATGGGTTTAAAAAGTTAAGAAGGTATAAAAATTTTATTGTTTGTTATCACAGAAAAATTTAAAAAAATGTACAATGATAAATTATACATATACTAAAATTCAGTTCAGTAGCACAATAAAGAACAAAGAAAAAGGCACTTATTATAAATCACCTGCTTTGCTTATGTTTGAGCAGCTCTGGGAATCGATGGTTTTCATATCCTGCAAATTCAGACTCTTAACTTCGTGAGCTTTATATACGGCTGTAATTTATCGATAGGAGTTGGAGTTATATTTTTCATTTACCCTAGTCAAACAAAGCATAAATTTTTTAATTTCTCTTTCGTTCTTTATTTATTATTTCCTATTTTCTCTACTATAATTTAAACATCAAATTCATCCAAAAACAGAATTTTTTAATAATTATTTCCTATTTTCTGTGCTCTAAATTAAACACCAAATTTACCCAAGAACAGAAAATAAGCAAAAGTAAGTGGAAGAAAAAAGAAAAAGAAAAGAAGAACAACATACCTGAAGTAGAACCAGCATGAAAATGACAGCATAACACTTGGGAAAAACGAAAAAAAGACGAAGCACCGTTTGCTAAAACGCGAAAGAAAGAAGCATAAAAAGCAAAGGAAAAATTAAGGAAAGAAAGAGATAAAAATGAAAGATAAAGAGAGAAGCCCTCTTAGCAGAAAATCCCCCGATGATCAACACGTGGAAGACAAAAAGCAGAGCAAAACCAAAAAATAAAATAACGAAAGGCAAGGTGGAAGACATCGGGGCTTCTCACAATTTTTAATATTTGGTTTCCATACAGTCAAAATTTTTTATAATTTTTTATTGTGTTATGTGCCACAAACCTGGATTAACTCATTTTTTAAAATATTTGTTGTCAGTTTTTTTATTATTATTTTATCTTTCTTTGTGCCTACACTCTGCATTCAAATGTTTTTATAATATTTTATTGTGTTCCGTGCCACCTATTGCAGGTGACTCGGCATGAAAGAAAAAAGCCGAGCAAAATCAAAAAATAAAATAATCAAAAGGCAAAGCAATGGGGACAGGTGGGTTTCTCACAATTTTTAATAATTATTTTGTCCACGCATTCAATGTTTTTATAATTTTTTATTGTGTTGTGCGCCACAAACCATGTGGTCTGATTTAAGTCATATTTTTTAAATAATTTTTTGTCAATTTTTTAATTAATTATTTTATCTTTCTTTGTACCACAATTCGACGATCATAGACACGCAATTTGGGAGGACAAAGGATGATGAACATGTGGCAATCATGGGCAATACATGTATTTTATTGTGTGAAGCAGGCAGCAAAATGGTAATGGACCGAAAAAATCAGGGGCATTTCCGCCCTTTTACTATTGTTGAACAGTGCTAAAACTCAACTAAGTTTTATTATATATAATTTGCAGAATATATGATTTTTTCACCAATAAAAAATAAGTATGTGTTGATTAATAACCTAATCATCAACCAGATCATATAGTTTACAAATTATTGTTTGAATTAATAATCTCTTTAGCATTAGAGAAATTTTGCAGTTGCCTGATACACTGGTTGTACACCACATGCCATTATATAATTGGAAGGAAGTTTTAT
Organism: Pyrus x bretschneideri; assembly: GCF_019419815.1. Lineage (NCBI taxonomy): Eukaryota > Viridiplantae > Streptophyta > Magnoliopsida > Rosales > Rosaceae > Pyrus > Pyrus x bretschneideri. The sequence goes on from NW_025999402.1 coordinate 6,403,185, forward strand.
TTTCAAGTGTCTCTCCACTTGTATAATGACACGTGATGTATCATCTCGTGTTACAAACACTTTGGCAAATCACCAATCAATCAAAGTCACACCAGTCCTAGTCCTACTTTCCAATTTCCAAGGAAGTTTTTTGGTTTTTTTTTTTTCGAGAAATGCTAATAAGACTTTCTCAAATATGAAACTATTTGTCACCTTATATTTGTAGCACAATTTTTATGCTAACATTATAAATTATTATGCCAATATAGTAAAGTGGCAGAGAGTTGAGAATCACTTAAGAAAGTCCTTTAGGCCATCTCTAACCGAAGAGTCCAGAGGGCCAGAGTGTCAAAAATAGCCCGAAAACCGTCTCCAACCGAGGGTTAGGCCAAAGGGCTTGTGGAATCTGAGAGGGCCCCACATAATCTGAAAAGGCTGGAGGGTTGGCCAAAAAACTGATTAATCCTGTCGGTTATAACCGACAAGAATTCTTAAAAAGAATTTTGAATCCAATGGCTAGTTTTTTTTTTTTTTTTTTGTTTTTTTGTTTTTTTAGGGAGAATTGTCAAACAAATGACGGTGTTTGGACTCGTGTGTCCAAAAAATACTTAGAGTTCTATGAAGCTACCACTCTAGTGAATATTCGAAACCACGAGAGTTGTTCTTCAAGATGGAAGAAACATCTTCAATTAAGTTTGAACAAATGGCATCAAGCATTGTTAGCAGCTGCAAGTAGGCATGAAAGGGGCGCTAATTATTACGACGAAGTAAGTGTTTTCACAATTTATTTAAAATATTTAATTATATTACATTTAATTTCATAAATTAATTTCCTTTAATGTTTTTCTAGGTACGCCAAGCGGAGGAATTGTATATGAACAGTAGCTCGAAACCCTTTTAGTTTCACAGTTGTTGGGAAATTTGTAAAGGGTGGGTGTTATTTGAAGATCCACCACAGAGAGCTTCTACGCCGGTGTTCGGAACTGCATCCTCAACTGCAGATATGGATGAAGATGGATCTCCAACCATTCAACAAACAAGGGTAGAAAATCCGTCTTTGGGTGAAGGTTCCATACCTAGGACTATGGAACGAAACAAGGTGCGAAGGTTGAAGGAAAAGAGCAAGACAAATGATGATTACGCCGCTCAACATGAAGTGGTGGCCTCATTGCAATTATTGGCGGAGCAAAATGCCCTTGAGGCGGAAGAAATGAAGTGTAGGCATGAAGAACGGGCTAAACAAATACAATACAAGAAGAGATGGATAGTAAGAATATGGAAAGGAATACTTTGAATTACACTTCAATGAGCAAAGTCTATTTTGATAGGGAAAAAAAAAAAGAAATTATGAGCCAACAACAATTGTTTACCTCTGACTATACTTCTACGCTGGCGGATGATGGAGATGATGTTGATTATGGATATTAAATTTAAGTTGTTGTAGTTTTTAAATTTAAATTAATGTTGTTTTCGAATTTAATTTGTAGTTTTTAAATTTAATTTGTCGTTTTTAATTTTAGTTGTAGTTTTTAAATATAAGTTGTAGTTTTTAAATTTAAGTTGTTGTAATTTTTAAATTTAAATAATAAATTATGTTTTGCCCTATGGCCCTTGGTTGGAGACGGTTTTTTGTGACATGGCTAAAACGAGCTCTCTGGCCCTTTGGCATCGATTGGAGGCGGAGGCAAATATGGCCCTATACTATTCATTAAAATATTAATATCCTGGAGGGCTAGATGGCTAAAACAAGCCCTCTGGCCAGCCCTCAGTTGGAGATGACCTTACAATTTCTCTTCTTATTCCTTTTGAGGGGCACTGAGGCACCCATTTCCTAAAATTTTGGCCCTCTACCCAGCCCTCGGTTGGAGATGATCTTACAATTTCTCTTCTTTTTCCTTTTAAGGGGTAGTGGGGCACCCATTTCCTAAAGTGGCCTCCAAAAAGCAACATACACTTTGGGATCAAGCAAAAGACAAACTTACAAACACATTGGAAAATCACCAATCAATCAAAAACACGTTTTGGTTTCTTTTTTGAGAAGTGCTAATGAAACTTTCTCAAATGTGAAACTCTCTATCATCTTATATTTTTAGCATAATTTTCATACTAACATTATAAATTATTGTGTTAAGATAGTGAAGTGACAGAGAGTCTAAAAATACACTTAAGAGAGTATCCTCAGCATTTCTCCTTTTATTTTTGGGAGTTTTAACGAAAAAATCCGCGGTACTGTTCACTTTAACAAAAAATCATATTTTTACACTAAAAAATCAAATCTGATACTATTCACTTTACCCTTTATTTTGTCGTTAAAACTCAAAGTTTTCAATCTTTTTTTATTAATTTTCCTCTTCTTTTTTTTTTTTTCCTTTGATGGGCAGTGGGTCACCCATTTCCTAAAGTGGCCTCCATAAAGCAACATACACTTTGGGATCAAGCAAAAGGACAAAGTTCCAATTGTACAATTTAAGAACTGTAAATTTAAAACATTAGGCCACGACTCCTTAGTACTCATATTTTTGAGTTAAATAAATAAATTAAAATTAAAATCAATATAGATAAACAAATTATGTGCAAAAGAAGAAAAGTAGTGCAATCATGTGTAAATACTAGATTGTTGACATGTGTAAAATCTACTGAAAATTGTATCTTATATTGTAAGGAATCAAACTAATAATAACTCGTTTTTTGAAAGAATAAGTGGTTTATACATGGACCCGATAAACCATCCACAAACAACTTTTGTTAATTAAATTTCTAATCTTTAAACTTGAAATTTTGAGTTTAATTCTTTCAGGTTCACTTGTATAAAACATATAATTTAAAGGTGTGTATAACTAGGTTATGACGAGAACAAGGATAGGCAAAGTATATGGAAACAAATGGTTTTTTTGTTTTCATTTTTTGAATCCATATAGTTAGACGGTAGGCCTGTTTAAAAGTGCTTTTAAATAACAAGCATGTCCATTTCATCAAAAATACTTCTCACAATATTTAGCTGACAAAGTTAAAAAGTCTTTTTGAGTTGCAAAGAACCCTTGAAGTGCGTTCTGAAAGAAACACATGCTCAAGAAGCACATAACAGGAAAAACTGAGTAGAAGTGCTTTTTTATTAAGAACACAGTTGTGCTTCTAATAGGCGCTTTTATGTAGAAGTGCTTTCTAGAGAAGCATTTCGAACCAGGCCCTAAAATAGTTCAAGGAACAATACATAACTTCATTAATGGGATTTAAGAACATTAAAAGTCTTTACAAGATCTCAATCGTTAAGAACGCTCCGTTCTGCGAACGAGAGGAAAGGATAAATGGCTTCACTCACTGGAGTAAGAAAGCAATGAAGAGCAGACTAATAAACTGAGTGATATATCAACACATCAGAAGAACGAAACCCCATCAATTTTTCTTTCCCGGGTTACAACCAGACTAGACACGCAAATATAACATGTGTTTCCTACAAAAGTGGCTTGAGCTAGGTTTCGTTTCCAAGTTGGAGTTTTCCCTAGTGTGCCAATCAATTTTTCCGTTAGCTAAAGCAAATCTTCTCCTGCAAGTAATCGATGAGCACGTTGATCAAAAATCAATGTCAAAAGATGGAATGGTGTAACTCAAATACCTACGGTGGTTGGTCTGAAAAACTTCAGCGGAAGCACATAAGTAACAATGATTACACGTAATTTAAGTATCCAACCAGAGTCTCAACTCGGGATAGCACAGGAGTACATTACTGTTTACTAGTTGGGCATGACATCGGTTTAGACGTTAAAATAAGTAAAGGAACTTACGCAGATCATCCAAGGATATACTGCTGATGCTTTCTCCGGTCTTTATAAGACGAAGCTTCCCTGTAAGATGTATATCACACTATTAAGAAATTTCACACTGCCAATATGGAAGGAGAACAAATGAATAATATAGCATCTACGGAATCAGCCTATATATCAGGCTACATGAATATGTTTTCGATTTCTACACTTGTTTATGAAAGATTGGAGGGATGGGGTAGACCTTTCAACTATCTATGGAATCAGCCTAAATATCGATGTTGATCCTTACGATCTTATTTGCCATATCAGCATTTTCTATTGATGCAGAACACGACCAAAAAATATGAATCCTCATGGCCATGTTTATTCATCTGTTAATGAAAGCTTAAACTCAATGAATTTCGGGCATCAACAATATCCCATCTAAGATTACTATATCCCTTCAAGTTATCGTCGCAACAAATGTTTGAATACATAGCAAAAGTATACATATGAAACGCAATTCAATCCAAAAGAACTGCAGAGCAAAGAAAACCGAACTAAAAAAATAACATTTAGTAAAATAAATGGAAAAGAAAATGTTGGTTTTTATACCATCGTGACGAATACATATCTCTGGAATATGTTTCACTTCACCATTGATGCTGTCATTGTAAACTCTAGTTTCAATGTCACCCTCGACATAAATTGATGCACTGCAGAAAACCTCCAATCATTAGAGACACAACATATAAGGACATTCATTCATATTAAAAAATGGACACATACTTCTTAACCAATTGTTTAACCGCATAAGCCCCAAGTGCATCATTATGCACAGCAATTCGATGCCATTGAGCAGGTCTTGGCAAGTCCTTTGCTCCCATTACCCTTTGGTCGAACATGCCTCCCGTCCCAACCGTGAAGATGGTTACAGTTCGACCATTCCTCAAGATCTTTTGCACAGGGGCTTGCCCAACTTTTCCACAGATAATTGCCTATATAAATTCAGCAGAGCCTAGCATAAACATATGAAGAACATATTCCTAAACTTTTTGATTGCTCATATAAAAACTAAAGCAAAACTACTATCTGAATCTTTATGCTGTTTCTGTTTCTTAGCATCCCCAATGACATATAATTTTTTTCCGTGAGACGTTAAAGATCTTTTACAAGTTATAACATAATGCACTCAAATTTGTAAACTTCTAAGTAAATCTATATGCAAACGACAGCTCGTTAACATGCACATGAGTAACAATTACGTTTTTGTTTTCTACTGAAACGACATATGAAATACCTTGTGCACACCACGAAATCCCCATCCCCTCCTGGGATCAACACCTTGGGGTTGCAAATTCACATCTTTCTTCGCACCAATAAAGTCATCAAAATCATCTTCTGCCACATTGTTCTTTGTGTCATCGTTGCCAATGTCAGAATCAGACGGGGTGCTCGAGAACCACAACTTTGAGCTTCTTTGCACACCCACTGCTGTAATAATGGTCAAAAACCAACATAAACACCAATTAATCCACCTAAAACAGTCATTCTTCACTATTCGAGAAAATTGTTCTTCGAAAAACATGTAATCATGCCGAATTTTATGCAACATGTTATTGAAAATGCTTTTCTGGACTAAACCCATCTCTGGAAACATAAGATAGAAAACAATACAGCAAATGAACCAACAAGATCATCAAATTTTGCAGAAACTTGCATTGGGGAAAATTATCTTCCATTTAGAAGGGGTTTGAACCCAACCCATTAACAAAAATAAAAACTTTAAGCAAATACCAAATAAGAAATCAGTAATGAGCAACAAAATAATAATATTTTGGGAGAGAGAGAGAGAGAGAGAGAACCAAGTGAGGATGTAGGCGAGGAAGGAACGGAGACCCTCAAAAACTTGACGAATCTGGCAGCGACTGAACTCATTTTCTCTGCTGAAAAACTCAGTCAGTGCAGGGAAATCGAATTGGGAAGGAGTGTGGACTGCGGCGGGTTCAAGGAGGGTTTAGGTGTCAGGAGGCGAGACCGAGCGGGGTAGACGCGAGCTAAACGAGCCTCCTTAATAATAAATAAAAATAAAAATAAATGTTCTTAATCCCAAATTTACTCCAATTTTATTTTTATCGTAAGTATAATTTAATGGCCCGAAAAATTAATAATTTCATCTAACATATAGAGATTTGATTAGTCTTTACAAACTATTAAATCTTTGCAGGAAATTCATACAACAAAGTGAAACATAGCATTGTCGCGGGACTTAATTTACACACAATTGTATCTTTTTTGGGTTTTGTAGCTAGAGTGGCTTAAGAGCACACCGTTTCTGTAAGTTGATAACTTGACATTCACAACATCGAAAAGTTGTTGAAAAGTTGGCGACGAAGAACAATGGGAAACCACCATCGAGAGAAGCAAGCTTTGTGAGAATCTAAATACGCATGGTGAGAACAAAATCAACTTCCAAGTCTGAATTTTCAAGATAACAACGAGCATTCGACCGAGAAGAGAGCATTCAAATTCGACGGAGAAGAGGCTCGTAAGTTGGCAACGAAACAGGCAAAAAGAGAATTTAACTTAACGCAAAGGTTATATCCACTCTAGTTTATCTAGTACTTCAATTTAAATGACCACTTCTTAGTCCAAACCCGGAGCACTCCCAGCTTAAACAAAATCAAAATGCCCCGGGATCAAGAAATGAGAGACCAAAACTCCGCATAATCAGCGGGTTGGACCCCTGGATGAAGACCACTTTGCGCCACTGCTACCAAGGGTGGGTCTGCGCTCATCGCTGCCGCTGCGCCAACTACCACTTGAAGGTGGTAGGCGGTCATCTGGCCTGCTTCCCCTTCGGTCAGGCTCTGGAGGAGCCTGCCCGGGTGCCTCAGCTCCCCTTTGTCGAAGGTGTCTGGGTACATATTTCCCAGGAGCAGGTGCAGCAGCAGCAGCAGCAGCAGGAGGAGCAATAGCGGGCTCCGCACGTGGCTCAACAGGCCTAGGAACCTCAGCTGGTTTCCCAAAAAGTGCTTCTTTCCTTAGCCTTTCTTTTTCTTCCAGTTCCCTCTCTCTTTGCCTCTGTTTTTCAGCTATGTCATCCAGTTTGGCCTTGCGCTCCGCCTCCTCCTTTCTTTTCCTCTCAGCTTCTGCATGGTTCAAAGCAGCAAAGATGGATGCACATCAGAAGACAACACTAACAAGACATAACAACCGCAAGAGCCATCATAGAAAGTAAAGTTACTCAACAATGTTTCCCTAAATTGCCGAGAAACAGCCAGAGGAATCAGAAACAGTAAAGCAGTAAATAGTCAGGGAGGACAACTACCTTCACGTTTGCGCGCTTCCTCTTCTTCACGAAGCTTCCTCAGTCTCTCCTCTTCAGACCGCACGAAGAATATCTTCTTTCTCTTGGCATCCCTCTCTTGCTTCCTGGCCCAAATCAGTTGGCTAATCTGTTCCTCTCTCTCTGCCCTCCTCCTCTCGTATTCTTCATGCCTACGATGCAACACCCTTTCCTGGAAGATAGTCTGCCAAAAAGAAAAAATACTCACAATAATTTTGTTTATAGCAAAAGAAATTTTTGTGCATGCATACATTATCTCTCTCCCCAGGATTAGAGCATGCACATTTTTTAGGGCAGTATATATAATCTAGACATATCCATCTATGTTAAAAATGAAGATCAGAAGTGTAACTCCTTTTCTGAGCAATCCTCCATAGTTAAGCCACATAAAACTGCAAACTCACCTTATTGTCCATCATCCGTGACAGCCTATTCTTCTCCTTCAGATCTCCTTCATGGCGCTGTTGGCTCAGCTCAACTTCCAGCTGTTAAAGCAAAATATTGAATTACGGTTAGCATACAAGGCAGAGAGACAAAATAAAAACGAATTTTAAGAAAAAGAAATGATAATGCAGTCATTCAAATGGCCAAAATCAGCAGAAAACAAAAGGAAGAAACCGCAGGCCATGGCCAACATTGCGGAAAGTTGCAGTTTAAAGTGAAAACTGAACTTTAAGACAAGAGTACTATATAATGGATATATTTAGTTGGTAAGCTAAATACAAACAAACATGCAACCATAATACATACCGTTTGTTCGCGCTCATGAAGCAACTGCTCTTCAACTAAACGTTGTTGATATGCAGCTTCAATTAGAGGAGCAGACTCTTCTCTTTTTGCTCTTTCCAAATAGTCCATTGTTTTCCCAAGTTTTAGTAACTTCTTCTCCATTTCTTGCCTCTCCCTGAGCTGTTCGCTCAGGGCCAACTCCATTAAAGTTGCCTTGGTCACCTTTTCCTGTACACAAATAATATAGATAAAGATCGGGTCTTCCATCTAAACCATAATTCATGAGAAAACCTTCACTTACTCCATCCAAAATGTGTTTCTTTCCTTTCTTTTTACTGCGTACTTCGTGAAGGAGCTTCTGTGCTTCATCAATTTCTTTCTCCTCTATTTCCTTTAGGATCCTTTGATTCTTCCTTTGTTCTGCTTCTTCAGCAAGCCTCTTCTGTTCTGCTGCTTCAGTTATTTTCTGTAGTTTGAGCCTCTTAGACTCTTCCTCACGTTCCTGGGACATTGAAAGCTTAGTCTATGATTTGTCCATTCCCGTACTATTACTAATTGCAACTCAAGGTAGATGTAAACAGAGACTTACCATTTCCAGAAGCTGACGTTCTTGGTCTTCCTTCCTTTTCTCGATGATTGATTTCCTAGCAAGAAGCCTTTTGTGTTCCTTATCAACAGTATCAGCTAAAGAAGGCAGAATTTCAGCTAGTTTTGACACTCCCTTAACTGGAAGGTACATCATAGACCTAGCCTTATTTAGAGACTTGGCAAGATTAGTCAGGTGGTCTCTAAGCCCATCAGATTCCAGACCCTGAAAAAGTTAGTGAGAAAACAGTCAGTCAGTGACTTGTACAGCTTGGAAAAATGATGAAAATACTGTCTGCAAGCTCAACTTACCGAGTTACCAAACAACATAACACCCTTCATATGGTCAACTTTCATAGCTATGAAGTTATGTTTAACAGCATCCACATAAATCTTCTCAACAGCAGAAAAGTCGTAAAATGGGATCATCTGAGATAGACATTCAATCTTCATTATCTGATACACTTGGGAGACCTGAAAATTGTAGACGGAAGAATCAACAACTATGTTAAAATTTATATGAACTCAGAGATCCTACTACAAATCATTGAAGATAACACACCTGCTGGAGCAACCTCAGAGTACCAAGCTTTTCAAGGGCAGGAACATATTGAGACAGTTGCACTTCTGGAACAGAAGATGCTGAAGACAGCTTACCCCCAAGTTTTGAGATTTTGGTCAACAATGGTTGCATCTTTATAGCAAGATCTAGGGGTAGGAATTCATGCTCCACGAGATGGTAAAGATCTTTAACTTCCTGGGTTGCACAGCTCAACACACCCTTTGAGACCTGGAAATGAAACCGAAATCAGATCATATTACTTGCAACTTAACAAAAGACAAAATATTCTATGGTGGACAAAACATACACATTTAGAAAACATTTGAAACATGAAAAAAAAAATTATTTCCCTTATGGTCTGCAACTAAATATTCCCAAATATCACTTTATGAGCAAATCTCAACAGCTATTAAAATTTGAAATGACAAAAAAAACACTACTGAGTACTGTGTACCAATAAGTAATACCACATAAGGAAATGATATCACAGCGAGGCATATATGACAAAATAAAAGCCAACTTTCATCCACAGTACCAAAAAGATAAAATCTCAACATGATACATAATTGTCATGGTCTGAAAATCACGCAACATTACGAAGAAGCATTGGCTTTATTACTAAGAAAAGTTTTTGCTAACGTTCCTCAGAAGAAGAAGGAACTCAAGCTCAATTGACCATGTAAATAACGATAACACAGCAAACTTACCAATTCTGAGAGAAGAGCTGATCTTGACAGCTGCACACAAAACAGATGGTCAGAAAGGAGAACTGAAAAAATGGAATCATAAGAAAAACACTGGAAAATGACAATACCACATCTCCTCTGTCAACTCTTGGTTCAAGATTAAACCCGATGAGATTAGCCATTCTCAAATTGCGTTCTTTCTCATTTTCAAGTTCCAAATGCGATGCAGCACGTGTTTGATCATAGGGTGGAACTGATAGTGCAGCCAAAACTACAGATGATGCTATCAGTTGCAAATCCTTCTGGCTAAGGTTCTTGTTAAAGTTCTTTTGCAGTGTAAAAAGCTTGAACCATGCATAAGCATGATTAAGATGGCTAGCTGAAATCCAAAAGATCTCTGTCAATTTGGCATAATAAACCACCATCAAGGACGCTTTAGGTGTTTTCTTGACCATGCACATCAAGCCATGAATATCTTCAACGGAACGAAACGCTTCCTGCAGACACATTCATGAAAAACCTATTGTGAGAAATAAACAGGACTTTCAAGCAGATAGAAAAAAATTTCAATTTGTTCACAGAATCCACGCATAATAAAAACTTTAAAAACAATTTAGACACCTGCCACAGTTCAAGCTCGGTGGCCATCTTCAACTGCTCAAATCTCGTGTCCAAATACAGCTGCAAACTCTCAGGTGCAGACAGGTCAGGTCGGTCCCTTTGATCTCTATATTTGTTCAGATTCGCAAGATGGTTCCTGATGATTTCACATAACCTACGAAACTCTGTCGTTCTCTTATATTGTTTGCAGAACTGGAATGCTCGATGTGCCGTCATCTAAAGATTAAAGATTGCAATAAGACTCCATATTTTCTTTCATGTACCAGAAATATTAAGTATTACAATACTATTTAACACAAACAACAAAAGTAGATCATGATAAAAAATAAAAAAAATACATAGCACCATTATGTGGAAAGATTGAAAAGAAATACCACTCATCTTTCTGTAACAAAACATAGCTAGAACAAAATCCAGGTATAATGCAAAACTATAAAGTGTATCCTTCCAACTCCACTGGTAATTGACATTAGTATTTTGAAAGAACTATGAAGTGTTAAACAAGTTTAAGTAAACATCAGCAGGATTTTACTACTGATTGATTGAATTCCCTTAGTTTCGTCCTTCGAAGCAAGAACAAGGTTTCAACAAAAATTTAGCTAAATCTCAACCAATTAACCTTGGAGAACACCCAATAATCCAGAAATTAATATTTGATTACTGAGTTGATTTCAGTACTAGAACCTTGGAGAAATTCAATATGCCACAACCGCATTTTCAGTAACCGAGTGGTTTTAACAGCTAGAATCCGTGCAACTTATGGGTGATATATTTTAAGGCGCAGAACAACCAAAATAATGGTATCAAAAGTTTGTTCTGGACAAGAAACAAATTACCGCGTAAAGAGCTTCCAACTTTGAGTTATTTCGCAAGATCTCCAGTACTGTCCTGTACGTTTCCCACAGAAACTTGAACCAGGGAGTAACAACTTCACGATCAGACCTATCTTTTCCTTTCTCACCACTGACATAGCTCAGCATCAGATCTTCTGGCCTTTTATCAGCTTCAAGGTCGTCGACATCAAGTGCTTCTTCAAGGGCTTCGGCCTGAGTACGTGCCTGCTCGGCTTTCTCAGTAGATAGATGCATGAAATGCTTAATAACTTCTTCCAGAGAACTAACATTAACTTGCTGGCATATAATACGGTATTGGATGAGACCATCTTTGGCGAATCTACCCTTGCGCAATTCAACACAAAGCTCTACATATTTGAACATGATCTTTTCAAGTGGTTTTTGCCAAGCTCTGTATCTCTTTGAAGTGATAAGATCATGAAGCGACTGTAATGCATCTTGCTTCTGCCCAACATTGATCAACTCTGCATCCACACATTATAATTGTCAACTAAGATATACAGGGCATTGCTGAAGCCAGATAATTGATCCACAAAAAATTGATATCCCAATCACTATCATAAACCAACATACAGTAGCAAACCACTCGTGTGTTCTAAAGAAGCTCTGTCATTGACATCATGATTTAACCAAATTTATTCATTTACTAATTTACCATAATATAGTGAAACAGTAACATGCTGACAATAAATGGTTAGGACAATTCAGTAACAAAAATTATAAAACTAACGAATCAAACATTCATATTAGCTAATAGGCCATAATCAGCCATATCTCACCTTCCGCTCGCTTCAATGCATTCTCCGGTTTTGCAAAATTCGCCATGTTGAATTCAAAACTCCAGCCGCCTCACACAATGCAACAGTGACCTGAACCACAAAATTCCATCTTGTCAATATTGAACTTTACCCACAAATCATCGAAATCAAATCAGTCTGCGTAGAACACCAATCAATCACACAATTCAAAAACATATGCAGATACTGTGTTATTTTAGGGCACACTTCAACGTTTCATCCCAAAAAAAAAAATGCAAAAATTGGCAAATCAGAATCGTTTCGGGGAATAAATTTTCTGACTTTTCCTGAATCCAAGTCCGAGAAATACATGGCGTCCGAGATTTCACGAAATCACATAAAAAAATCAAATCTTTCTGAGGGATTCATCGTGAAATTTATATATCGCGAAAAAAAGGGAGAATCTTCGTACAGATTCGGTTGCTACCAGCTGCAATTACGAACAGAAGAAGGTTTCCGATTGGAAACGAAGTTGGAGATAGAGAGATAGAGAGAGAGAGAGTACCTGAAGTGGCCGCAATTGTATGCACAGAGAGAGGAGCGAGAGAGGGGGAGAGGAGAGAGAGAGAAGGGGAGAGAGATAGTGTTAGGGTTTTAGGTTTGTCGCTGTCCAATTCGAGATTGGTTGTAGTCAGATTGGGCCATCTGTGGATATGGTGGGTTAAGTGAATGCTGGGTGGCTCATTATTATATTGAGCTGGGCTTTCGTATAGACATACACGCAATTCCTCTTGGAGTTTGGATTTTTATAGGAGCAACTTCCTTATTTAGAAGGGATTTTATAACAAGGAAAACTAAATTATTCGCTTGACCTGTTTTATGTATTCCGTTTGACAACCTTTAAGTTAAGGCTTTATTTCTAATTACGTTGGAATTTGATTGTGAGTCCATTTTGTCATTTGAAATTCAAAAGTAGTCATTTTATTTTTGGAAACTCAAATTTTCACTCCATATTAGATGTCACGCTCCTATATCTTTCTAATCCTCCATCTCTCCCCATCTCCCTCTTCCCATAAACGAAATTCAAATCCCTCATCTACCATGGCCCGTTTGACACCTCTACTACGTCCACGAATTGTTCTAAAAGAATTTTAAAAAATCAAACTCAGGGATTGTTTATGTTATTTTTTCAATTAAAAATATAAGAAATAACGAAATTAATGGAACTAATGATAAGGTAGCTGAAGATTGAGGGAGAAGGAATAACAAAAACAAGTCAAAGTGGAAATGAGTATTGAGTTTGAAAGAGTAAAGTGGTGACTTTTAAGTTTTAAAAGGCAAAGTGGAATCGAAATCAAGTTCCAGGTAACGTAGCTAAAAAACTTATTCTGAAGCTGTATATTTTTTTAATCCACATCAGCATATTGACGGTTTTTTGACGCAAATAACATAAAACGCGGCAATGCAGAGCGAATTTTAAGTTTCAATAAGTAAAATGATGACTCTTGAATCTCAATAAATAAAGTGAAATCAAAATCGAGTTTCGAATAGCACGTTGAAATTAATCCCATTACTGGTGCAAGGAGCTAAACCGCGCCCGCTCACGTGTATGAAAGAAATCAAAAAAAGAAAATCACAACGTCTCCGCCCACGTCTCCCAACTGCTCTCCACTTTTCAAATAAACTTTCATTCGATTCAACTCAACCTATTTTCTCGGACGCCACGAAAAATGCTGCATAAAAATGGATATTTTGGCAATTAGCACAGACAAAGCATTCATTCGCCATTTTGATTTGCAGATGGAGAAAAACATGAACGAAATCACAAAAAACAGTAGTTTCAGAGGTCTTGATATTTCTATGGACCGGAATAAAATTCCACAAAACCCCCCGTTATCGTACTTTATTACCATCTCCATCCCTCAGCCGAAAATAAGGATCAAGGTCCCCAAGTTGCTACTCAAAACCATGCAGAAACGGTTTCGCTATGGATCCAACGTTAACGACGCCGACGGAGGCAATGAGCACAGGCAGCATTGCGCGAAAACGAAGAAGGAAGTGAGGAAGAAGCCCGGAAAGGTTCTGACAACGAAGATCCGTTCGGTGTTTGTCAATGCGTTCGGCAGCATGAGGATCAAGTCACCAGATGGCGGAAGCTTAACGAAAAGCAAAACCAAGAGAAACAGAGTGGTTGGGGAACATGGAAGTTCTGGCAACTTGAATCGGGCTCCATCGAAACTAATTGTAACCGATGGCCGGAAGTCGAGTACGGGAAGGTCCCTAGGGAGGATGTTAAGCAGGGAGTTTGATGAGGGAGATGATTCAAAGCAAGAAGAAAGAGTAGGGGCGGAGTTGTGCAAGAAGAGGATTCTCATGGGAGGCAAGTGCAAGCCACTGAGTTTATCTGGGACTCTTCAGTACGACGAAAATGGCATTTTGGTAACTGAGTTCATCCCATGATTTCTGTTGGTGAATATTTTGATTTCAAATCCCTTGTATTTATGTTAAATGGAAGAATTTAGCATTATTTTCTTAAGTTTTTCGACGGGTAAGAGACGTACATGCAACCGGGACAGGGCGACAGAATTCCACCTTGACGTCCGGTTGCATATCTACTGCAAACAGTAAGGCTCATAAAAGACACAAGCAAAGTATGTACAATCGTTAAATCATCTCTCTATACGAACTTGGGTGCCAATTAATGGATATACAGCAGATACTGAAAGGACTGGCAGTAGAAAGTCTAGATGTAATACGACAGTGCAGACACATTAACATGAACTAGTCGCCAAGATTATCGCTACTTCAGGGGTTTCAACCCAAGAGATGCTCGGAGTCTGTTTGCTTCAGCAATCTCTGGATCCGGATGGTCTGTGCCATCATCCTTCTTCTCCTTCTTCTTTTCTTTCTTCTTCTTCGGCTCCTCACGATCAGGTCTTCTGGGACTAATGCTGCGGGCGTGTCTCTTGTGATCTCTATCCCCACCATCACGATCTCTACTGCGACTTCTGCTCCTTGAACGGCTCCTCCTCCTGCCACGATCCCTTTCTCGCCTGTCCCGATCCCTTTCCCGATCCCTATCCCTATCACGACCATAATCCTTTTCATCTCTTAGCCGATAATGGTCCCGATCCCTATCCCTGTCTCTGTCCCTATCTCTATCACGCCCACGTCCACGTTCCCTGTCATAGTCTCTATCTCTATCATAGTCTCTGTCATAATCTCGGTCCCTGTTTAAGGTAAGGAAAGAAACAGAAATGACAGTGTCAGCTTATAAATGACAGTTCCAATCCTTTAAGAAGGGAAAGGATACGCAGCAGAATTCAACATCTACAAATGAAAGGACATCACTAAAGCATAGGTGACACAAATCACAACCGTGGCCTTCAATTAACTACGTCGTAGAATTAAATCCGAAAGAGCTTATGATTCTTTCATCGGGATCGATCACAGCCAATACATAGTAAATTATACTCTAACGCCAGACAAAAAAAGAAAAGCAAGCAAATGTACGATCCATCATACTTCTCACTGCACACTGTCAGTGCAGAGAAATCATGGATATCACTGTAGGAAGCCATTATATAACACCTATGGCCTAAAATGCTATGGTAGAAACCTCAATGACATGAATGTACTAGTCTGAATTTGTATACACAGGCAACAGCTTCCACTACAAAAGTAATACAATCACAAGGTAAAACTTCAAACTCTAATGAATTTCTCACAATAAGAACAAGAATGATTCACCCAAAGAGAGACGAAACCGCAGAAAAGCAAGTCAGTTGAAGTTCACCCAGACTCTCATTTACGAAACAAGAATAAAATCAGTTTTAACTTGCTTATTTTGTTTTCTAAGAATTTTCTTACGCCTGTCATTCTGTTACTTTTTGTACTCTGTTTACAACAAAACTTTACTTACCCTAAAATTAAAAATAAATTCAGTTCATTCCAAAATCCTAAAATAATCTCCATTCACCACAAAGAATAAGAAGCTAAACAATCTGACATTCTCAAAGCTACCAACCAATATGATATGCTCAAAGCTGTCAGCCAATCTAGCATCCACATAAACCACAAACAGGAAAAAAAAACAAACCTGTATCTGTGACTGTCTCGTCTTCTATCCCTTTCCCTTTCCCTGGCAGGGCTTCGGCCATGATAATAATCCCTATCATGGACATCTTCATCCATTCCATCAACTTGATCATTCTCCTCTTTCTCTTCCTCCTCCTCAAAGTCCTCCTCCAAAGCACTTTTCCTGAGTTCCAATGAACCAGTTGCTTCAAGAGTCCATCTGTACGTATATAGAAAGGAATCACATATACAAATCCAAAGTTCAAAATAAAGATTGGCGGGGCATGTAACTGTCTATAGCTAAAACAAAATAAAGGAACCAAAACAGACCACTATGATAAAATCAACTTTGAAAAAATTATTCCAAAAACAAACCTTTTTTTAATTCGTGGCATTGCAATGTCACATGAGTAATCCTTTGTGAGAAGTTCATCAATAACCTCATCCACATGCGTCAACGTAAAATCTGGAACAATTAGAGCAAGAGATTAGTCATACTTGTGTTAGCATGCTCATAAATATTCAATAGTAAGTACGGTAGCATAGACTAGTCATAAAAAGTAATCAAGGAAAATTTCAGATAAGGATCATATATCTTACTCCCATCGGGCAGTTTCCTCCTCAACTTCCGATAGTCATTATACAAAGGCTCTAGGTACTGGTAGACATCAGTATCAGTTCCCGTAAGCCGCAAATAAAATGCACCGAGTATCCGGACGTACCTGAAACCCAAGTAAAAAAACGTTAAATCACATTTAAAAGAAGAACTCGAAAAACGCCCACATTGAAAATAAATAAATATTCAGAATTAAGAATCATAAAGGCTACTTCAAACCAAAAACAATCTCCACCATACTACACAAACTTGCACTACTATCTAAATCATTTCTGTTCAAACCTTCCTAAACCAAAATTCACAAAGAAAAAACACCAATTTGTACTACTGTATGACATATTAACAAGAAGACCCGATTACTTGCCGCCTTCTTCCTTTACCTTCACCTAACACAGCAGAGAATATTAAATCACTCCTGCATTTTTACATAAAGAAACTAGGGTTATTCATTTCATACTCCAATGTACCCAAACCACCACAAATACCCGATTTCAACTCATGTTCTCTAATATTATACTAATCATACAAAAACCAGAAGAAAAAAAAAATCAACCGTTGATATCCGCATCCGAAAGAAATCAATGTTGAAAACACAATTTTAGCATTACGGTTTCTCAGAAAAAGACCACAAATCCCAAATTCTCAGCCCCGTTTAACTCTATTACACTCCCAGCTACCAGAACATGCACATTGCCAATCATATACGCATATCCATAACAAATTAAAACAATTTATAACACGCAATTAATTAATGAGACGGTGAAACGCACTTGTAATCGTCATTTTTGATGAACTCGATAACGATCTCCTTCTCCGGCTGGATCTGAAGCATCTTCATGACGAGGCATATGAAAGGCGTGGGCTTCCGGTTACCGCCGAAGGTGCCGCCGATGTGGTCGAGCTCCATGGCTTTGTCGACTAGGGTTTCGGCCGTCAACCCGAAGCACTGCTCCTTCCAGTACGTGTTCTGGTATATCTTCGTCCGTACGATCTTCTCCACCAGGTTCTGCGGGTTCGTCCCCCTTATGCTCTTCGCCGACGGGTCCGTACGGTTCGCCATAGCTGGAAGACGGAGAAATTTAAGTGGAGGAGACTGAGGATATTTGGGGCAGACAAGGACAGATAAACCCTAACCCTACCCCTAAAATTAATGTGTGAGAGAGAAATATGGTTGCCGTTGGCGTACGGTGCCTTTGGATATTAACAGGAATTGTCCCCGCCAGGTTTAAAAACGAAGTGTCGTGCTTTTCCAAAAAAGAAAAAGAATTGTGGAAAGCGTGTACTTAAAAGCACCGCCACCAAAGAATTTTTAATGTGATAAAATCACGGCCGATACTTAAAATGTCATAATACTAATGATTACATACTTACAAAAATATTCAACCGTCTATATTATCACATTACATATTCAAAATTTTATTTCTTACAAGTGTCCATATCCAATAATCAGAATATAAGGTACCGTTTGGTACGTGGAACGGGACGAAATAAAGTAGGACAAAACGTTTCGTCCCACGTTTGGTGCGCCTAAAATGGGTGGAACGAGCTGTTCCACGAGACGAGTTTTAGGTGAATTTTCGTTCCACCTCACCCCCTGGAACGACTCGTTCCACATCCGTGGAACACAAAATTATAACCTCTCCGTCTCCTTCTTCTTCCTCCTTGTTTCCATCCGAGGACATCTTTGCTCCCGCTCCGTTCCGTCATGTCCCGTCCCGTCCCATTTCGTTCCGTCCCGTCTGCATACCAAACGATACCTAAGGTAGCGTTTGGTACGTAGACGGGACGGGACGGAACAGATGTTCTGTGTTATGTTTGGTACGCGCAGGACGGAACAAGACGGTTGTTCCGTCCTGCGTTTGGTAGCACATGGACGGAACGGAACCAAAAGATTAAAATGACTAAAATACCCATGTTTCGCTGTTGTTTGGTACAATTTTATGGGCGGAACGGGACATGACTCTTTTTTTTTTTTTTTTTTTTAAGTTGTTCAAATTTGAACACTATTATCCATTATTTGTTTTTCTTGGTCCAAATTTTAATAGGTATATATTGTGTTTCACATGCAAACCCCTTTAAAATTTGTAATTTTTCCCGTTTTCTACACCTCAATTCGAATTTTCACCACAAACCCATCAAATTTTATTGTGCAAATTGCAAAACCCACACCCCAATTCAATTTTTAGTCCCTAATTTTGGTCCTTTCAATTGTGGGTTGTTGTTTAGGGAGTTTAGGTTCTACAAACATTAGAATTGGCCTTGTTTAGAAGGACACCCATCTAAATATTCCCCATTGCAGGAACAAGGCAAACCACATAAGAGCACATGACAAATGTTGAAAAATATATAAGTTTAATGATCATGCATATCGTAAACATTTTAGGGTTTAAACATTTAGAACTTAAACAAAGAAAATGAAATATGCATAACTTAAACATGAAATATCCGAAATCAAACATTCGTCCTGACTTAAAAAACAAATAATGTCTTGCTAAAGTAATAATGAAAACACTTAGAAGTTGATAAAGTTCCCCATACTAAAACCACAAATACTAAAACACTTAGAAGTTGATAAAGTTCCCCATACTAAAACCACAAATACTAAAACCTCAAAGGCTCTCCATAAACACTTTAATGAAATCTGGCTTCTGTGAGTCATCCAAGGTGGTCCAAATACCCATCAGATCGGTATCTTTCACTAACTCACAGATAAATAACGATCTTGGGCTGATTTAGAATCACGATTCGTAATATTAGTCTTCAGACCTGTAAGCGACCAACAATCTGTCAGAGCAATACCATTTTGTTTTTCCAATAATCCACATGAGATCAAACCCAAACATGTCAAAAAAATTTGTGCCTTTCAACACAGTCAACACATGGATTAGTCCATTGACATTTAGAATGAACCATTGTTCTTTACCACATGGCTGCAATTTTTATATACAAACATTAGTCTTCTAATACAAATTTTCAAGATTGTCTGCGTGTTCACCAAAAACACAAAGGCTTCCAAACATTTGATCTAAACCTAGCACTAAAACGTCATGAAATTATATTTAACCACATAAGCCAGCTTTATGTCATCCTTCTAAATTCATAATAATACCAATTCAGAAATTGAATTACTCCAGAATGCCAAAGAACCTTAAATTTCCTCTAAATCAAGCAATATAAGAAATAAAATTACATTTCCAAAATCTATAAATTTAATGGATTAAACAGTAAATATACTAAATGGGACTTCAGCCATCGAAACTAAATCAAGAACAATGCCTAATCTCTGTTCTTTCACAAAAAGACAAAATTACCAAGATTGATAATTATATACTGTTAAAGTTAACTAAGTAACCAACAGAGATAAGAGTAAAAATATAAACATAAACTGAAAAAGTTAGTGATTACTTGTGATCCATCCCAGAGCTGACCCCAGTAAACACTTCCAAATCCCCCCTCTCCAAGTTTGTTGTCATAATTAAAATTGTTTGTTGCTGCGTGCAGTTCCTTCAAGGAAAAGACCCTCCATGTTGGCTGCTTCTTTCCTCGTCCTTTTCTGCGCATCAGATTTCCATCAAATCAAATTGAATGGGAGATATATACCAAATTAGGTGTTTTAGTGAATCAATATTCTTCAAAGCAAACAACCAACTGCTCTAAGCAGATGTATAATAGCAGAAAGCCTGCTCTACTACTAATAAATGAACCAAAATCAACCCAAAATCCATAGCAAAGAGGCCAGCTAATAAAAGCCTGCTCTACTGCTCTACTACTCGATACCCTTCTCTTGGTTGCTGGAGAAAATGAAATAAAAAGATGCATTGACTGCTAAATGATTGTCAGTGGCCAAGTCATTAGAAACAGGACAGAACAAAAAACCAAGCATAGTCAATCCCTAGATGCCTGTTTGTAATATTTTTTACTGGGTTGTTAAGATCCCACTCAACACTAATTCTTTACCCTGTCCTTTTCCTTTTCATTCGAAACCGACAATTCGACATTTGAATTAATAAACTCCCCTTTCCTTCTCTGTTGATCTTAGCTAAACCCAGAATGCAAATCCTCCATTCAAATCGCAAACCCATAAAAATATTAAAATCTGAGAGAAACCCATAACCTAAAATCACCTCAACTTTCATTGTATCATCCAAATAACCCTATCACAAGATTTTCTCCAAATTAGAATCGACTACTAATTAAATAATAAAACAATTTTCTTAAAGCAAACCAACCAACATAAATAATCAAAACCAAAATTATCTAATTCAGCTGGGAAATAAACTACGAATCCATAAATCCAATAATTACCAATCCATATTTATTGTAAACAGAAATAGTTTACAAATGAAATCAGGCACTTATTAATACTGTAACTAACAAACAAATCTTGATTTTGTGATCACCAATTCAAACATTCAAGTTACCCAAAAATACAGAGGGGAGAGAGAGAGAGAGAGAGAGAGAGAGAGAGAGAGAGAGAGAGAGATACCTGAGGACCACCAAGTTCGCAGAGCTGCTACACGGAAGAGGACGAGGAGGAAGGTTGCGAAGGGGACGAGGAGGAAGGTTGCGAAGGGGACGAGGAGGAAGGTTGCGAGGCTGCACAGAAGAAGATGAGCAGGAAGGTTGCGAAGGGGAAAGGGATGCAGAGGTGAAGAGAAACGGCTGAGAAGAAGAGATTTTGTTTTTAGGGTTTGTTAACTGATTTTGAAGTTGTAAATTTTGCAAAAGACCAAGGGCATTTTTGTCTAAAAATATTGGAAATTTCTGTTCCACAGACGTGGAACAACCCGTTCCAGGGTGGGGGTGTGGAACAAAAAATCATCCAAAATCTGTTCCGTGGAACAGCGCGTTTCACTCATTTTAGGCGCACCAAACGCGGGACGGAACGCCTCGTCCCACTCTGTTTCGTCCCGTCCCGCGTACCAAACGCGACCTAAATGAACTCGAATTTTGGATTACACCGATCCAATCCAAATCTGATTCGTTTACTGTCTAATCAGAACCAAACGTAGGGATTCTTTTGGAAAACAATCAAACACATAAACCCTTTACATGGGTACAAATAACAACAAAACCTTATCCCACCAAATGAGATCGGTTGTATGAATCCTAGAACGTCATTACATCCAGTTTTACATCAAGTCTTCTGTTTGCTCAAAATACCTTGTCTTTTCTTAAAGTCTCGTGAAGTCCCTTTGAAGTAACATAACATCATCTTAATTACCAAAATAAGCAAACATGACATAAAAATTGTCACTTTCGAGCTGACTACTTGACTACAACTAAATGCTACACAAAATGTCCACAATACCTTTGATAAGGGACAAAAGAGCAACTTAACCTAAGTTCTGTAATCTGTACTCGTAAATTACAGCCAAAGACATGTGCCAAGAACTCGAAGCTACTCTCGTCTTTGCTTTTGATCGAGCGCGTGGTTGCTGGTGGTAGACGACGATGTTCTTCCATTAGGTATTCCGTTCTCAACAGGTGGAGACGAACCCCACTTTCCTTCTGATTCGTTGGGTTCAATAACTTTAACAGAACCATCGCCCAACCCAACAGCGAACTGGGTTGGTTCTTGTGGATGCACTGCAACGACCAGCGGGTACATGGCTTGGCTTCTACAATGCAGTACGCCACACGATTAATTAATAATGACTGAATCAAGAACTAATAATAACAATCTTGAATGTTCGTGGTGAGTTTTTGACAGCTTACCCGTTCAAGACCACTTGTGGTAAGTATGCTGATGGAGCAATACGGCATCTGAGTCTTAGGCTATCGGCATCAAACACCCCAATGTTACCGTCACAAAAGGCGGCATATATTAGTTGGCTGTTGCAGGAGTATGCTGCATGAGATATTGGTGCAGGAAGTGGATCTTGTGGAAGCCACTGAAATGGAAGAACAAAGTCAGAGTAAGCTAATCTGTGATCAGCCCTTGTTTATGTCAAACATTCGAGAGAATTTACTACCTGTTGGATGCGATCCATCTTTGAGGCATCATATATTGCTAGTTGTGTCTCGTGAACCACCAGCAAGTGAATTTGATCGGAATGGAACTGCACTCGAGTCTCACCAACAGTTGCCTTTGCAGAAACCATATGAATTGCAACCGATTTCCGCTTCTCCCATGTATCAATGCTCCACACACACAGCTGCAGGATGCAGTTAAAAGTATACTTTAAATATGGAAAGGGCAAAACCATCAAGCATGGCAAAGGATCGTTCAGCCTTTTATCAAAGTAGGCACATAAGAAACCAATTCATTTAGCAGGTAGATTAGAACGAAACACGTGGGGTCAACATATGCACAAATATCATGCACTAGAATACTGTACTTTTTACACACGTACGCTTCACTATTTTTCATTTCAAATATGACATTTGTAACAGTTTGCATAACAAAAATTCTCCGTGGTTAAACGAGATAAACAAGATAAAAAAGAGCCCAAATTTCACTTACTTGAGCATCAGCACCGGACGAAACGAGTATATTAAGATTGGTTGAGAAAGCTAAACCAGTTATCCGCTTTTGGTGACTCTTCAATTTTGATTTCACCTAAAATCAACAGAAATCATGTAGGTCTTTAGCAATGCAACATAAGAATTAAAATCTTTGTGGTGAGAAAGAAAATAAGACTATGTAGAAAACAGAAGCAATTACCTCATCAACTCGAACATTGTAAATATGGATGGTAGAATCTTCCATTCCGATGGCAAGGATGTTATTATCTTGAGGATGGAATGCTAGGAAAGTGGAAGCAGGAGGAGGCGCCATGAATGTTGTCATTACCTACAAAGCAAACAAAATCACGGGGAACCATAAAAAAAGAATCCCAATTTTTAAAAAATTAGCTAGACATGCATGTAAAAATTTACCTTGAATGTCATCATGTTGAATAACGAGACCTTTCCGCCACAAGCTGACATTACATAAGAGTCATTCTTTGAGAGCGCTATGCATGGAATTGCTTCTTCAAGGTTGACGCCTGCGACATCGTTAGCCATAAGAAGACCACTGTTTGGCTGCCAATGCAGCGGAGCAACACTGGCAGTGGCCTTTAAACACACAAACTCAGAAGATTGCATTTACAAGAAATAAAAAATAAAAAAAATGATTGAAACTTTTCTAGGTTAGTTGTTACCTTTCCAGTTGGATTTTGTTCATTACGGACCCACTTCCACAGCTTCTGCACACCATGTGACCCAAGTGCCAAAATGCCAGCACCCGAGTTTGTATATAGGAGTCGAACGACCTAAATTGAAATGCATTGGTTTAAGAATCTCATGGCAAATAAACATCTCAATACAATATCAAGAGCGTGAAGTACATAACAAACCTTGCTAGAAGTATCAGTTGTGTCAGGCATGGTAACTAGCCGGCACTGTATAGGATCCTGAATTTCAGTCAACAGCCAGGGTTTAGGTTTATCCACTGCATCCTCTACGCTTCTCAGTTTGTCGAAACTTCTACTGAGGTGATCAACTCCAAGCTTGAAAGAGAGCCAAAGAAATCAAATCAACGCAACGCCACTTTAGGAAAAAGAAAAAGAAGATATTTACAAAAGATCGACTGACATACAATAATTGGAGTAGACCTAGCAGGAGAGCTCCTTTCCACTTTACAATTGACCGCATTTGCATTTGTAACAGAAGCCGAGCCGGATGCCTGAGACAAATAAAAAGGTTCTCAAAGATGTAAATGAAGAAAAAATTGGTAAACAAATTCACAAAAAGCAGATTAAAGAAATTATTGAAACCTTGATAGCAGTGGATTCAATGGGAGGCCTTAATCCCTCAAACAATGTGGTGGACTCGATAGCTTTCAAAGTTTTAACTCCAGCAGCATTTACAAGTATTTTGAATCCGTTGTCTGCAGTTGTGACAGCAAGAAGATTTCCTTCCTTGTTGAATCTCAAGCGAGGGAGGCTCTGAAACATATAATATGATAACATCATGCTCTAGTTCGACAGCCAGGGGAGTTTTCACGATAAATGAGAAGTTATAACAATATACTCACCGGAAGTCCACCCCCAGCATCTATGGTAGTCATAACATTGTTATTGTCCATATCCCAAAACTTTATCTGGCTATCTTCACCGACAGCCAAAAAATGATTTTGTGTTGTGTCGAACTGCACAACACCTGCTGATTTCTTCCTGAGTCCAGAATATGTTCTCTTTATTGCTCCTTCACTTTCATTCCATTCAACTAGATACGAGTCTCCCTCTTTACTTGTTCCACAAGAGAACAATCTGAAGGATAATTGGAAATGATGGAACTCGCATAAGTTTTGATAAGACATTTCAACTATGATGTAAAAACTCTTACGTTCAAATAACACGGAGTAAATTGTTTTACTAAATATTCAGTTTGTAAAGGTCCATCTTTAAAAATTTTACATACCGACTTCCGTCTGCACTGTAAAGCATTGTGGTACACGACTGGCTAGGAGCATCATAGTCAACTCTTGAACCCAAGTTGTCGTACAGCCAGGCCTTTATTTTCCCATCAGTAGCAGTTGAAAATATGAACTGAAAATTCAACGAACACCAATTACTGCACATGGTAATGAACAGAAGACAACAAGGTCGCAGGGTAGTTGACCACACGTTCAAAAGAAGTTTCAAACAAATCGCCTCAACCAATAAATCTAAGTAATTAGTTGTTTCAGATAAGCAAAAGGCTAAAACTTCAGTAAATCAGAAAAATCATTTGAATTTAAGATAACTTGCTCGAAAGATTTGCTTCCCAAAAAACTAGCAAGAAATTGATTAAGCGCACAAAAGCATTCCATGTTTCGCAAACATACCTGAATGTTCTCCTTGTAATGAGGACAGATCGAATAGACGGGAGCATCATGACCTTCAAAGTTATATAGCTTTCGTCCGGTTAAATCCCATACCTGTTTCACTTCATTTAGATAAAGTGGAAACTTTGCATACAAAAACAAATATTATGATGAGAACTCTAATTCTACCTTTATTATCTTATCATCTCCACAGGTCACAACACAGAGTTGTTTATTTGGATGAGCAAATGCTAAGTCGTTCACAGCACCGTTATGGGCCTCAACCTGCGAAAAATAAGGGATGCAATTTGAACAGCTGTCACAAGTTTAGCCTTCTTGATCAATTTGAAAAATTATCGTCATATGACCTCACCTCCAAATGTTGGCGTAGATCATTAGGTCCAGTATAAACGTATAAGTGAATCAAATGTTTGGTAAATGCAACCCCTACAGCAGAAAAGAAAAAAGAAAAAAAAACAATAAGATACACAAACAAAAATTCAAGAAATATTTGCAAACTTCGAAATGTACATACCCACAAAACTCCCATCTTGACTCCATGTCACACGGCTGACAGATACGGGTATGTCCTTGCCAACAGTGGCCTGCATAAAAACTAAATTGTTACTATAGCCGCATTTCAAATCCCCAAACACTACACAAACGTATAGGCAAAACCCAAAACTGCTTCCGTAAAATTGCTTTATTTAACACCAGACCATATAAACTTCATAGCAAGCAAAATTTTAACATGAAAAAAAAATGAACAGAACATAAACATGACCTGAAATTGCAGTGAACATTTTGTTATATCCCATATCTTGAACGGCTTTGAAACCAACCTCTCCCGCGACATAAGTTCCCAAAGAGTAATGTCGCCATTATTAGAACCAACTGCCAGACATGCAGTGCAGAAGACTTAGAAGAGAATGCAGACAGCCCAGGGGCGAGGCAACGTATTAAATAGGAGCTTATTTATAATACTAATCAAACTTTAAAAGCCAAACAAGATGAGAAAAAGTCAAACCTAGCAACAACGTATGGAGAGCCGGGTGAAAATCCATGCTTGTGACAGTAGATCCTTGATGCAAGTTAAAAGCCACTGTTCTGGGTAGATCATCCAGTGACCAAGAAGTTTGTTGTCTAGACGTTGGATATGCAACCTATATGTAAATCAGTGACAAGATTACTGCAAACAGAAGGGGAAAAAAAAAAAGGCAACACCAGATATTCCAAAATTAGATATGAAACAGAATATTGCCTAGATTACCTCCTCAATAGATTGAACAGGTCGTAGTCGTTTCATAAGTTCATGATCAGCACTCTGATGATCAACCATACTTGGAGCAGCTGGAGGTGTTCTTGGACGTTTCAAGATTGCAACGCCTTAAATTCAAAAATAGAACGTTCCGACATAGATATGCTAGGAAATAAGTAAATTTGCAGAATGGAAACCATACTCAAAAAGATGAATTCCTTTGATCATGAAATCAATTGAATATTACTATAACCCGTACTGTAACATTAGACCTAGAATTGCTAAGAGTTTCCAATTTGGCTAGCCACGTAAAACTTGAAAGTTGTCGAAAGTTCATTCCACAATATGTGCAACACAGAACTCGAATAACATTGCAGGGAACATCAACATCACACATATATCCTTTTTCCTTATAGTTCTTTTCTTTCCCAACTGGAAACAAAAGAGATATTATATTAAAAAAAAATCCAAGTGAAGTTCTTACCTTGGTTCTGTGGAATGGGCATGGATGATGCATTAACAACAGCTGCTTGCACAGATGAAGAGACTGAGGAATTGGCCATCCAACCTGCTAAAGCATTAGAATTCACAGCGGCTGCACCGACCGAAAAGGGCTATACAAAGAAGACAGTTATTAGTCCGCACTTTTATATCCCTAAATTATAATCAAGGTGGCGAAGAAAAAAAAATATCAATGCTTATAAAATGTAAAATATCATACAGCATGAGGTCCGAGTGAAGGATAAGCAGTGGGTTTTGCAACTGCGGCAACTGGAGGAGTAACAGGTGTAGGAGTAGAAGTATGAGGGCCATTTGGAGCTGTACATGTATGATCAGTAAATAAAGTTTTGATGTCCGGATTTACTCTTGGATTTTTGCATAACTGGTGCTGCCAGTTCAAACTACATGAAAGTATCAGATACCAGACAAATATCAGCTTGGCACAATAACCCGAACAATAATGACAACTTTACAATACGAAAGTTTTAAAAGAACTTCATTAGCCCTCCAAACCCTTACCAGGGTCCCAGACTGCTATACGACCCAAAAGTACAAAAGGCCTCTACTAGCGTATGATTTTCTTTCCCTTTGGAAAGAAGAAAGAAAACATGAAAAAACACAAATGTTATTGATTGCCAGTTGGGCACAATTTCAAAATAAAACCAGCTTCAGTCATTCAATCGTCGTTCATAAAGGTGACACAAGTGCTAGAAGCAACCTGTGCTTGAACGAAATGAATCAATTAGAATATAATCGATAAATAAGACTTTATTTGAAACGTTCAAACCAAAGAAAAAAACACTGAAAAGCTGAAGCACAAGCAAAGGAAGTCAAAGCTTAGCTAATTTACGGAGATAGGGGAGGGGCAGAAATCTCTATTTCAAAATGTATAAAAATGTTTAAAACACCTATGAGAGGAAAGACAAGGGGGAATCCAGGTTTTTTCATCCAAGAATATCACTCTGACCTTTGATTGATTAGAGTCCGCAGTCTTGATGCCTTCAGAGCGGGAAACACAAGCTTATCACGAAAGAGGGGATTTGCTTCTATAAGTTTCTTAAGCTCTATCAACATAATGCTGCGAGCCGTTTTGGTGTCCCCATACTTGGAAAGCTGTTCATTTTCCCTGGTAGTTATTTCCAAAGAAAGAGATTAGTTACATACATGTACCGTAAATTAGGAGTTCTAGAGTATCATAGAAAAACAAGCAATCCCATATAGCCGTACATTTTCTCTTTCCTTTTTTTTTTCTGCTAAATTTACGACATATGGCTGAGGAATTTGAACTTAGATCATTATAGAACAGGTCCAACAACCAATTGGCTACACTCTGGCCACCCTAATTCTAGATCTCAATTGTCAAGAATACGCATTGCATCTCCTTTAAAGTAAAATTTCAACTACAAGATGGCCCACTCAGTTGATGACAATACATCAAAGACGTAAAAGAACTCACTCCTCGATAAATTCTTGTCTTATATGCTAATTTGGCTTTGTCGTAATAAAAACCGACATTAAACAAATATATGCAAGAAACTACCTGAAATTTCCAAGAGTTAGAAGCTGTGTGATTTCTTTGAAAAGTTCTTCATTAAATGTGGAGAACACTCTCAAATCATTAACTAAGATTTCAACAGCCTTCGGCTTTTCTTGCCTACACAAACAGAAAAACAAAACATAAGATTACTCTTCCCCTTCCGGAAAATGATATTTCCAAAAAGCAAAGAAATACTAACAACAATAGTAGACTTAAGGATTACCGATCAAGTGCTTCCAGATATTTCTGCTTCCTTATTTCGAAAAATATCTTCATAGAGTATCTGTTGTCATCAACTTTTGTAAATCCTGATAAGTACTTCTCCACTTCGTCCCATTCTCCGGCCTGAATTTTCTCTTCAAAGTACTTCATGTTGAAAAAGAATCCTGATTCTTTCTCAAGCCTACAACGTAAAGGTGTCAACTTTTATTTTTTTATGAAATTTACAAACAACAAAATAGAACAATTTGGGGAGCAAAAAAGAAAATAAATGTTGAAACGATATCTTTAGCTAAAAATCAATCACACATGGAAATCATTTGAAATTTTTGTCAAACAAGTGACTTCTGAATCTTGCCTTAGTTTTCTACTATCCTATTGTTTGTTTACGTTAGATCTCGTTATCATTATTTACCAAACTAAATCCCAATTAAAACAAGACGCTTGCTTGACCAAGCTTAATAAACCAACTTAGATGAATTTCTCTATCATTATTGTTTGTTGTATATTCCTATCTTCATCTTCCATCTCTTCTTTACTTTCTCAATTTCTCTCACACTACAACCTCATTTATTAGTCAATGAATTCAGATTTCAAATAGAGACAGAGGCCACGTTATTGACTCTAATTTTCACTAATCAACTAAGCTTAAATGCTACTATTTTGCTCAAACTAAGCAAAATGTACCTCTCTCTCTCCCCCGGGAAATGCTAAGGAGACTCTCAATGGCCTATCTGCCACCTCATGTTTTTGGCACAATGTTTTATAATGTTGGCACGGAAATTATCATTAAACTGAGAGGTGGCAGAGAGTCCGTGTAGAGTCTCCTTAGCATTTCTCCTCTCCCCCTCCCCCCACCCAACGCAATTTTCCGCGCAAGTCGCCACCAAAACAACGCAATTTAAAACCGACCACAAGGGACTTTACACATGTATATCCTTCCATCTCTCAAAATTCATACCAATAACGCGTGTAAAAGCCTCAATTAAGCCAAAAACCGGCATTAATTGTCCATTTTTCACAACAAAACCGGCATAATCAACGCCAAGCCAGCAAACACGACTCACTTTCGTAAAAAAATTCAAGATTAAAAACAACAAAATCGAATACGAAAAGACATAAACTCCATCAATCAAAACCACACAATCAGCACGTAAATCCAAAACCAAAACCGGCCTCAAAAGTAACGGGTTTCCGTTATTAAACCGTACACACACGTGCACACGTGTACAAATATTATATATGCAAGTACAAGAGGATTTGGGAAAGCTTTCAGCTCACCTGTGTACGGACTCCTTGAACTTCTCCTCTTCCAGAAATTGGAGTATCAGAAACACCAATTCTCTGCTCAAAGACGACATTTTTCGATCCTCAAACCCTCAGCCCCCAGAAATCCCTCTCTTCTTCCCGAACAAAAACCAGACCTCTCAACTTTCACTACACAAACAGACACAGATTAACGTCAAAATTAACACGCTCGAGCTCCGAATCCGAGCTCAGAGAAACCTCCAAATCCCAGAAACCATCGATATTTCTGAGGATGTTGTACCTCGCGCTTCGAGGACTTCTAGGGTTTTGAAGACCGCACAGATAGAGAGAGAGAGAGGGGGGGGGAGAAAGAGAACGCGATGGATTTATAGAAGTCTCGCTGCGTTCGATGCAGGAGTCTTTCCCTTTCTACTGACCTATCACTGATAAGCATAACTACTTATCGATAAGCAGTCTCACTTATTTACGTACGTTTTTTAAGTTATCGTGCGTGTGGGAATGAGATGTCGCGGATTCGAAATCAAAATACAAAACCAAGTTGAATGTTCGGTACTCACGTCCATTCGAGCACCATGCCTTTACTTTTCGTACTTTCGCTTTCGAGGGTGGGGGCATTAATTAGGGGAGTTTAATGAATGGAAGCGACTGTCTTTCTGTCACCGATATATCGGGAGATAATCGTGAGACGATATGAGCGGGGCTTTTGGATAAGAAGGCAGATTCTCTGTTCTCTTACTTTCCGTGATATTCTGTTTTGTGTAATCACAGTTAAGTTATATTAATATTTTATATTATTTTTTTATAGAGATAATAAAACAAAAATGAATAGTAATATAAAATGTTAACATGATTTAACTGTGATCACACAAACAGAAGAGCACAGAAAGCACAAGAAGTAAAAGAGCAAAGAATCTACCTCCTTTGGATAAGGTTTGTTTGTTGGGACTCAGCAGGCATGAATGGACGAGGTTGCTTACCTCGCGCGAGTTTTTATCGAACTCGTGGCTCGCCTCGATATCTTACAATTGCTGTCGTAAACTGTTATTGCCTGTGGTCCTGTCGGCGCGACTCGTCGCATCTAATTTCTTTGGGCCACGCAACCCGAACCAGGCCTAATCAACAAATGGGTTGGGCTTCTGTTGCTAGCCCAATAGCACGATAGCGTAGTTTCGTCCTTTGTAGGGGTTGTAATTTTCAAGTCTTGTCCTTGAAGCTTTTAGAAAATTCGTCGAAATAGTTGTCTCGAGGCCTTTGTGGGAGCAGAGACTACCTACTAAACAGCAAACAATGCGACATTTGATAGTCGTTTTTTATAACGAAAAACTAATAAAAATGGTTTGAAAATTTTGAGTTTTAATCAAAATAATAAAAATATATTATGAGTGAATAGTATCAAGAGTGACTTTTTGGAGTAAAAATATCATTTTTTATTAAAATAAACAGTACGGAAATATTTCGTTAAAACTCCTTTTTTAATAAATAACATCTTTTTGCGATAAAAAAAATTATGGATGGGGTTGCAGCGCAATAAAAAGTGATTATGAAAAATACCTGTCAAAACAGTTGTCTCGAGTTAACATCTTTGGGACACTGCCCACTCGCTAGCAAACGATACGGCCTTTGATCGTCGTTTTTGTAAAAATAACAACGTTTATTCGCCATAAAAAAAGTGATTATGTATAATATTTGTACCGTCGTAATGAGAACCTTACAATACGAAATCCACAAGAGATGCAAAGTTGATTAAGTTGGTAAGGATCATTCTCTTCGCTAAATCAAGGTTTACGTTTGAGTCTGATTAACTCCCTCTTAGTGGTCGATAAACCAAAAAAATGTCTAAGGTTCTCTATGTAAGTCCTCAAAGAAACTTATGGTATGCCTTGATCCTGAAATAAGTAGTCTACCCTGGTCTTGAGATGTGTAGCCTCCCCTCCCCCTAAACTTTTTGTTTAAAGAACAAGTGTTTCATATGCTTGTATCTTAAAAAATTTAGGAATTTAGGACTAAGTTGATGGAAACACCGATAACTGTTGGATTGAAACTTGAACCAAGATCTTTTGGTTGCGGAATTTCCTAAATAAAAGACCAATAAAAATTCAAAGGTACAAGATGAACAAGGAGAAGGAGCAAAGATTCTGCGTTTTTTATTTTGGGGTGGCAACACTAATAGGGTGCACTTGCTGGGATTCAGAGAGAGGGGAAGTAGAGTGAAAGAAGAGGCAAATGGCAGAAATGTCGTCCATCGCTATTCCCCTCCTCTTCCGCTTCCATGCTTGCGCAGCGCACTCCACCAGACGCCTTGCAGCCTTCGCCCTGTCTGCCGTGGAACCTACAATCTGCACGGCTTCTTGATTCGAAACGACATCCCAAACCTACAAGCAAAAATATCAAAAATGTCTTTAGAGTCCGCGAGAAATGGCTCTCTAGAAAATACTTATGTTCATAAGCGCTTTTGCTAAAAACACATCGAAACTTCATTAAACGTTCAAGTGCTTCGTGCAGAAAGTGCTTTTACGACCTCAAATTACTGTTGAAAACAATGCAGTACATACCCCATCAGTTGCCAACACAACAAACTGATCTTTCCTTGTTATATTTCTATGTGACACTTCAGGCACAGAAATGAGACCAAAGTCCTTCAAACAGTAATCTCCAAAGGCTCTGGACATGGCTAGTCCGGGTGTTTCCCCGTCCGGCTGCCATACCCTTTGCACTCCAGGCTCATCATCTAAACAAAAAACCTGCCCATTGCTTTGAATTATTCGCTCCGCCTCCTCTGCAAACAAAACCATTAAAAACATGTAAATATGTGTAACCATATGTTATCTTCTTCAGTTTTATGTGTTGGGAGAGGGATAGAGACTGACGAGGTAAACTAGGCTTGAAATCGACAGTAAGCTGAACCGGCATCAAGCTTCCATCGTCTAAAGTTGTAGCCAAAACAGCCCGAGAGTCGCCAACATTGGCTATGAAAATAAGCTCACCCTAAACAAACAAAATTCGGAGATACTTTCGTGTCAATGCCGATGAAAACTGCATAAGGTCATTAGTTTATACTTGATTTTTTTGGTAAACATCCAGCTACAATTGCAAGCCTAACAACAATTTGAACTAGTTCAAGTGAAAATGAATCAATACCTGTCTGACAATACTCAGGGCAGTTGTTCCACTGTAAAAGGAATCGATCCTACGATGCTGTTCGAGCTCGTGATCAATGGCAGCACAAGTTTTGATATAGGAATCCTTCCATATGTTAAACCGGTGATGCTTTTTATCCGACTCCAAGTCGGAATCCGGGCCAATAGAAGTTTGACCTAGTGTCTCTTGCCAACTGCACAACAAAGAGGGTGGCATTGTTTCTCTTATCTGTTTCGCCACGAAATGTCCCCATGGACCGTGCCCGTCAAAAATCCCACAAAACATCATGTCTTCTTGGCACCCAAATTCCTAAAACCAAAACAAATGTCAATATTTCAGAGACGGACTGTGGAACTACTTGCTTATATATCGTAGTCTATTTTATCAAGTTTTCGTCACGCGATGCGTATAAGTTTGTTTTGTATTTAATTTCCAATGAGTACTAATTTAAGGTAAGAAAAATGCACAACATTTGCTTACCTCCCACACAATGCAGCAATCCTGGTTGACTCCTTTCTCGCCTCTCTTCGAAAAAACAGAAGCAAAGTTATTTGAACCATCGACATTGACAATCCCCGAAGAGCGTAGGATCATGTCATTCTTCTTCGCCTCCTTCGCCATCGCTTCTGCAGCTCCTCTTGCACCTGAATCCCCACCATTGTTCTTCCCTTTCTTGAACAATAGGGATCGCGCCAATCCGCTGAACATGGAGGATAAGTGCCCCATTAGCTATGTCTTTGCTTAGCTATTCCAATTCCGGATTTTCCAGGTTGTAGATTCAACAAAATCTGAACAATATTGAACATTTATAAACAATTAAACATCATTTTAGGCAAGAAAATGCTTGACCTATTTGTTTTTTTTGAACTTTTTTAACATTCTTCTTAGAAAAATGCAGAAGTTTTAAGCAAGTTGAATTGAACAACTTGACCTGAGTGAGAGTACTGTCACTGGCAAAAAGGCATTCTCTGACTCAGAAAGGCAATTCTTTCATTAAAAGAGCAAAAGTTCATAACATACGTGTATGGTAATTACAAGAAGGAAGACTTTGAATGCGGTTTTAGTTATGAAGACTTTGAATGCGGTTTTAGTTATGAATATTTTTTTACTGAAATCTTGTTGGTTTTCAATTTTTTATCAAAGTTCTTGAAATGAATATGATAATTTATTTCTATGTATGTTACTATATTTTTTAAATTAAAAATTGAAATTTATAGTTTATATTAATGAGATTTTAAATAAAAACCATAATTTGTGGGATTAAAAATAGGGTACATTATACATATAACAAATTAGTATATTTAAGAATGAGTAATTTTTAAGATTAAAATTTTGAAAAAAATTACATGAATGGGTACATATAAGATTAAAAAATTAAAAACATTTTTTAAAAAAACTAATGGGTACAAACTTATTCTAATTTTTTTATGTATTTTGGAAATATTTTGAATTGAAAATTAGTTAGGAGTTTAATAAAGGTGCGCGTATTAAAATTCTAAATCAATTATTAATTTTTATTTTGAAAAATTATATAACCGACATGTAAATTCATTATTACAACATTAATGTTAAGTACTTAGATCAAAATTTGAAAACTAATAAAATTTCAGTGAACATTAGGAACTAGTAACTAGGGACGGATACTAATTTGTCCTTAGATCTATACTAAATGGGGAAATAAACAAGTAAATTATTCTCCTTTCCTTCACTTTCTTCGCTTCCATAAACTAAAAGCTCTGCCGTTTGAACCCCCTAACCCTTGCCTACAAAAGTTACTGCAACCTAAAGAAACCCAGATGAGACTTGATTAAGAGAGGATTAAAATAAAAAAGTTGGGTTTTAAACTTTCTCAGTTACCAAACAAAACCCAGAAAGGAACATTCATAAAGGAAGCAAAAAACAATTCAATTTGAGCTTCTAAGCTACCCCAAAAACAAAACTTTTCATTTTCTCAGCAACCAAACAAAAGGCTCCAGTAAGGGAAGAAAAAAACAACCGAAGTAGACAAAGAGATCAAAACCTTGATATCAACTCCAGCAAAATTTGACCAGAAAATTTCAGAAGCTAGAAAGCTGGAAACTTGACGAAGTTGCTGGAAAGCTGGTAATCCGACCGGATCCCGGCGTAATCCCTACGAACCCAGCTGAAAACTTGAGGAACTGAAATTGGAGACCGATGAGAATCCATAACACCCAGTCTCTCTCTCTTCCTCTTAGTTTTGTGTTCGTGTTTTTGTTTGGCAATGGTGGAAGTGAAGTGATATATATTTATCTGAGGAGGAGAAGATAACAAAGCTTGCTGTGCATACAAACAACACACTATTTCTCAACGCAAACTCTACGAGACTACGTCATGAAACCAAAAGGGTTTTTGCTTTTTCAACTTACAAAGCTATTTTATTTTATTTTTCCTTCCACTTATATAGGCAACTTATGTTTAAGTTTCAGAGAGGGACCGGCTTCTTTGCGCTCTCAGTTTTCTTACTCTCATCCCCTCTTATTTTATACGATAACGGTTAAGCTACGTTAACGTTTGATATTAATTTTTTTATAGAGATAATAAGACAAAAAATAATAATGATATAAAATGTTGATAAATAAAAAATGATGAGAGTGTATGAGAAATGAAGGGCAGAAAAGAGAAGCCAGGTCATTCATAGAGACGGTCACAGTGCATCCATTTGATATAAGATACGATTTGTTTCGTGAGATGGTCGATGAGGTATTTTTTTTTATTTTTTCAACAACTTGTGTTGCAAATACAGAGAAATTATATGCTGTATAAAAAATGCTTGAATGATCTTCATAGATATTTGGCCTTCTGTATATTACGTTGTACACATGTGATGTGCATGTAGACGGTCAACAATTTGTAGCTAAAAAATTTTCTAGATATTTGTGGAAGGCCTAACAGTTCAATATTTTTTAGCAGCCAAAACAAAACCAAGAAGAACGAGAAAGATGTTTTATTTTCCAGTTAGGAAATTAGTACACCGAGTTAGGTTATGTGTGTTGACTCCTTTGCTTACCGTTTCTGAGTTGCTTCCCTCTTTCTGCGGATGAAAATTTTTTGGGTGTGACGGTTATACTAGAATATGGTAGTATTAATTTACATTATGTGCCATAATTTGATGGCTGACTTAGTTAATACACCCCATGCGCCTTGGAGAGTGTATGCTTACTTGGACTCAAGTTTGAATTATTTTTTCGCATCATTCATATTAGATTAAAGTATCGTTCGAATAAAAATAATGTGACTAATAAATAAATGCACATGTTATATTTTACGTCAATTTGTAATGTCACGTAGAACTATGGCGGGTCACAAAAAAATCACCTTATATATTGATAAAATTTGAAAATTGTTATTAACCCTCTAAAAATTTAATGTGCACTCTAAATTTTTAATATTTAGAAAGAAAAATAATCTCATAAGAGAGGTCAAATTAGATTTTCAGAATGTAAATAGTAATTCCCTTGTCTTTTTATATACAAATGATATTTAGAATAAAAATTTGAAACAAAACCTCATATGCAAATAATTACGAGCTCCTTGCATGTTAATTAAATATAATATAAAAACGACAATTATGTCTCATTCATAAACTATTATATGCTTGCTTTATATATAATATTATGTCTAGTACATGAAATAATTGAAAAGAAATGATAAGGGGACTATCTCAAAAGTAAAAAGTTACATGAACTCTTTATTACCTCATGTTTATAGCACAATATTTTATAATGTTGATCTAGAAAAACGACATTAAATTGTGAGGTAACAGAAATTCAACTTTACGAAGAATTACTCTTTTGAGATAATCCCCCAACATTCCTCCTAATTAATAATTGTTTGTTGTATAAATAAAAATTAGATTTAAAATAAATTAATGGACTGTCCCAAACATGCCTGCCATTAAATAACCACACAAAAATTAAAACCAACGGTCGATGCTAATTTTATAGCATGTAATTTGTTGATCATCTCTATCAATCAAGAGTGGTCTACCGTATATATGACTGTCTCTTTGCCAGTTGCAGCCATGGACGAGTGCAATGTATTAAAATAAAAGTTTAGTAAACCATCATAATCATTTGGTTATTTATTAATTCTACAAAAATTAACATAGTTAGGTGTGCATCGAAAATAATAATTGTATTAGCTCAAGATATAAGAAATTAACTAATTAAGCTGATGAACACGTAATGTCCATTTTTAAGTTTATGTTCTGTAAGTTTAAAAGTGTTCAGTAAAATTATTCCGCCGTGAGATCGTCAACTAAATTTTTTTAATTCCTTGAAAATCATTGACAATCACATAAATTAGAATTCTTAAATAATTCAGAGGCTGAATGTTACCTAAAATAAAGGAACTGATTGTTAAGTTTGCTATGATCATTTAGGGAGAATTGTATTGAGATTTATATGGCCGAGTTTTTTTTTTTTTTTTTTCCATGTGGTATACTTTTGTAGATTTCGTAGGTTTTTATTGATTATTAGAAACTTTATGAAATTGACAAACTTTTTAATGTAGACGTATACAATTTTTTTTATAGAGTTAATGATAGAATTTGTAGAATTCAAAAGGAATTTAACAGACTTTTGAAATAACCATATATATATATATATATATTTTTTTTTTTTTTGGTTATTGAGAAAACAATTAGGAGTAAAAAAGGCTACCCTTATGTAATGTGGTGTTGTGGTGATAAAGAACTGGGGGTTTAGGTGGTGATGGGCAAGACGGGTGTAAAGGTTGCGATCATGATGTTGGTAGTGTCAGTACGTAGTGGTCATGGGTGGGGTGGCGGCAATAGGAGGTTATGGTCACAATGACCGTTACAAGTTGGTGGTAATATAGGTAATGGTGGGAGTGGTGGTGGCGGGCAAGGTAATACGGTGGTACTATAGGTGGCGATTATGTTGGTCACGTCGATGGCGACATAAAAATTCATATACTCTCTTTTTTTTCTTATATACATTCGGTTAACTTATGTTTTTTAATTTTTTTTTTAATTCATTAAATTTAACGATAAAAAATTAAAATGTGTGAAATTAAAAAGAAATATATAAATAATTTTTACAACAGAACCTCTATTTAAATTTATTCTCGAGCACCACCCTATTTTTTAAGTTAGGTAAAAACAAGCACAAACTTCCACAGAAAACAAACAGACTTACTAAAATGCGAAAGCAAAGCACTCAATCATAGGGCTTACCAAAAGGAAGAAAAAGTTGCACAAAAGTAAAGTAATAGCTCCACGTACTCATCCAAATCCACAAAATCTATGAGATGAAATCTATCAATGTCCCATAAAGTTAGAGAGTAAGAGACCCGTTTCAATGTAACAAGAACAACTGTCCTGTTGGACCTCGAAGAAAGTTGAAGAAACGCCATTTCAGAGGGTCCTACTGACTTCCTCCCATAATATTATGCTCATTTGAACATGCATGTTAGTTTCTATCTGTCAATCATCTTCGCTTTCCTCTCAAATGGGGTATTAGTTTTGGAGAATGATTCTCTATCCTCCTAATCTTTTTGTCTTTCTATGTTATTCTATTTGAACGGTTACGGTTAAATAATGTTAATATTTTATATTGATTTTTACATAAATAATAAGACAAAAAGTAATATGTAAGAAGAAGAAATGGAAGGGGATGAGAATATGAGAGTAGTGAATCTTCCTCCATTAGGTTTTCCATACCATTGTTGGTCCATGGAGATTTATATGGTTGTGGATTAATCTCTATATTATATAGTAGGCAAGGAAATTATTGGTGAATATATGGTGACAACAACTTTTTACCGTATGAAGTTGGGTAAGTGGTTCAGATCTGCAATCTGTCACACCAGAGGACCGTAGGGAGACTCTTACCGGCACATCTCGACTCTTACAGGCACTAGATCTAGATGTGCATTTCATGTTTACTATTTCTCCCTTGCGTATGCGAGGAAATTCTTCAATGTTGCTATGGAGTGTTATATTTCATTACGTTATTACTTGACGTGATGAGATTCTTAAATGTAGTCATAGGATATTCTTCTAGTGATGTTTCTTTTATCACGTGACTTTCATCTCCTCTGACTACCGAGATAGTTCATATTATTAATGATGCAGCAGCAATAGTTTATTAATTGGCAGCTCATGCGTATTGGAAGTCTAGAGCTTAATTAAGTTTGAAATATTGTCACATAGGAAGTTGTCAAGTTATTTTCGGAGTTGTAAAGGTTTCATATAAACTTGAGGTTTATTAATTTGTAAACTAATATAAATACTGTACTAGAAAGTTTTAAATAGCAAAAACTTGTTTAATTAAAAAAATTATATATTTGTTTGGAGCAATTAAAGTAAGTGAGTGTTTCTTACTTTTAAAATCAACCGTTTAATTTAATCATATTGAGTAACTCCACGATTACGAGCGTCGGGCGAAATCCGTTGCCGATAATTAAATGTTTTTCGGATGATAATCCCTCATCTTCGAGACTCGGTTCTCCAAGTGAGTTCCTCATCTTTGGCCTTACGAGATCATGTATTAATTCTTGGTCCTCGCATGATATTGTTTATTGCGCAGAATACTATATGCATGATGAGAAATAACATATATGCACCCCCAATTGTAGAATCAAATCACACGTAAGATGACTACTAGGGTCTAGGGGATGGGATGTTCTCAAGACTTTGTGGCATAATCCAACCTGTTCATGATGTTGTAGTGATTTGATCCTGCATATTTTTCAACTAATAATCGTATGTCTATGACACTTGAATGAGGATATTTTCTTAAGTCGACGCGGAAGCCAAATATCATTAGATCAACTAATCAGCAACTTCTAATTTTTCATTTTAAACAGTACTCTTTATTAAATAAAATTCAAGGAGGTTTTAAAGCTTATCTAATTCTAAACGAAATCCGAACTTGAGCATATTCTTACCAAAATAATGAATTGAATTATAGAAATGCTAAATAAACTCTCTAAGAAATAAGAGTCTTATATAATCTTCGTCATCTCGCAGTTTAATATTAATTTCTGTGCCGATATTATAAAATATTATACTAAAAATATGAAATAACAAAGAATTTATAAAAATTTTACTTTTAAAAGAATCACCTTAGTATTTCTTGTTGAATTATCGGTTGAGGAAAAAAGAAGACAAACGAGTACTGATACCGACAGGCATGCATGAGACACGAGTCTAACTCTGCTGCTTTTTCACACGTGATACCTTTGAACAAACTTATCCTGTGCTCCGCACCGCCATCACACATGAGGTCGGTGCAAAGGAGCAACGATTACGTAGGGTCCAGCACAGCGTGAATTCCGACAAGATGCCACGTAAGAGCCAACAATCGGGTGTGGGGCGGTGCCTGGATGGCAACATGCGATGGCAAAGTTTCCGGCGAAAACGTTAAAGTAGGTGAAGGACTTGGGCCATGCTAGGACCTACGAACAAAGTTCATTAGAATTTATGGGCCCAATTAACAATTTTTTGTTTTCCTTGAATTATGAAGTGATCATTGTCGCTATGCTTTTGCCCTTTTACCGTTCAGGATTTCAATTTTCACTGTTAAATTGGTTGGGTGTGGGAGGGTAATTTGGTCTTTCAATTAAATTTGCAAATAAAAAACAAAGAAATGATTTACGCACCTTTATCTTTTCTGGAAACCACAGTTTATTTATGACATTTAGATTGGATGATCAAAAGACACAAGAGATGCAGAAGAAGAAAAACGTGCATGACAATCATTTCCCTTAAAAAGAAGGAAAATGTGTATGAGACTTTATCAAAAGTGGGAATTTCCACAAACACTATGTCACCTCATATTTTTTGCACAATATTTTATAATGTCAACACTGAAATTAACGTTAAACTATGAGGTGTTACTGGAGTAGGATTCTCTCATTTTCTATCCCCATCCCCTTCCTCTCACACTTTGCTTTTTGTCTTTTTGTCCTTATAAAAAATCAATATAAAATGTTGACATAGCTCAATCATAATTGTTCAAGTAGGAGGGGAGGGATGGGGAGAGAAATTAGGAGGGGAAATAATCCTCTTCTGGCAAAGAGTCCATGTAGAGTTCTACTTTGAGAGAATCTCCTTAGCCTTCTCTAAAAAGAATGTTTACAAAGACGAGAGAAACTTACCTATACATGGGGTGCAAATGTGGAGGTACTAAATACACTTAGTCAAGTATTTTAACTTTATGAAATGATAATGTATCATTAGCTTGAAATACTGCTACAATGACATATCAGCGTAGGTAAGTTCTTTTCAACAAATGCATAGGTATGGAGTGCGACACGAAGGGGACCAGGATAAATTTCAACCACATGAGCCTTTCCAAAAGAATAATTGCATTAAGTTGCTGGCTTCTTCAAATGGTTGGCCTGAAATTGTCTTATCAGTTGCAGAGACTGATGATATAGATTGAGGTCAATGCCGTCGACATTCCTTCCCACACGTGCCTGCAACACTGCCTGAGAAAAAAGAGTACGAACACTTGACCTTTCTTGCTTTCACATTCATGCGTGTGTGACCCGTGAAAAAGACCGGCACCAAAAAAATCAAGTGTGTGAATGTAAGTTACCACTTACCTCATTATCCGGTTGAATAAGCAGCTCGCCGATGAACTGGTAGATGGATCCAACTCGAAAGCTGAGCTCTCGGAGGTGCTGCGTGTTGATTTTTAACCTCTCACTTCCATGGGCGATTGTGGCAATGGCCGTCTCTACAGAGTAATCATGTAACCTACGAACGAAGCAAGGAATACTAATTCATAAGCTGTTTAATGAATTTGAATCTGTTTGATCTATTACCAACTGTTTTGGGTTGTATAAGTGACATTTTTCTAATTATTAAGCTCAGTCAGAGTCTAAAGTGTTTCTTAATGTCTACTTCGGGCACAACCAGAGATGCCAAATTTGCCCGAAGAAGATCATCTCGGACAGTTCTGCATCCACTCCAACACACTACCATCTTGATGATGATCTAAGTAAGTCAAAAGCAAACCACAATCGCTCCAACCAATATTGTCACAACACCGAAAATGCTGAAACTATCATATCTACATCGCCCTTACAATATAGTCCAGCTATGATGCCACAGCCGTCCCCAAGGAGAAACTCCCCTGCAACGGGGTGCATATCCCAATTTTCCTTTAGCTTGTGTGACATGGTACGTGATGAGAGATAAAGAAACACGGCAATAAAGACCCTGGGATAGGAAAGTTTCCGAAGACCAACCGAGCCAGCCTTTGCTATAAACTACTTGTACCCTAAACATGTGGAAGGGAAGAAGTCTTACCTTCCGGTTACTCGTAACGATGCTCCTTGCTTGAAATATGGGGAAGATGGATGCAAATCTTGCAATGTAACCAACGCCCCCGATGTTATCTCAGATGATGCCATCGACTAAACTCTCTAGCTTCAGAAAAGCATCCAAATCTCTCCTGCAATTTTGAGTAGTGAATAAAATCAATTACCAAAAATTACTAATGCAAGCATTTGAACAATAAGTTGGAACTTTTAGCAATTTTAACAACCTATCGAAAGAAGTAAAATTTGGAAAATTAAGAAAACCAATGGGGTTAAAGGAGCAGAAAGCATATATTTGCACTTCAAAGTTCAAAGTTCAAACCCACCACCCAATTCAAAATATACCCAATGTATCAAATAGGCTCTAATGTGTTTTTAGAGGAAAAATCATGAGGGCAAGAACAATTTAGCAGAAACCCCATCCCCCAGATTCACTATTCAAACTAAATGCAGATAAAA
Organism: Pyrus x bretschneideri; assembly: GCF_019419815.1. Taxonomy (NCBI): domain Eukaryota; kingdom Viridiplantae; phylum Streptophyta; class Magnoliopsida; order Rosales; family Rosaceae; genus Pyrus; species Pyrus x bretschneideri. The sequence goes on from NW_025999402.1 coordinate 6,446,213, forward strand.
GATGACATCTTTCTCCTTCAATCCATTCACCCAATTCAAATCAGCATAAAACCCAGTTACAAAATGATACATATCAACAAATCAACCATACCCAGATACCCATATTAAAAAAAATAAAAAATAAAAAGATTCACACTTTAAGAAAATAGCAAAAGGGGGAGGGTTACCTCGCTCGCTTTCTGTGCGAGGAGGAGAAGAAGGAATAGAGGGAAAGAGATGATCGTTCGAATACTGGTAGTCTGGAAGTATCAGCAAAGATTCAAACTTTAGCAGCAGCAGGCCTCCAGCCTACCTCATCTATTTTATCTGGGCTTTTACGAAATCGAATCAGTCGGTTTCATTGGTCCTTTCTCAAGGAAAGTTATGCTTTCATTTGGGCTGGAATAACATCATGCCCAAGTGGACCAAATTCAAATTTTTTTTTTTTTCCCAAAATAATATAATCTCCGTATAAATATTTTTCACCCCCTTCACACGCTATTATCTCTAATGCACGAAAGTTGATTTTGTGAAATTCGTTATATTTATCATGAAAATAATTTTGCTGATGATTTGACTCTTTAGATTTGTCATGCAGTTTGGGTCCAGTCTCTTTTTAGCAAGCTATTTCTTCATACAATTTGAATGAAGTGAGGATGAGTGACCACATAACCATGGTGACATAGGATTTGATGATAACACCACCTATTATGTATATTTTGCTAAAATGGTACTTCATATCCTTAAAGTCAAATACTTGAGAATTGGTATGAAGAAAAGATATAAAATTTGCTACATTCCAAATGAACAAGTGTTGTTTAGTTAGAAAGTCAAAAATTGAAAGGAAAAGTGTCTCGCATACGACTGTTGATGAATAGTTAATCTCGCCTAATTGTCTTTATAAAATAAAAAATTTAAATTTAAAAAAAAAAGTAGTTTGTAGAGGTGTCCAAATGCCCATGAATATTGGGGAGGAGCTTAACTTTCTCTTTATCTTCCTCTTGAGGTGGTTGACAGCTGAGGAAGAAAGAAGAAGTTAAAGCATTTTGTGACTTGTGATGTAAACCAATCAATATCAAGGCACTAACCAATGCACGCCCATGCCCTGGTATGATATCACCACTTACTATTAATTCTTGAGTGACACTTCATCTCTTTTTCAATGCTATGCTCACGATAACGTATAATCGCCACACTACTAAAATGAAGATAAAATTTTCAATAAGACTGCTTGATTGTGCTAGTTCTCATACTGAATTGGACTAGCTACCTTGGTGTGGGGGTATGACCCTAACATTTTTATTCATGTGACTTTATACCAGGTTTTCTCTTACGACGATTCATCCACTTATGTTGAAAATATAGAATATGTATCCATTGTACTCTAGGTGTATGTGTTCGTCCAGACGTACTTCTATACAAGAGTAAACAATACCAAATACAATACGTGACCATCACATGAATTTACATTAATTGTCGTTAGATAAATTTACATCTTGAAATTTAATAGAAATAAAATAAATCACCCTCATACAATGACAATATTGTGGAGTGCCAAATGTTAATATTGAGTAATGTTATTCATATTATGTTTTTGTACCACATTTTCACATCACTTTAAGTAACATTTGATGTGGACAGCCACATCATTTAAATTAATCAAATTATTAAATTTAGTTCATTATTTAATAAACTAATAATTAAGAAAAACTAGTTAATTGAATGATGATTGTGGTATACGAAGAATCTTTCTCTTTCATTTCCTTATATTTTGTAAATTTTTCAAATGATTGTAGTATAAAAAAATTGATATGAATAACATTACTCAAGAACTAAAGTCAAGACAGACCCCTAATATTAATTAGTTCTTTGTATTAAATGCCCCTATCAAAAAGCTACCACCCATTAATTGCAGAACAAAAAGTATAGCTGTATAGATCATCCTCTTCTCCCTGCAACCATCTCTCAGAATTCGCAGATTCAAACTCTCCGTCAGAAATGGAAAACAACGTCAACATAAATTTAACTCCTTTTTAAGCAGTTTCTGATACGAAAAGATTCCAACTTTGAACACGCTCGTTCTGCATGGGAATTTCAAATTTCCATTCTTTGTAACCAACTGTCGGTCAAATTCACAGAGTCTTCGTTTCCGCACTCACGTCTGTGGTTCCTCGTCGTCCTACATAAACACGAGTAGAAAGCTCTTCTGGGTCGTGTGCAATATCGGGGAGCTAGCGAGAAATTAGTAACATGCCATACGAAACTGAAAAAACGAAGAGTTCAGCAGCGGCGGCGGCGGCAGGGCATGCTATGATCGAGATAGAAGCCGGAAAGCCGTCAAGAAACGGGGTTGTGGCCGGAGGGCTGAGCCCTCTGAGTGAGACTCTGTGGAGGGGGAGAAGACAAGTTTGGAGATTGTGGGAGATGTGTCTGCAAGGCTGACGTGGAAGGATCTGACGGTGATAGTGACTCTGAACAACGGCGAGACGCAGAAGGTGTTGGAGGGTTTGACTGGTTACGCTGAGCCTGGAACTTTCACGGCTCTCATGGGGCCTTCTGGTTCTGGGAAGTCTACTTTGCTTGATGCTCTGTCGAGTCGGTTGGCCGCCAATGCTTTTCTTTCTGGTACTATTCTGCTCAATGGCCGCAAACGGAAGCTCTCTTTTGGCACTGCTGTGAGTAGTAATCTCTTTCTCTCTTAATTTGAATGTTTTTTGTCTACTGAGTTGCTTTACGTTTGTTTGGGACTGTTTACGCAGGAAGCACTTCTGCTCATAAGCGCATTTGCTAAAAGTTCTCTTTTTAAAAAGTTAAAAACACCTTGAAATTAGTAGTTTATGTTTGATCAAGCTAGCTAGGAAGGCGTCTAGATGTGATGTATTCATGATGTTGTTTTTGTGGATGTTGGTGCAAATTTAAACAGGCCTATGTGACCCAAGATGACAATTTGATTGGAACTTTAACGGTGCGAGAGACGATTTCTTATTCGGCAAGACTAAGGCTGCCGGATAAGATGGCTTGGTCCGAAAAGCGGGCACTGGTTGAGAGTACAATCATAGAGATGGGACTGCAGGATTGCGCCGACACAGTTATTGGAAATTGGCATTTGCGTGGGATCAGTGGGGGAGAGAAGAGAAGGGTCAGCATTGCTCTTGAAATCTTGACGAGGCCTAGATTGCTCTTCCTAGATGAGCCAACAAGCGGACTTGATAGGTATATTTGTATGCCTTCATTTAACTGGTTTGAAGTGCTTTCAAATTATTGTGTTGTAGGGTTAAATCTTAATGATCAATTGGTTTTTTGTGGCAGTGCTTCGGCGTTTTTCGTGACTCAGACATTACGCGCCCTGGCACGAGACGGAAGGACTGTCATAGCCTCAATTCACCAGCCTAGTAGTGAAGTCTTTGAACTGTTTCATCAACTGTACTTGCTTTCTAGTGGCAAAACAGTCTATTTTGGTCAGGCGGCGGACGCATATGAGGCAAGAACCCTCAGTCTTTGCGTTATGAACATCTATTTGTTGATTTAATGTAAGTGTAACAGAGCTCTTACGAACGCATTGGTTGGTTTTTTCAGTTCTTTGCACAAGCCGGCTTTCCGTGCCCTGCTTTGAGGAACCCATCTGATCATTTTCTTAGATGCATAAACTCCGACTTCGACAAAGTAAAGGCCACACTGAAAGGGTCCATGAAACTCAGGGTACGCATAGTACTTTCTCTTTTCTACTTCTATGTTATGTAAGTTTAAATGTTCACAATTCGTAGCAATAGTTTCGGTCTTCTGATAAAATTCGAAATGTTTTGTTTGCTGTTATCAGTTTGAGGCAAGTGATGACCCGTTGGAGAAGATTACCACTGCTGAAGCTATAAGAGTTCTTATTGATTCCTATCGTTCTTCTCAATACTCGTACACAGCTAGAGAAAAAGTTGAGGAGATATCGAAAGTTGTAAGTGTTCATATAAACCGAGATTTTTAACCAGTTGATCATTAATCTGATTACTCTGACTGACGTTTTTTTTGCCATTTGCTGCAGAAAGGAACTGTGCTAGATTCTAAAGGAAGTCAGGCTAGTTTCTTTATGCAGGCCTTCCAATTGTCCAAGCGTTCGTTTATCAATATGTCAAGGGACTTTGGATACTACTGGCTCAGGCTCGTCATTTACATTGTCGTCACAGTTTGTATCAGAACCATCTATTTGAATGTGGGAACGGGTTACAGTTCGATTCTGGTATGTATTATTTGCAAGGTGGAACCATCTATTTGGAGTCCCAAGTTCATTCATGCACTAATACCTTCTCCTCGTTCATTCTGTGACAGGCACGGGGTTCGTGTGCATCTTTTGTCTTTGGTTTTGTCACTTTCAAGTCAATTGGTGGGGTTCCTTCTTTCGTAGAGGATATGAAGGTTTGCTCCCTAGACCCTCTACCGAATCACCCCACACGAAAAGACCCTAAATATTTACTTGAAGGTAATAATCTAACTTTTTACCACCTAATTTCCCAGGTTTTCCAAAGAGAGAGGCTGAATGGCCACTACGGCGTTACTGCATTTGTCATCAGCAACACGCTCTCTGCAATGCCATTCCTGATACTAATTACCTTTCTCGCCGGAACTGTTTGTTACTTCATGGTCCGGCTCCACCCGGGCTTTGAGCATCATCTCTTCTTTGTATTGTGCCTTTATGCAAGTGTCACCATCGTCGAGAGCTTGATGATGGCGATAGCCAGCGTCGTCCCCAACTTCCTCATGGGCATTATCATAGGGGCTGGAATTCAGGTTTGTAATAATTTCGAAGCATACGACTTAGAAGCTTGTGGAAATCGGCACTTTGTAACACTTTTCCTCTTCATGAACCATGTTTGATGAACTGTATGGTTTTCTTCACATGTCAGGGTATCTTCATGCTAGTCTCCCGGGACATCCCAAAACCCATCTGGCGTTACCCTATGTCATACATCAGCTTCCACTTCTGGGCTTTACAGGTAAAAAAATACAACATTTGTTTGATTTTTGAGTCGATGGGCCAAGGGCGCCACTAACTTGATAATTACCACCTGCTCAATTGGTCAGATGTGGAGTTCTGTCACAAAAGACCTCGGTATTAGTTAGAATGGGGTAATTGTAGAATTGATATCATATCTTTATTATTCAATCTGATTGCTTTATATACATCTTACACACGCACACACAATAAACTAATGTACACACAATAAACTAATGTGGCGTGCTTGCTATCCAGGTTGTATTCCACGCATGCTTACTGTCCATGCTGCACACATCAGAGCACATGTGCTGCTGTCAGGAATGTTGCAGTGCAGTTGATGGAGCAGATGCTTGCTGTCCAGATTATTGAAATAGGCTTGGCATCAAGAAAATTGGTCCGCTTCAGAAGATCCAATGCATACTTTGCTTGACTAAGATGCATCAGATTATGCGAAGAGGAGACTTCCACACCCAGAAAATAGTGGAGAGGCCCCAAGTCTTTCATTGAAAATAATGTGCGTAGCTGCTGGATTAAACGATGCATTTGTTGTGGATGATTGCCTGTAAGTAATATATCATCGACATAAATCAACAGAAGTAAATAAACACCTTGTTGCTTGAAGACAAACAACGAATAATCACACTTAGATTCCTGAAAACCCAAATGAAGCAGGAAATCCGAGAAACGTTGAAACCAAGCTCTCGGTGCTTGTTTCAAACCGTACAAGCTTCGTTGTAACCTGCATACATGATGTGGGTATTGGGAATCAACAAACCCAACAGGCTGCCTCATATACACCTCCTCCGCTAGATACCCGTGTAAAAAGGCATTCTGAACGTCAAGTTGACGAACTGGCCATTGATTTGAGACTGCAAGACTAAGTACTAATCGAATGGTACTGTGCTTGACCACTGGACTGAACGTTTCGCCATAATCCACGCCATGTTGCTGATGAAACCCATTGGCAACTAGCCGTGCCTTATATCGGTCGATGGAGCCGTTTGCATGTCGTTTAATCTTATAAACCCACTTGTTTGGGAGCAAATTCATATGAGGTTTGTAGGGAACAAGATTCCACGTCCCAGAACGCTGTAAGGCATTAAATTCTGTGACCATAGCATTTCGCCATTCCTGTTGTTTCACGGCTTGACTAAAGGACGTAGGTTCAACAGGTGTATCAGTGGTGACAACATGCAAAGCATATTTGGGATTAGGTTTCTGGATGCCAGCTTTGGAGCGTGTTTGCATGTGATGTACGGGATTAGGTGCACAACTAAGGTCCGGTTGCTGTTCAGGTTCACTGATAAGTTCTTGCTCATTGGGCATTTCTAAGGGCACAATATCAGGGTTGAGAACAGGAGGCACACTAGGGTTGGCTATGGAATCCACAGAAGAAGTTATATTTGTTGGGGGAGGATCATGGGAAAGAAGTTGGGCAGTGCTAGGAGAGGCGATGACTGGGGAGTGTGATGGAGATAAGGAAGGGAAAACAAATAAGAGATCAGATGAAGGAGAACTACCTGTGGCATGGACGCTTTCCTTTTGAAGTGTGATATCCTTGAATGGAAAAGAGTCCTCATCAAAGAGGACATGGCGAGACAAGTAAACTCGTCGTGTAGATACATCCAAACATTTGTACCCCTGATGATCTAGCGAATAACCTAAGAAAACACATGATTTGGACTTAGCCTCAAGTTTGTGTTGTGTGTAGGGTCTCAGCCACGGGAAACACCTACACCCAAAGACTTTAAAAAAATCATATTTTGGTGTTCTTGTAAACAATTTTTCATAAGGTGACTTATTCGACAGAACACGAGTAGGCAACCTATTGATGATATAGGTGGCTGTTTGACACGCATCAGGCCAAAAGTTTGAGGGAACAGCAGCATGAGACAACATGACTATGGCAGTTTCGACAATATGACGATGTTTCCTTTCTGCAAGACCATTTTGTTCTGGGTGTTTGGGACAAGAAAACCTTTGTGAGATGCCATGTTTATCTAAAAACTCTCGAAAAGCATTACTCTTATACTCTCCTCCTTCATCACATTGGAGAAGCTTGATAGAACGCTGAAACATGTTTTCAACCTTGGTTTTGAATTTTAAAAATATTTGGAACACCTCAGACTTATTTTTCATTGGAAAAATCCAAGAATATTTGGAAAAATCATCGACAAACAATAAGTAATAACGATATCCTTCATTTGAAATAACGGGTGAACACCAAACATCCGAATGTAAAAGATCTAAAGGGAATTGCAAAACAGACTCTGAAACTTGAAACGGCAATTTGGTACTCTTGCCTAATGGACACGAATGACAGAAACGTACAGCAGAGGTGCCACTAATTTGCACTTGATTATTGGAAATTAAAGATTTGATTATTTTAGACGCAGAATGGCCCAGACGATCATGCCATTTCTGTGCAGACACTCGGACTCCTAAACACGCTAGAACGGGATGATTGGATGATCCACCGCCATTAGGAAATGGGTATAACCCATTCTCACACTTCCCTCGGAAAAGCGTCCTCCGGGTCTTGAGGTCCTTAACAAGAAAGAAATGTGGAAAGATTAGTATAGAACAGCTATTGTCAAGTGTAAAACGATGGGCAGAAATTATACTGGTGGAGGCCGAAGGACAATGTAATATGTTGTTAAGTTTAAATGAGCAAGAGTCAGTCATGATTTGATTTGAACCAGAATGTGCAATAGAAAGACCAGTATCATTACCTACTCCACCAATGTTTTCATTACCATTATACTCCTTGGGATTGACAAGGTTCTGTAGCTCAGGAGTAATATGGGCGTTTGCCCCAGTATCAAGTAACCAGGAGCCATTTTGCTGACGATTCAGTGTGGTTGGAGATGAAGCCATAGCTGTTAGACGGTTGGTTGGAATACGACCTTCGTAGGCTGCATTCATGCGATGATAACAATCAAGGGCGGGATGCCCTTCTCTTCCACAGATTTGACAAGTTATACGACCACCATAGGAAACAGACCTTGCAGCGGATTGTTGTCTGTGGGCATTGTTGTTGCGAGAAACAAACCCTCTCTGATTTACAGAGGGACCACGGTTGGACGGTCCAGCGCCTCGCCCAGTACCTCGAAGACGTCCACCACGTCCTCTTGCAGCCACATACACATTAACGGGAGTAGTGTCTGTCACTTGAACAGTTTGCTCCGCCATCCTTCTCTCAGTGGTGAGAAGGAGAGACTCTAGAGTGGGATACGTGATAGGAGAATCACGTGCTTGTGCGGCATTCACGGTCATTTCAAAAACAGGTCCAAGATTATTGAGAATAATCTGAACAAGCTCATCCTCTTCAACTGGTTTGCCAGCTAGGGCTAGGTTGTCAGAAATAGAATTCATCTTGTCAAGAAAATCAGCAATTGAAAGGTCACCTTTTTTGGTTTGCAACAGTTCGTTGCGCAGAAACAGAATTCGATTCTGAGAGGATGATGCATAGCGCTGCTCCAAAGCTTCCCAAGTTGCTCGAGACGTGCGCTTGCTTGCCACAGTTGACAACACAGAAGCTGTGAGCGAGCCATTGATCCAGCTGAGGATCATTTGATCATGTTGCATCCAGGTAATATACGACGGATTGACTGCAGTATTTCCAGGAAGATTCATAGGAGGACAAACACAGGAGCCATCTACGTACCCCATTAGATCACGACTCCTCAAGATAGGAAGAATCTGGGCTAACCACAATGGGTAGTTAGTTCGATCGAGTTTGATGTTGACGATGGTGGTCATGGCGGAGGAAAACGGGATGGTTGTGTTGTTGCTGCTAGTATCAGACGACATAATGAAAGATAGTAGATGGGAGAAAAAAAAAAAAAAAAAAAATATTGGATCGATGTCGTTGGACTTAGAGAGCTCTGTGTACCATGTAGAATTGATATCATATCTTTATTATTCAATCTGATTGCTTTATATACATCTTACACACGCACACACAATAAACTAATGTACACACAATAAACTAATGTGGCGTGCTTGCTATCCAGGTTGTATTCCACGCATGCTTACTGTCCATGCTGCACACATCAGAGCACATGTGCTGCTGTCAGGAATGTTGCAGTGCAGTTGATGGAGCAGATGCTTGCTGTCCAGATTATATTCCACATGTGCTGCTGTCAGGGAATGTTGCAGTGCAGTTGATGGAGCAGATGAACTGAAGGACTAGATCTAACAGTAATAATATTTAAACTATTTCTTTCTTCTTTCCCCCACCGAAGTGGGATAGCCGACCTCTGAGTCAAATCCAACAAGAAAAAGCAGAGGCAATGTGAAGGAGGCAACAAAATTGTTACTCGACAACATAACATCCGGAAAGCTTAACGGCAAGTCGATATCAAACACGAAGTTGTCAACGTCTCTGTAACTGAAACCATCAAACGGTGTTTGCTTGTCTTAACGGAGGACTGAAGTGGGCGACGACAGAGCCTCGCTCGGCGGTGACTCTATCCTCGCCCACTTCAGTTCTCCCAGTGTTTACGACAGAGCTGCCATCCTTCTCAAGGGTCCTGACGCCGTCAGGAAACTTTTCTAATGTTGTTATAACGGAGGAGAAATTCGTTGCCGATGTGGTGGTCCCAGCTGTAGAGGAGGGATGCAGTTGTGTATTTCCGCCATCCAGCGAGGCTCTGTCGTCACCCACTTCGGTCTTCCGTTACTACGAGCAAACGTAGTTTGATGGTTTCAGTTACAGAGCCGTTGACGCCTTCGTGTTTGATATCGACTTACCGTTGAGCTTTCAGGATTTTATGTTGTCGAGTAACAACTTTGCGCGCGACGAGCTCGGCAAGTTTGACGTCGAGGATTTCTTAGCTGACGTCGTATGTTGAATCCAACAGTATAAGTGTAAACTTCAAGTGTGCACGTGGATGTTAGAGGATTATATTGTAATTACATAGAGGGAATTGTGCTTCAAAAAACTGATGTCTATGAACATGTTTCAACCAGAATGACCTGAGCGGCTTATTGTTCGACAACCAGACACCGGATCTTCCTAAGATCCCGGGCGAGTACATCCTGGAAAATGTGTTCCAGATTAACACAGCCAGATCGAAATGGATAGACCTGAGTGTGATCTTGAGCATGATTGTCGTGTACCGGATCATCTTCTTCATCATGATCAAGTTCACATGCGACGCCGTGGATTCGAGGTTACATGGCTAGGCGAAGAATACAACAGAAGAATGGAAACCAGAACACAACAGTTGCTCCCGATGGCCTTTCACAGTCACCTTCTTTGAGGAACTATGCAAGAAGGTAGACTCAAACCTGTGAATACGAATTCCACAAAATTAAAATACACTTGAGGGACTTTGAATTTAGAGATTGTACTGTATGTTCTGATGCTTGATTTCTAAATATTATGAGTTTTTAACCAGAGGGAGGATGAATGTAGGTTTCATCCTGGTGATCATTTACTTACCTTGACGGGCATGATCTTGCGTAAGTAAAAGATGTAAAAATACATTTAGGGTTGGTTTGGAAGTGATTTTGGAATGTCTAGAAGTGCTTTTAATGATGTCTTTAAAAAAATTGAAAGTGATAAATTATAAAATTATTTCGACTTCTGTTAAAATTTCCAATGTGCTTCAATGCGCTTATGAGAAAGCTCATGAACAGTCTTTTCATAAACATTTTAGAGGAGAAACTTCAAAAGGGTTACTGCAATAGGGCACCTCCCTCAAAAGGGTGGGATTAGTGGGGTCAGATGAGATCATCAAGCTTTGTTACGTGAGAACTGACAAATAGTACATGTGATCCGGCTGTCCTACACAAGTTTTTCTTGCAATCTAATTTCACTCATCCGATAATCGAAGTATAGTTTTTGTTCATCTAGTATTCTGATTAGGGTTAGTGGCATGAATTGGGTCATTATTGGTCTACGAAGCATGGACACGATGGTATCCCCTTGTATCCCTATGTCGTATCATCTCATATTCTCTTGTGGGCATACATCAACTCTTCTTGTTAATTTGACGTATCCCCGTAATATCTCAATCGATTTTTATGAGTAACTATGTACAATTTCAAGTCAACAGATTGTTCCTACTATTTACACATCAATTTCAGATCAATGGAAAATCATACCTAATGAAATACTTGAGGGGATGTATAAAATTCACTTTCATTGAAAACTGGCCTCAAATCTTCTTGCTGCATAAACTCTAAAGGGAAGGAAACAAGATGCCCCCTTACATGCTTCAGTCTTTCCATCGGATCTGTTTCTTTCGCCTCTCCCTCCTTGCCGCACTCCAACAGCTTCTCGGGGGCTATTCCCAAATCGATCGTTGTGTGGCCATGTTTGTCTTTCCATTGAGCCTTGCATTGTCTGAGAGCAGCTCTGCATTTTAATGGAAAAAGTAGAGATTTTAGAGTGCATAGAGCAAATAAGTAAAAGGACGATCCCAAGCCAACAAAGCTCCCCGTTTTGAAAGGGCTGGGGAAGGAACGTCTATTGTACGCAGTCTTGCAGTCAATATTGCACTGCTATTGTTAATAAAGAATCGAGATATCGACACTATTGATGGCATAATGCCGGTTCCATAGACAGGCTAAACCTGATCATTACTGTACCTTGAGTGAATAGAATCATTTGGGATGCAAGAAAAGACATCTTCGTAAATAATTGAATTTTCCTGGAAAATAGAAACATGAGAAAGTTACAGAAACTGAAAAATAATCGATCAAACCAAAAATAAACACTAAACATATCTTTTATTAGAGAATTGCAAGTTTTACCTTCGCAGTTTCTAACCACAGATTCTTGTATGTTGTGTCTGATACAGGATCACTGATTTGATTTATCTGAAAGATTTGAGATTCACCAAACAATGTTAATATTAACAGAGGAAAGTATACATCAGTAATGAACTATAAATTAGTGAATGTTTCATCGATGTTTCCAACCTCCCCTGCCTGGAGACCAAGGTGCTCGGACCACAGCGAGCACCTAAGACTATATGCAAATTTTCCGGCCTTCCATGGTTGTCCATTCATAGATGATTCAAGAAACTCCTTGTCCTCAATTACTACACCAATCTGCAATGAATATCACATTGTTCATAGGTCATGTGTTTGAAGGATCTCTTTCTATGCAAATTTAAAAAAAAAACTAAACGATTATCCAAGTACAACTACGGAAAACAGAGAATCTGACTGCTATAGAAAACTATTGCTTCGTACTAGAGCTGTTGCAGAAGTATGAACAACTCATTTGAGAAAAAAATTCTTAGGGAAGCGGGAGTATTACACAAGTAAAGAAACACTATGTTTTCTTCACAAATATGTCTAGATGTCAGATAAAAATCAACTTCTATGCTCAATGGTCTGCACTGCAGCACACAATAGCGTTTCTGTTACTAGTGAACTTTAGTTGAGGTGAAATAAAAGAATGAACGAAATGCAATGAACATGCCGCAACACTTATTTGCTTGACAAAAAAGAGAAATTTACCTCAGAGTCTCTTGATCCGAGCAGACTTCTGTCATTAATATTAGATGATCCAATCAAGGAAATACGATCATCTATTATCATCACTTTGCTGTGTACATAAACCTGGTAAATTCATACAAAGAATGAAATCCAGCAATCAATTGACAAACGAAAGCACATATCATATGTACCGCAGAAAATTACCTGACTTGTTGCCACAGGGCCACCTTCGAAAAGTCTTCCATATGTCCTCAGACCATAGAAAGAAATGTAATCGTGTGTCTTAGGACCAAGCTTAACTTTAAGCTTATGCAGTATTGAGTGTTTTTCCCAGCTAATGGTACGGTACTGCCAATGCATTATGGCTCTAACGGTAGCTGCACCACCATCGTCCACACCACCCTATTACATGTACCATGAATTAAAACCAAGAGAAAACATTGTTACTGAAAATTCACAGCAAATAAATGGGCAATCAAATTAAGAAAATAAACCAAGAATTGTACCTGAAAGCCAGGTAATAGTGGTATGACAACAATAACCCTAAAACACTTTTGTTCTTTGTATGCTAGCACAATACGCCTGTACAACGTTTCCAGGACACGATTCTGTATAATCTCATCCCCCGAAAGACCTGATATGAAAAATTGATTCTGGAAACAAACATCAACCAACATAGCAAAATAATCAGCACATGAACTGAAAATCAAGACTTTAAACAGCATCTATTCATATTTAAATTACGAGTATTTGTTTGATTCAGATTAAAGAATGATTCATAAAGTGAGGACAGTGGTGCAACCTCAATATAAACAAAATGTTCTGCGTTCTCAATGAGAGAACAATAAGCGCTGTGTATGCTATCTTCAGTTTGGCTAGATCCAGCAGACCACTGGCTCACACTTCTCACAACCTACACATCACATATTCATTAGATAGAACTATATGCCTAGGCCTAGCCAAATCGTGAAGTCTTAAAAAACAAAATTCCAGGTATCCAAGAGGCCTCTCTAACCTGACAATGGCATGCAGTACGAGGACCTATTTGTCCGTAATCATCAGCAGCAACAGTATGATCACCTCCCTCTGAACTTTCTGACGATTCATCTGAAGTTGTCGAGCCAGATTGTGTCATGTTGTTTAAATTTGCTTCACTTTTGAGATCCTTAGAATGAAGGTCATCTGTGAAACCTTTCATCTGTGTATCAGGGTCTAGATCATCAGCTGGCTGGTCAAAAAGATTATGATTCAAGTTCACGGTGCTTAACTTTTGGTTTTCAATAGGAGCATCCAAACCATCTTCTTGAGGCAAAAGCAATGGAATATTTTGCACCGGTGATAGCGAGGAAAAAGAGTTCTCTCTGCAGATTCCATTCTGGTTTTCTTCTTTGTTTTTCTTCTCAATGTCTATCTCGCTACTTCTTCCCAAGTAGTGGGGGAGAACCATGTGGTGCTGAGGCATAAGTAGCGGAATTGTTTGTTCATTTGGAGCTTTGTTTCTCTAGAAATGGTTCGTCAAGTTAGCAAATTTACTTAATTAAAAAGAGAGAATGTCTCCGCAAGACCAGAAATAGCAGAAACTCAACCTTAGCATGGTTCCAACGCTGAACAAAGTGCCGAGCAATGTCACGACAGGGCGGTCCCCAAAGAGCACAATGGACATCATGCCATGGCATACGCGGATACTTTTCACGGTCCAATTCATCTTGCATTGCGTCCTCCCAAGAATTTGGTTCGGATTCTCTACCCCCCATCGCAAAAAGGAAAATGAGTATGAGTTGTATATGATGATTTTTTTAGGAAGAAACCGAGAAATACCTTGGGTTATAATAATCCTTTCCCGGCCATATATGAGGAGGGCAGTCACCCACTTTGTGTTCAACCGTGTCATAGCGGCCAAAGCACAAGTCTAATCCTCCCATGAAGCAAATCTGGTAATCAACAATGACAAGTTTTTCATGATGTGACCTGTACGTTTACGTAAATAATTTATGGAGAACCATCATCAAGCCAAACAAAAAACAAGTTAATGAAAAAAATGTGGATAATTTTAATTCAATCTTGCATACCATAAATAAATGCCTGTGGGGAAACGATCAGGATAGCGCATTACTCTCACATTCTCATGAATGTTAGAAAGCAATCTCTTGCTGTAAGAACTGTTGATTTTTAAAGCAATAGAAACCTCCTTGTAGAGAAGAATGAAAATCTGCATATAAATCAACATTCGAACAAAAAACATGTCAAATCAACCCACCAAAACAGAATAAATGCCAACAATGAGAGAGAATAGTTGTGTTTGCACCTGAACTCCTTGCTTAGCCTTTTCTTCTAGTAATGCATCAAGCCGAGAAGATGAATTGCTATGAAACGGACGTCTAAGATACAATTCTGGGCAAAGCCACCAGCCAGTAATGAAAATCTGGAGGCAAGCATTTTACGGTTGAGACCTCTCACCACTAGAAATACACTTTAATTGGCGTAAACAAGGCAAGAAACAAACCTCGGATTTTGCACCTTCAATAGAAGTAGCAATAGCTTCAAATGCTGCTTCGCCATCTACAAACCATTGAGCTTGACTCCCGTCATCGGCCAAACCCCTTGGAGGAGCAAAGGAACCAAACTGATGAGGATGACACCAACCTTCATGAGGCCTTGAAACAGCATCATTTATTGCAGTAACCCATCCTTTAACTTTAGCATTGCTAGTGGTTCTTAACCTTAAGCTTTGATTTCCACAAGCAACCTTTTGACATTTACAAATCATGTGTCGGTCATCAGAACTAACCCAAAGATGCTCAAAGCACATATAAGTCATACATAAAATACAAGAACTCACCCTAAATGTATAGCGCAAAGGGTTACGTTCCTTTATTTGATTAGCCAAATATATTTGAGACTGCCCAATTTCGTTGGAATCTGGCAGTACATTGAAAACAATAATGTCTAAAAGTTCGGTGTCAAAAGGATCCTCCAGTAAGGCCAGGAACCCAGGTTTTAAAACAGCCCACACCTGCAGTTGGATGAAAAACATCACGATAATCAAAATACGATTCTCTCGAAATAAATAGACATATTGTAGGAAGCATAGTTTGATTTTTCTGTAACAAACAACTGAAGGAAAAAAGTTCATTCAAAAAACCTTTTGCCAGTTGTTGCTGCAACAATCAAGACAAAAGTATGCACATGATTTCACATCAGAGTTAGCCCCGGTAATTTTTGGTAGATGCTTCACCATAACATAACCTTCTTTCAACTTTGGTCCATACTCCTGTAAAAAGGAGAGCTTTGACACCTCCAAAAATTTGCAGACCTACAATCCGAAATCACATCTTATAACAATTGTGAAGAATGAGTACCACCAAATTACAGCAGCAATAGAAAAGGAGCACACCTCTCGAGAATTGACTAGATCCATGTTCCCCAAAAAATGGTTCAAATAGGCCTGCATTGCCTCCTTTCCTCTGTCGGAAATGGACTGCTGGCCTCCTAATGCTGGACGGAGGATGGGAAGAGCAGCACGAGATGGAACATCTCTGCATCATAACCAAATTTAGGGAACCATAAGTACTATTAGCATAAAGGCTTAATTTGTGCCCAAGAATGAAAGAGAAAAGGGGATACGAAAGTCAGAAATCACCTGTTTCTAACACTTTCGTCATGATGTAAAGGGACCGCCCCATCATCTGGTTCGTCATCATCTTGCACTACTGCTGTCTGATCAACTATTCCAATACTATGAAGCCATTCTTTAACCTTTCGTGTAAAGTTCCCATGAAAAGTACATTTTTGTGTTAGGCCAAAGACAAATGAGAAAAATCCAGTATACATAAATGTTACGAAAAATGAAAGAATGGCAGAGACATATCAAATAAAATTGGCAAACCTGTTCTTGTTTCTCATGAAACTCCTCAATTATCGCGCGTTTCTTCAAAGCAAAATGTAAATAGAGAACTTGTGATGCTTTCTTCAGCAACCGCCACTTGAACTGTTACAGCAGAATACAAAACAAATCGTTTAGTATGGAATAACAATACTTCCAAACCATCTGACAATCGAAGAGTTTTGCGAATCGTTAGATGAGGCAATCGTGAACAATGTACCCAAAAATTACTATAACATAGCATTGGTATTAGTTACGTGGAAATATTGGAAAATCAGACAAAGATATGGAACGGGGTGCCATATCGGGGAAACTCTTAATTAAATATCGACAAACTGACATATGACATTCCCCAAAGTTTTATTTTAAATTTTCATATTTTTGAGCAAATTCAATATCGATATATCCATCCATATATACACAAATTTGCATATCAATACTTGTTCTGGTACCAATATTTTAAACATGGGTACTAGTAGAAGAGCAATCATATGATCTAAAAACAACATATGCGTGGAAATTTGATTAACAAAGTACCCAAACTTTTACCAATATTCAACTTCAATTGATTTACCAAAATAATAATAACAAATTACCAAATTTTAGTTCCTAAAAACTTAAGCTTTTGAAGAACAACCATCCCAAACAGTTCATACA
The DNA here is from genome assembly GCF_019419815.1 of Pyrus x bretschneideri. Taxonomy (NCBI): domain Eukaryota; kingdom Viridiplantae; phylum Streptophyta; class Magnoliopsida; order Rosales; family Rosaceae; genus Pyrus; species Pyrus x bretschneideri. Next base: position 6,463,174 of record NW_025999402.1, read on the forward strand.
GATACAAATTACACGGAGAAAGAGAGAGCTTTGCCTGCTTGTACTGAAACTCAATGGTGTAAGACAAAAGCATGGGGCTAATATCTCCGGTTTCGGGCCGCGAAACCGACACGATGGTGGCAACCGGAAGCTCTTCGAAAATCGGGGTGAAGGAGAAAGACCCCACATTCATATTCACTGCATCGGACTGCACAAAACCGGTGGCAAGGAGCTTCTCCGACGACATCCGACAGTTCTTGCTTTCGGAGTCCCAATAAGCATATCCTTAAAAAACCAGACCAAAGATTGAGACTTTTGGGTTTTTTAAGAAAAACCCAAATGAAATAAACTAAGAAACAAGAGCTTGCTTGTGAAATGCAGCGGTTTTTACAGTTTGCAGAACTCCCGGGAAATTGAGGAAGGTGGGCTTCGGGTTTTGGTGAACCCGCGGGTTTTTCACGGTATTTGGTAAGTGAAACGACACGTGTCGTATTCAGGTTTTGAATCCGTCTGTTAATCCACGTGGCAGTAGATAAAGTCGGTAGTATGCACTTTGAGTGAGCCCTATGGTCACAAAAAGAGTTGGAATTAGAAGAACAATTAGCAAAACTAATTAGAGTTATTTAGTTGGTATATGCTATCTATGGATCTGGTATTTGTATTTCATAATGATGGCAATGGCTGCTTGCCAAATGTCCAAAATACCCTTTTTATTTTTTTTGCTTTCATTGTAACTCTTTGAATCAAGAAACCAAAATTCAAATTGTACTTTCTTCCAGAGTTGATCAATCTGAATTCAATTAATAATTTTTTTTATCAAGAATTATTTTTAAGAGCAGGTACGGTTCAGATTGGATTGGTCAAGTTTAATTAATAATATGGTTACAAGCCAAAGATCAATAGTTTCAAAATTGTACTAAACTTCAAATTCAACATTTGTATATAGTAATGTCAGCGAAATACTATACATATATCTTAATTCTACCAAATTTCAGTTTAAGCCAATTTAAAAAGCTCAAAACTACAACCAAACCAACCTATTACCGTATGTTTTGGTCGGTTCAGCCAAATAGATGCGTGCCCCTAACTGCTTCCTATGAGATTCGAACTCAAAATAGAATTTAAACATTAGTTAAAAAGAACTCCCTACATAGAAGCCAAATTTCATGAAAATAAATTGAGGGCATTATGGTAAATGCACATAGGATGTCATTAGGGTTCATGTACTCACAGCGGCAGTTGCAGACGGCATATCCCATTGGAGGATCAGAAGAAAAAGAATATTCAAATTTATGCGCTTACATCTGCGAATATGCCGAAAAGGGGTTAGTGGTTATCTTCCAAAACACTCACTCGTTAAGCATATGTAATTATGTTTGAGAGAGATTAATTAGACTACATAATTAAGCATAAGTAAGCGTAATTACTAAAATAAGGCATGCACATTGTTGTTGGAGATTCCATTATGCCAACCACTAAAGCAACAAATTAGTACTTATTTAAGTTTTTTTAGCTAAAATAATTCATGAGATTGACAAAATTCCTTATTTTGGTTCCTGAGATTTAAAATTGATAGAAGCGGTCTCTGAGATTGTCCATCATTAATCATTTTGGTCATTTCATGAAAAATCTCCGTTTAAATAAGGGTATTTTTATCAAATTAACCTCTTCACTTGACCTAGTGGTTTTTTTAATTTAATTGAGAATTTTTACATAATGACCAAAATTATTAACGGTAGGCATTCTCTACCACCTCAATCAATTTTAAATCTTAGAAACTAAAGTGAGGTTATGACAATTGCAGAGAATTTTTTTTGTTTGAACAATTTTTATTTCAAAAGAGGGACAGCTATTGGCAAGCCACAATTATCTACTTGTTCCGAACCTGGAGAGTTTATGGGGAATTTCACTCTGCCTATATTCACAATTAAGCAGACTCATCAACTCTAAGTATTGAACCCAGAACTTTCCACATTTTTTTTGTTTATTTGAGAGTAGATTGCTCCTTTACCATTAGATCACTTGCTGTGATTTTGCTGAGACTATTTTAACAAAAAAAAAAAAACCCCTTAATGTTTATTAATGTTTCCGACCACAACTTGTCGTGCACGGCTAGATTGTGCAGTTTATGTGACAAGTAACGAAAATAAAATTGCAATTTTTGGTTCAATAATTGCGTGGCACTGATGTTTGCATAATTTGACACCTGTTTAAATTTTATTTATTTTTGGCCGATGACGCACACCGAACAATAACCAAACTCAACAAGCAAGACGAAAACAGTCATAAACGTGATAATGAAGACTCTTGTGTTTTGTTAGAGGTAGCAAGTCTGATTTTATTGAGAAATATTTTAATGGTCAATAACACAGTTCGGTATACTAAATGCTATTAATAAATGGTTGAAATATTTTTTTCAAGCATTCAATCACTTGTATTATAACACTTAATGTATTGAGCTGTGTTACCGCCACACTAAAAAAATCAAGAGATAATATTTGAAAAAGGAGAAAAATTATAGTCGACATTTGTGAAAACTCCTTAGAGCATCTCCTTTGGAGATGCCAAAATGTACACATTAGCTATTACAATAAAAAAAGACCACACTAATATTCTCCAACCAAAGTGCCAAATCCTATGTGGCGATAACATGGATTGACAGCAAAAGAGGTTGATGTCAAATTTGACAACAACTTCAAATGTTTTTTTTATTAATTATTAAATGTATTTTATTAATTAGTTTAATTAGTTGTTATAATTAATGTTGAGTTGACCGATGCAATTATCATATTTTTTTCTTCTTTTCGATCAAGGAAGGTGAATAGATTACTGATTAAACTTTAAACGTCCTTTATTAAATTTTAATTAGTTGAATAATTTATTTTATAAAATAAGAATTTAATTTAACATATCAATTGGATAACAAAACTTTAAAAGATTTCAAAGTGCCACATAAGCTATCAAAATTTAAATTCTCTTTGTGTAGAGGCTCACAAAAAAAAAAAAAAAAAAAAACAGTTGAAATATCAAATGATATATTTAAATCCATATATCCTAAGTCCATTAGGAAGTAAGAATTCCTAAGCCCATTAGGAAGCAGGAAGGATTTCCTAAGCCCATTAAAAAGTAAGAATTCCCAAGCCCAGTAGGAAATAAGAATTCCAAAGACCAGTTGGAAAAAATCCGACGTCTTTAAATACCAAACCGGCAGCATCCCACCAACATATCTCATCAGTTTTACGCTTCTCACGAGCAAAGCTTGTACGAGAAACAGCACAGACACACTAACTCAGTTGATCAGTTTTCTTTCCTTGTGTGAGGATCCATCTCCTCCGTCGACACCACGATGAAGAACCTCCGGCTCTCGGTTTTCAGACACGGCTTCAACTCTTCTGAAAGCAGAAAAACAGCGGAGAATGCCCTTGCTACTGCTACTGCTAGAATACGAATGCTGAAGCAAGAGAAAGCGTTGGAGGCGGAAACTAGTACTGACATTGCTCGTGACTGGGATGAACGTTTGATAAGGCTCAAAACTACAGAACAGCTTTTAGATTTGTATGTTTTGTTCGGGAGCTTCTGCAAATCGGTTCTGGACAACCTGTCGATCATGGAAGAACAAAAGAAGTGTCCGGCTGAAGTGAAAGAAGCCATCACTAGCTTGATATTTGCAGCTCCAACGTGCTCTAAAGATATTCCGGAACTGATGACACTCTGGAAGATTTTCGAGAAGAAATATGGGGAAAAATTTGTATCTGAGGAAACTAACCTGCAAAGTCCCGATTGCGCTGTGAATCTGGCGATGGTTATGAAGCTCAGATACTACTACAAGGAAGCGTCGCAAACTCAGGGAAAATGTTTAGATTGATCAGCTGTCATGAACCATGTAAAATGTGTTTCCTTTTTGTTCATGTAAAACTCTTTCAAGTTCGTCGCTCTAAGTAGTATGTAATATCCGATTGAATCGTTACTTTACTTATAGGTTCCTTAGACTTGTCTGTTCTTATGCTGAAAATCATCCCTTTTTGAAGTAAAATCATCGAAACAATTACACAAAGAACAAGTAATTTCTTCTAGGAAAAGCACACATCCATATTAAGATTGTCGCTGCACACGATAAACCAACTTGCGTGGAAGATTGACAGAGCTTCAGCCAAATGCTTCAACTGGTCGTCCAATTTCGACAAAGACAGTGAACTTTGGCAAGAGAAGCCATGTAATCGTCGGACCTAATATGAAATCAAATTTATGTTTTTTAACGGATACTTTAACTGTTTTTATTAAGAAATGAGTTTTGATTGAAGAACTAAATCTAACCTTTGTCCATAAGGAGACTGGCATGCAGCAACAATATGGAGTTTGGCCCCGTCGGCTTTCTTCTGCACGGGTTAAGATAGCTAGTTAGCAATCACTGATAATTTCTCAGCACCATTGTAGCGTAACATAAGAGATAGTATAGCTAAAAACAATTAATCAATGTCTAGGTAACGAAAACGAAGATAACTTGGACGGTTAGTATTTTCTGCAAGTGTTTTGTTTCTATGGCTCAAGAATTTAAAAGGGATGTAAAGTTAAAAACACATGATTTCTGACTATAGGATCAATGGAGAACCGTTTCCTGCCGTCTCTAGTTATTGCAGGAACACTCATATTCGGTTGACATACAACATGTGACACCAAAAGGATATCAAAAGAAAATTATCATAGTTTGAAGCAAACCTCAGATTCGTAATAAAGTCCGGCGTATAAAGAAGCGTAGAAAAAATCACTCTCACGGCCATTCAAAAACGCAGCAGCAAGCTAGGCATCAACATCAATCAGTTAATTTAGAGGAAAGTCATGAACCACACAACAAGCTCAGATAAGAAATGGTTTGATCAAACAAGAAAGGTTTCACTCAACACCTTTTCCGGATCACCACCATCTTTAAACATGTTATAGGATTCTCGCATGACAGGTCTTGGATCTCGGCCAACCTGCATTCGATCTAATATATAGTTAGAAGAATTTATTCAACTTTCCGCTCAGTACAATGGAGTAAATAGCACTTCAAATAACGTCTGCCAGTCTATAGTGTCAAGCTTAAAGCCTAATTTAACTTTGTAGCATTGACTTGCCTCAAGAAATCGTTCCCTTGCTTCGTTAACTCCATACAACTGAGCTTCACAGAGAAAGCACCAAATGGACTCCTCTGTATCATTTGAATTCTGCGCAACATCTAACCGAAACTGCTCTGCCCCATCTTCAAACCTGTGTGGAATATATACCCGGTTTAATCCTCGACATGAATCTCAACCAATCAGTTGGTAACAAAACAAAAGCATATGGAAGCAAGAAGTAGTACCTATCAAGATAGTAAAGTGAAAGCCCCCTTTGCCAAAGATCTGATCAGAACAACAGGAAACATTTACTGAAACAATTAAATATCCCCAAAACCGTGATTAGTAACTATAATCAATAGACTTACATGCCTTTTGGCGAGGATCCAACTCAATTGCCTTGTCAAATTCTGCTAGTGAACCTGAAACATCACCCTTAACAAATAACAAAGTTGAAAACTTTAATTACCAAACTATGAGAACAGGTTTCAAAAGAAAGTTAGGGTCAATTCGGAATGCTTTTGGAAGGGTAAAGTGTTTTCTGACAATCAGAAAGCCTTTCTGACTACACGTTTGAAAGAAAAACTTCAAACCTCTTCCGGGGTGATTGTCTAGTAAACACTTCCAAGTGATTTTCTACAATGCAATTCCAAGTGCTTTCCATGAAGCTATTCCAAGTTCTATCCATGAATCACTTCTATTTGATATTTTATAGCTTGTTCGGGAAGTGCTTTTAAATGACTGAAAGAACTTTCAGAGAAAAAAATTTTTAGTGCAAAAAACACTTGAGTTTATAAAGCACTTCTCTAAAAGAGTTTTCAGTCATTTAAAAACACTTCTCAAACGAACCCTTTACTCATTTTTCCATAAAGCACTTGGGACACTTCCAAGTGCTGATCAACAAATCACTTGAATTTTCAAAAACATAATTATAATAAAGCACTTGAAACATAAATTCTTTTGAGCAAAAGTGCTACTTACAGGTGTGGAAATCACTTGCCAAAATGTAACAAGGAGTAGAAATTACCTGCCTAAAAAGCACCATCCCGCGTCGAATCGCCGCAACGGCTTCACGGGGATTGTTGCCCCCACTAGTCAAGGCATCCCAGATGCCGGAAACCTTAGGAAGGAAGAGTCTTCTGGTGCTGAAGATTTGCGAGTTAGTAGCAGTGCGACTTCTGAATGTCAATGGCGGCGGCTGGACTCCGTGGCTGTGAACTGTTGAAGTAACAGTGCCAAAGAAGAGTGAGGAATTGTGGGTTTTGGATGAAACGGAAGGGGAAGCCATGGAAATAGAGGGTTTGAGGTTGTGGGTAATCGCCATGGAAGAAGAAAGATGCGACCTTTGATGTGTTCTCGTGAGGAATTTGAAGGTGGAAGTGGAAAATCTGGTGGTTCTTGCGGTTGTTCTGGACTTGCGGTTGGAAGGGAGAGATAAGGCGCCAAAAGCCAACCGAGTGTGATTGCTAGAGGACTGTCAACGGTAAAAATTTTACTTTTTACTTTAACCGAGTGGTAACTTATTGTTTTGTATAATAACAAAAAAATTTGTATTGAGGCAACTTTTTGTTTGAATCTTCATATTTGTAAATTAAAATTAAAATACCGTCTTATTGTGAGAGGTTTGTAATTCAAGTAATTAATGGTGTTTATCATTGCACACAAGAATGTAAGTTCGATTTAGTCCTTCTATTACATCGATTGTATGTAGAAAAATATGTCAGATTGTCAAGAGAAAATAAAGAGCTAAAACGGTCATCTTAAAGACTAAAATTAGAATATCGTCTTATTATGAGATGCTTGTAATTTAAACAATTAATAGTATTTACAACTGCACACAAAAATTTAGGTTTAATTTTATCCTTCTATTATATTGCTTGTATGAAGAAAAATGTATCATCTCAAGAAAAAAAAAAACCTACATGAAACGTTTTACATTTCTATTGCCTTTTATAAAGAAAAGCTCAATAAGACAAAGGAGCACAGCAGAAATTTAGTAGAAACATGTTATTTGAAATCAATTGGAGAATGACTTATACGAGATGTATTAACTGCTACTGTGATACCTTATTACAGTGTCATGCACAGATTTCTCATCACATAATATTATATTATTGAATCAAAACGTTATGTGAAGCAAATACATCCCCGCAACTTGAACATTACCTTTTATTATTCTCCTAATTTTCAGTTTCATAATGTTGTCATGATGTTGACTAGAACCAAATAGATGTTGCCTGCATGTTGTCATAATGTTGACCGGACATTCGAAAGAAAGTGTTGTCACATTAACGATATCACCGGCGATTAGGAGTATAAATTACGTGCCTCCCTCCAGGCAATGTCACACCAATTTCAGAGATGAACTTCGATCACTTGCCTGAAGACTGCTGCGCGCACATTTTATCGTTCACGTCTCCGGGCGATGCATGTCGTTCCTCGTTAGTTTCATCGTCTTTTCGGGCCACGGTGGATGCCGATAGTGTGTGGCGGAAATTCTTGCCATCAGACCACAAACAGATTCTATCCAGATTTGTGAGTCCCATAGCTTATTCATCTAGCAAAGATTTGTTTATGAAGTTATGCAGTCCAAACCTAATCGACGGTGGTGATAAGGTAAATTTATCGATCTGTCTTTTGGAATTTTACTTGTCTTAAAACGTAAGCATCATTGTTAAAAATTGTTAAATATAAACGTAATGTTCTTTTGTCATACAGACCAGCAATATTAGATGCTTAAACTGTTATGTGGCAATGTAACACATTCTCAAAGAAAAATTAACCTAAGAGCAAGTCCACCCGTGGTCAAACGGCAAAGGCAAGGGCTTGAAAGATGCCCTTCAATCCAAAAAAATTAAAAACCTTTAGCGGGCCAAATTGAAGAGGGCAAGTGATGGGCCATGCGAAGCATGCTCAAAAGCTTGAGCAAGTTATGCTCGACCTTGTGCCAAAATGTTGCTTTTGCATTGACAGGCGGGGAAACAAATATGAATTTTGTTGAGTCGTCAAAATTCATATTTGTTCTACCGCCGGTGGATGCACTAGCGGCTTTAAAAACAAAACTTATCTAGATTGAGAATGTCGCTGTGACAATTTCTTATCTACAGTATACGTCGCTCTAGGCTTAAGAGCTGTTCTATAACTTATTTATGTACTAATGATTTGATTTTGATTGAAGTCACGTAATTACTTTCTGATTGGTGAACAACACAGATGTTCTTCATAGAGAAATCCACAGGTAAAAAGTGCTACATGTTAAGTGCAAGGGACCTTTCAATTACATGGGGCAGTCATCCACTGTACTGGACCTGGAGACCTTGTCTTGAATCAAGGTTTGCACTCTTTAATTAACCCTAATCTACTTTCAAGAAAGTACAACTTTGATACCCTTGGTCTAAATTGCACTGTCTTATATGATTAACTTAAATTAAAATAAGTTATGGGCCCTTTCGTTTATATACCTCTATGCTTTGACGAAAATCTCATTTCACTCCGTGAAATTGTAATTGTTTAACTTTACCTTTTTGCTTTCAGTTTGTGTCTTAAGTCATCCCGTTCCGTCAAGTTGATCAGGAAAATTGTTAATTAACTTGGCTGTTGCGGAACCAGAGTAAAAAACTTGGCATTTTCTTTGTTTTAGCTTCCGTTCTACAATAGTCAGGTTAACGATTTTCTTGACCACCTTAATAGAATGAGATAACTTTTAAAAATATAATGAAAAGCACACGAGACAAAGTCATACAGTTACAAGTTCGGAGTACAAAAGTGAGATTTTCATCGTTGTGCATATAAACACTTACATGAGCCTGAATTCTAAAGGAGCAAATTCAGATTTGCAGAGGTGGCTGAGCTTAGAACAATTTGGTGGCTGGAAATATGTGGCACAACAAATACTCAAATGCTATCACCAAAAACTGCCTATGGGGCCTATCTTATTATAAAGATAGCCAATCGTGCTTACGGGTTAGACACTTTGCCTTCTGAGGTTTCACTTGAAGTTGGTAATTCAAAATCACAGAGTACGATTTACTTGAGCAAACGCAATGATAGTGGGAAGCAAGCCTCATCAGAACACGAACATTTTCCGAAAGCGGTAAGAGCTTCAAGGTGGAGGGTTCTAGACGAAGATCGCAGTGGCGGCCGCGGCGGCGAGCGCGGGGATGGATGGATGGAGGTTGAAATAGGAAGCTTTTACAATGGTGAGTGTGATGAGAAGGATGTAAGGATGAGCCTAAGAGAAGTGAGGGGTGTGCATCTTAAAGGTGGACTTATTGTTGAGGGAATTGAGCTTAGGCCTAAACAATAATGTCACGTGTCATCATGTGAGAAGAAATTGCTTAATTTAAGAGTTTATTCTTTTTGTAAGCAATGTTCTTAAGTTCAATTTACTCTAATTTACGAGAGAGACATTGAATTCTTGCATAAAAGGACGGAAAATAAAGAAGTCAAACACAACATCGACTTACATTTGCGCTATATAATTGGTAATATGTTTTAAGTTGTATACCCTAACTTGAAAGACTTTGGTTGTCACCGCTATAAAATGATACATTTGGCTTCAATATGTCATTTTTGTAGTAATGGAATATGATTCTTCTACTTTTTGTGAGTGGTTGAATTTGAGAATTAAAGTAGCATATCTCATATTTTGCAGTGTTCATGTTCCAGTAATACGGTCTGATACACAATTGATTGATTTTAATCATCAACAAAAATAAGAAGAAATTAACAACCAAATACATGATATTTTATCAAAGATTTTATGATAAATAAATGAAAAACTGAAACAAAAGAACTTACAAAAATCAAGGATTTTGATTTCTAAAAATAAATAAAAAAATTAAGAAATGTTGTATTTTGGGCTCAGATAATATGTGAATCTAGATTATTCCCGGACCACAAAAGGTCTCATAATGAGCTGGGATACACACTGTTCGTCATTGCAATAATATAATAATTAAATAACTGGAAAATAAAAAAGCCAAATTACCACAAATTTTAATGATTTAAAAAACCAAGTTAATTCAAAATAAACCCTTGAAGTACTTCGAGTAAAAATATATTTTCCACTTTTCAAATATTTTCTTTAAAATCGATTTCAGTCATTTCTAAGCCTTTTTCTCAAGCGAATCCTCGATCAACACAAATAAAAACTAAACAAAAAAAAGCTAAAAAATCAAAGAAACTAAAAATAAAAACTAAAATAAAGATTGATTTTCTGGGCTCAGATATATATGGATAACATTCTACTCCCTGACCACAAAAGGTCTCATAGAGCTGGGATTATCATGGATCATCATTGCAAAAAACAAATATAATTAAATCGATGAATAAATATGAAGAAATAAAACCACGGACCAGAAAATCTTTGAAATTGAAGAAGAAAATGGATGGAAGAAAACTGGTAGGTTTTGACGGAAGAGGATGAGACGGCCACAGACGAACTGGAGAGGAGAGAGTAGGGTTTATAGAAGATAGCAAATCATGTTTTCTCTAACTTCCGGTTGTGCCCCTGGAGATTGCTTGAATTACAAATTTGTTTTGGATTTGTACAACTGGGCTCATAATTTGAAGCCCAATTTTCTCTCCCTCTTTCTGGCGTATACATGCACCATACACTTACACAATGTTCTAAAAAATGCTATGAGCTAGTCAAACAGCGAACTGGGGCCTAATACCTAGGCAGACTAGACATATTTAATTAAATCTATTATATTTTGTGAAAATAAGTATCTATTTATACTTAAAATATATATGATTTCATCATAAACTACAAAATGAATGACATATATATTATGAGCTATTAGAACATAATGAAAACATGGGGAACAAGTATATAATATGTGTTCCTTTAAGTATTCAACAAGTCTCTTACAATATATTGAAAAAATAAAATGCAAAATGAAAGTTATCTACTTTCTGTCTAAGTGAGTTACAACCTAGGCGGGTTTGGGTGGGCTAGGCGATCTAGACACCTTTTCTTAATTTTCAAACGTCTAGGCATTAATCAGGACGGTGGCCAACCGATGGTAGGTGGGGATTTTTAGAACAGTGCACTTACGTCGTGGTCTCTAGGTCTCATATGTACTACATATAACTAGTGTTTAAAATATCAGTTTTGGTGAAAATATTAATATGCAAATTTTTGAAACATCAATAGATATATATAATATTGATATCTATTGAATTCGAGTTTCGATGGGAATTTAAAATGAAACTATAGATCGTAAAACATTAGTTTGAATGAAATATAAGAGTTTCTCATATATATGATAAAATCTAAACTTAACCTTCCATTTTCATGTCTTGCTCTGATTTTTTAGATATTTTCGTAAAAGTATCGACCCCAAGTCCGTATCGAATAAATTTTACACACTGATTGACCTTTGTTCTTCTTTCCAGTATGATTTTGTGACAAAAAACTGAAACTTGTTGATGTGTATGTGTGCATGTAATAATGTGACACGTACAAATAGAAAATAGTTAGGAAGATAAAACAGGAAATAACTCCAAATAACGTGACACGTACATTTGTGTTCCGACCCTACGACTACACAAAACAGCAAGAAGACCATCAACAACTTGTCGGCTTAGTTCAAACAAAACAAGTGTGCTTAGGTTTAACTCCAAATAACGAAAACAAACTAATAAAAAATAACCTCTTAGACTAAATGAATGCATATGCGTGACAAACTAATTACAAGAGCGGATATCTTTGAAACGTTTGTAATTTTTTTTATCAAGAGCATGAGAGATAATTTTAGATTAAAATAATTACAACAAAGAATATATATCAGTCTAAGACATTACAAACTTGTATATTTTGTAAGGAATTGACAATTTTACACTAACAATCTTTAAATAGTAATTTAAAAATAAACGGTTTTGTTTATGACATATTTATACTACTTTCATTGCTAGTTCTTAGCCTTTGTTTAAAGGATATTAGGCTTGATCAAGATACATTTTCTTATAGAAGTATAAGGGCATGTTCGATACTCTTTACTTGAATTCAACTTTTTAGACTCAAAAATACTTTTTTTTTCCACCTTGAAGACTTGTTTGGTAGGATTATTTAAAAAACTGAATTCAAAATTAACTTAAAAATTAGTCTACTTCTAAAAAACACTAAAAGCGAGTTTTTGAACTTTCATCCCACTATTTTTTCTCTCCTCTCCTCACTCCCAATTTTACTCTATCTCTATCCTATCTTACTCTCTCCTCACCTCCTCTCCCCGAATCTTTCTCTTCTTTCTCTCCTCCCCCTCCTCCCCTCGAATCTTTCTCCTATTTCTCTCCTCTCTATGATCTTTCTCTCCTCTCTTCCTCCCCTCCTCCCTGAATCTTTCTTCCCTTGCTCTCTAATCTCCCTCTCCTCCAACCCTTCCTTTGAATATCTCTACCTGTCCAATTAAATTGTGCAGTAGTTTCCAAATCGTTAGTTGTTGTAGAATATTTTTTTATTTAATTATTAAAATTTACAAACAATTTTGAATCTCATACCAAATCAGTTTTTAGATCATGAAGAAAATTATTCTTAAAATATGTTCTTAAGAAATGATTTGAGAAATTATGATTTTTTTTAATACCAGACCTAACAGACTCTTAAATTTCCAAAAGATTAACAAATCAACTGATATTATAATCTACATAACTACTCTAAATAGACTACGATGAAATGAGAGTTTGAACTCAAACCGCAATAGATTGAAAAGAACAAAAATGTTATTTTTACTATCTATTTGTAGCATCTCTCTATTAGAGATAAAAATTATATGTGATGCTAAGCCCTACCTCTATTAAAGAGATAGTACAAATAATATTACAGAGAAACTGCAAGAGTAATACTTTCATAAACATTCTATCTATCAGGAACATTCACAGTAGGCGATTGTGAAATTATTTTGAAAAGCATAAAGTGTTCTTTCAATCTCATCACAAAATTTAAAGGAAACTAAAGAAAATGATTTAAAATTTTTGAATTTTAACGATAAGGATAAAATAAAGGGTAAAGTGAATAGTATCAAAATTGACTTTTTAGTGTAAAAATATAATTTTTCGTTAAAATGAACAGTATCAGAAACTTTTCATTAAAATTCTCAAAATTTAATCGAATTAAAAAAAGTTAAAAAAAGAGTAGTTTTTTAATCACATATAATGATTAAAGGCAACGAATCATCCAAACCCTTCTTCTACCTCTTGATCCAGATCCAGACACAGAAAGACAACTATCGAGCGGCGCCACCTGTCACAGCCCCTCCCACTTCCACTTTCTTTTAGTTTTTGGTTTTGTTTGTTGGATGGAACGACCACCTTTCCACTTAGAATCCGGATCCACGCCGGATGCTTTACGAGGATTTCATAGATATGTGAATTATGTTTTTTCATCGTATATTGTGTGGTTAAGAATTATTTTAAATATTTTTATTTAAAATTAAACACAAACAGTATTTGACAAAAACACAACCACAATGTACAATGAACAAACACGATTCACAGATCCCCAAAATCCTCATCAAAAGGATCCAGAGAGGAACCTGTTGGTTCCAGAATTCGGATCCATCTTCTTTGTGAGGATTTCGAGGATCCGTAAATTGTGTCCGTTCATCGTATATCATGCGATCATAAATTATTTTGAATATTTTTATTTAAAATTAAACACAAACAGTACGTGACAAAAATTAACTGCACGATATACGATAAATAGACATGATTCATAGATTCCAAGATCCTTACCAAAAGACGGGATGATCCTTTTGGTTTCACGCCAGCGAGGATCCTTTTTGTGAGGATTTTGGGTATTCTCTAATCACATCCGTTCATCATATATAGTGCGGTCAAAAATCATTTATTTAAAATTGAATATAAACAGTACTTGGCAAAAACTGATCACACGATATACGATGAACGAATATGATTAGAGGATCCCAAGATCTTTACAAAGAAGAGGATCCAGCGTGAATCCTCTCTCTGTTCCACTTAACCATCCACTGTTTTGCTCCTGTCATGTTTCTTTAAATATTCTCTCTGTTCCTGTTCCTTCTCGGACATAATTAATTCAAAAAACTAAAACTCCAACCTCTTGTCTCTCTGATTCGCTCGCAGCTTGCTCTCCCTACCACCTACGACATGTCGTTGAGTACTGGCGGCTCCATGTCCGCGGCGAGCAGCCTCAGCGAGATATCGGATATGGAGACGCTGACACTCGGATTGGATCTTGTATCGGCCGCCAGGCGAAATATCGGGTTCCTGAGAACGGTGGCCGAGTCTCAGTGGCTTCATCAAAAGGCGACGGCTGTTGAAGCCGTTAGAAGGTCAACTTTTGGGTCCGGGGTTTCGGTGAAGTAGTTGTGTGATCGGACGGTGGATGTTAAAGATTGTTGGGTTGGTGTTTTGCAGGTACAATGAGCTCTGGATGCCGTTGGTTTCTGATCTGACGGCGGAGTCAGCGGCGATTCCTGTGATTCATCCTCCTATAGACATTGAGTGGGTTTGGTTCTGCCACACTCTGAATCCGGTAAGCAAGCTCTGCGTTTAAAGTTTTGTTTGACAGCTGGGAAAGTTAGGATTTATTGGGCTGCATGTGTAGAAGGCACTTTGCTCACAAACACTTTTGTTAGAAGCTTGTCCAAATTTATATCAAGAAATCAAAGTGCTTCCTTTAAAAACAAATGATTTTCCCAGAAAGCTTTAATACGAACAAGGAATGTTTTAAGTTCTCTGTCAAACGGAGTTAGAAGAGCTTTTATCTAGTAAGTGCTTTTGTTAGAAGCTCGGTGCTTTTGTCAGAAACATGTCGAAATTATATGAAAATTGTAAGTGCTTCCCAGAAAAACAGGAGCTTTCTCAAAAAGCGCTTATATGAAGGAGAAATTTTTTTCTTTTGTTCAAAGGCGCAAAGATATGCAGGATAAAATTTCAAGTTTTCTACAATCGAAGTCAAAAGCTGTTTTAGCCGTTCTAGAAGCAGGCGAAACAGACCCTTGATAATACTGTTGGGTTTTCCTGGCAGGTTTCTTACAGGCAATACTGTGAACAAAAATTCTCAAACTTGATAGGAAAAGCAACCATTTTCAACGAAGAGAACAAAGAGTATGCACTGATGAAGTGCAGAGAAATATGGATTAGAAGGTACCCAAATGAGCCGTTTGAGAACGAAGCTGATTCGGATTCAAATTCAGAATTGAGGGTTTTGGAGGTAGCCGATGAAGAAGCAGAGCTTTTGGAGCAAGTGAAAAAGAATAGGTTTTTGTATTCCAAGTTTTTGGAGCCATACAGGTCTGAAATTGTGTATTTAATAGCAGCAAGGCAGAGGTACAAGAGGTTTTTGTTCATGGTGCAGAGGTCCTCCATTGATTTGGATTCTCCTTTGGTCCCTGCCTCTGATATTATGCTCATGTGGCTCACCCATCAGGTGCTTCATCTTTTTCAATTTTGTTTAATATCTCTCTTTATCCTACTAGTAAGTAGTCAGGTAAATTTTTTCCATCGGCATCCCGTTGCTGGAAAGTTCTTCTCGTGTGTGTGTGAAACGAGTTACATGTGACATTTTCAAAGGTGCGGTTAGACACAAGTTTATAAGTAGTAAAAACAGTCTGACAACTATAATTTTTATTGAAATAACACTGTGAAAGCTCAATTGAATCCGTTTGTTATGTCAAAGTTAGGATTGAAAATCAACGCGGTGTTTTGTTGAAGTATTGGATTTGAAAGTGTTTTTCTCTAATGTGTAATGTTATCAAAGGTTTCTGAAAAACCCGAGGACTGGGCTAGTTCTGATTAGGGCCGTGGTAAAAAAAAGGTTGAATGTTTTTCTGAATTGCTGCTTGTTTTGTTTTTTTTTTTTTTTGTATGAACCAGAGTTACCCAACAGTGTATGCTGAGGATTTGAAAGGAATGGAGGGTGATTTGGGGAAGGTGGTGACCGTGTGGGCTGTCGTGAAGGAAAAAGAGGTGGAAGAGACCAGGAAGCTTTGGGAGAGGACGTTTGATCAACCTTATGAGAAAGCTGGTGGAGAAATAGCTTTAAAATTGGACGGGGGTGTCTCATTCAAGCCGCTTGTTTACTGGGAGGCATCTGATACAGATGTCAATACCAAATACAAGCCCATGCATCCCAGGTTCTTACTTGAGGTCAGTTTAACACTCTCTTCCGCCCGTTGCTCTCTTAAACCTAGGGAAAGAAATTATCACAACTAACATGAAAATAAAGAGAGTATTACTCGAAACAGCAAAATACCAAGAGTTGTATTTTTTCTGCTAATCTGCTAATGGTATTATGTGATAATGATAACTTGTTTTGCCAGGCTTAAGTTGCGTGCTTCTTTTAAGACAAGCTATTTGATCCTGGTTAAATATTGCGTATTATACTGATGGTGCCTTGGTGCCTCAATGTAGGTCTGTGTGCTTGTCAGGCTTAGGGATAAAACAAAGGTAATGCAAGAGGATACAAAGCGCAATATCCTTCGTCTTCGGATGGTGAGGTGCCACAGGGAGTTAAAGCTTGAAAAACCCATTTCTGACTTTCCGTATGCAACCTGGCAAAAAGCTTGGCACCTCTATTGTGAGTTTGGAACCAAAGGAGTCGTACTTGAGCTTCGCCGGCGAGGTGGCTCCTGTTTTAAAGGGACTAGCGTGCAAGAGACTGTTACATTCCATTGGAACGACTTACTTAGAGCACCGTCTCTAACTTTGGATAAAGAATATCAACAAGTGGATATCGTTGCTTCAATAACTCCACCTGTTCAAGCACCATACCTTTTGAAATGTGTGCCAGACCGTGTCACAGATGACTCGGGGGCAATGATATCAGATGTGATTCTGAGAATGAACCAGTATCGTCCCCAGGAAGGCCGGTGGTTGTCTCGCACTGTTCTTGATCATGCAGGGAGAGAGTGTTTTGTGATCCGAATAAGGTTAAGTTCTAACTACTTATCCTTTTCCTTATGGATGGGAAGGACCAATTTTAATCTTTTGACAGTTGTGACTTTTATAGAGACATTGTACCTCTTACTTATCGAATGAAATTGGAAATACAATAATTGTAGGATGGGAGAAGGATTTTGGAGAAGAGGAGGAGAAAAACCGTCAGCTGTGAAATGGGAGGATAGGATTATAGAGATTCGAGAAGGTTCTTGGTCTTATGTTGCTGGTTCCATTGGTAGAGCCCCTGGTATGTTTTATATAGCAATCTACATGCACTTTGTTGACTGTTTACACAGAAATCTTAGACAACTTTTTGTTAAGAATGGTGCGTTCATTGCTTTTCTTGGGACAAATTGTAAACATTTTGACGCTGTTCTAGTACAGCGAAACTGGTAGGAACAGCAATACCCAAAGAACCGCTGGAACAATGGACAGCTGCATGGAATTTTTCAACAGGTGATGAATTGATGATACAGTGGGACTTGTCATCATCGATATCAGGTCTCAGTTTTGGTATACAGAATCAAGATGCAGAATCAACGGTACGGTGGAATTCCTTTTCTCAACTACATACAATAGTACATAAATTCTCATAGTTTGCTTTAAAAAATAAATCATAAATTGCAGGTTAAGCTGTTGAAAGGACGGAAAATGCAGTATCGAGTATGGAAAAAAAGGCCGGTGACCGAAGATGAAGATCATCAATATGAGGAGGAAGGTGAAGACGAAGAAGGTGGAGACGAAGAAGAGGGGTTTTTAACGCTAGTACGGTACACAGAAGATAATCCAAATGGAAGAGCAACAGCTCTCTTAAATTGGAAGCTATTGGTAGCCGAATTGCTGCCTGAAGAAGATGCAGTATTGGTGCTTCTTCTATGCATTTCGATACTAAGAAGTGTATCAGAGATGAGAAAAGAAGATCTCGGATGTTTGCTGATTAGAAGAAGACTAAAGGAAGTAAAACTTGGGACTCGAGATTGGGCTTCGGTAGTACTTCACCCTTCCTCAAGTTCTTCCATTTCTTCACCTTACCTTCAACCTTGGTACTGGAATGCAAAGGTAATTATGGCATCAGAGGGTGCAGATCATTTTACTAGGCAACCGGCTATTAGTTATTCGCCGGAGGAAGGCGGCGATAAGTTGTACAAACGAGGGATACTAGCTGAGAGACGGTGAAGCCCTTTTCATTTACAAGCTTTGGGATGATTTGTACATACACACAATCATGCATGATGCATCACACGGTTGCATATTATTTTCGGAAACATGTGCTCCTTCCATATGACTCAAAAGTGAGGAGAAAAACTTTAATGTACCTAAGATGCCATGTTGGTGGTAAAGTTAAAATACATAGCGTGTATGATTTGGTTGAAATATCGTCAGCTGTCATCCCAGATGCATGGAAGTTTTCTTCTCCAAAGCAAGACTGATTGGGAAGACTAGGGTACGTCTCTCTAATATTTTAAGCAGTGTGAAAAGGTTAACTTGTATGACAAGGCAACCTAACGTGTCAATCCAAAATAGCATGGAATATTAGGGCCACGCCCTACAGAAGAAAGCATGACGTAGAGCCTTAGGCTTCGTCTAAAAAGCCAAAAAAAAACAAAAAAAAAGGAAAAAGAAAAAAAAAGAGGTTAAATATTCCTAACTCCAAGGACGAAACTTTCCTCTACAAACAAGCATTCCTACATTCGTCTCCTTTCCCACACGTATAAGTAAATATCTTCCTTTTACCATGATCCTAAAAAAAATCACTTCCTTCCCTCCAACATAGCCAAACATGGCCTTGGCCAATTTTCTGCTTCTTCTACTTTCACTTTCATGTTGTTCTTATGGGGTTACTTCCTCCCATTCCATTCAATCCATGGTTACACAAACTTGCACTGATATCGACGACCGGAATTCGTGCCTTGCGAATGTGCAAGCCGAGCTCCAAAAAACGGGGCCTCAAATTCAAGATTCGGTGTCGATCATAACTGCTGCTCTTAGGCACACGCTCAATGAAACAAAAAATGCAATCCAAATGATAACAAAGTTCAACTCTTTGTCCATAAGTTACAGGGAGAGTGTAGCAATTGAGGACTGCAAGGAGCTCCTGGACTACTCCGTCTCCGAGTTGGCTTGGTCTCTGGGCGAAATGATCAAAATCCGCGGTGGCGACACAAATGTTCACTACGAAGGAGACTTAAAATCTTGGCTTAGTGCTGCCCTGAGTAACCAAGATACCTGCCTTGAGGGTTTTGAAGGAACCGACCGACGCCTCGAAAGTTTCGTTAGGGGAAGTTTGAAGCAAGTGACGCAGCTCATTGGTAATGTTCTTGCCTTGTACACTCAACTATACAGCTTGCCCTCTCCTCCTGGGGATCATGGTCCCCCGATGAATAAAAGTTCGTCAGGGGATGATTTCCCGGCGTGGATGAGTGAGGATGATAAAGCGCTGGTTAAATCGAATCCAAAATCTGGTGCGAAGCATGCTGTTGTAGCAGCAGATGGGAGTGGACAGTACCGTACGATCACAGAAGCTGTTAACGAAGCTCCAAACTACAGCCCTAGCAGGTACGTTATATATGTGAAGAAGGGAATATATAAGGAAAACATCGATCTGAAGAAGAAGAAAACCAACATTATGTTCGTTGGGGATGGGATCGGACAAACTATCATCACCGGTAACCGGAATTTCATGCAAGGATGGACGACGTTTAGAACTGCAACAGTCGGTAAGTTGATGGTTTTTCACGTTCAGTGCATGCATTTTTCACACATTTTGCTAAGAGTCCACGTAAATTCACACTTTCTCATGAATACCATGTTTGATACAGCGGTATCCGGGAAGGGATTCATAGCAAGAGAGATGACAATTCGCAACACCGCCGGCCCTCAGAACCACCAAGGCGTGGCGCTAAGAGTCGACTCCGACCAGTCGGCCTTCTTCCGGTGCAGCATTGAGGGTAACCAAGACACCCTCTATGCTCACTCCCTCCGGCAGTTCTACCGGGAATGCAGCATCTACGGCACCATAGACTTCATATTTGGCAACGGAGCTGCAGTCCTCCAAAACTGCAAAATCTACACAAGGGTCCCACTCTCGCTACAAAAGGTCACCATCACCGCCCAAGGTAGGAAAAACCCGCATCAGAACACCGGGTTTACGATCCAGGACAGTTTTGTTCTGGCGACCCAGCCAACTTATTTGGGCAGGCCGTGGAAGGAATATTCCAGGACTGTTTACATGAACACTTACATGAGCGGGCTGGTCCAGCCCAGAGGGTGGCTCGAGTGGTATGGGGATTTTGCTTTGAGCACCTTGTGGTATGGTGAGTATAGAAATTATGGGCCGGGTGCGGGTCTCGCGGGTCGGGTCAAATGGCCTGGTTACCAGATACTCAAGGATGCCGCCGCCGCGAGCTTCTTCACTGTTGGGAGGTTTATTGACGGGAGGGCTTGGTTGCCGTCGACAGGTGTCAAGTTTACAGCGGGTTTGAGTAAATAAATTAAAGAGGAGAGATTTTGGAAATGGGCTTGGGCAACTGGGAGAGAGAGAGAGAGAGAGAGAGAGAGAGAGAGAGAGAGAGAGGGAGAGGTGGAAAAGACAAGCGAGGAATATGAGATGGGTAGGGAGTAAATAACTTACATAATACAATACCGTTATATGAATGTGTATTGATTATTATTTGGACCCTTATAATATTTGGCTCTTTTGTATCATCTTTATTGTATACGTGATCTATAAATTACAATGCAGTGAATGTAGCCTAAAGATTAGTATTTACTAGTAAAATTGCCCGCGCTCTGTTGCAAGGAGTACGAGAAGTATGATCTTATACCATCTTATTTGTTTTGCAATTCCAATTTCTTTTTAGCATCATGTGCAAAAAAATGTAAACTTCGAGCACCAAATTATAAGACGTGGAAAAAAAATGCAAGCACATAAATTAAATTTCAAGTTACTTTTAAATTTTCATTACATTTAAATTGTAATTAAATAAAATAAATACACAATAATCATATCACAATAAAAAAAATCTCAAAAAAAAAAAACGCGCATTTCTAAATCTCCTGTCTTCAAATTCCAATCCAATTTCCACACGAAAAGGGATCATTTCCATATCTCTTCCTCCTAATCCACCAAATCAGAGAATCCGTGCTATTGAAATTTGATCAAACGGCTACAAACAAGGGGCCACTTTAAAAATTACAATAACTTCAGCCATTGGATCAAATTTCAATGACACGAATTATCTGATTTAGTGGATTAGAAAGAAAGGATCCGGAAATGATTCATTTCCTTTCAACACAACTATTGGGAGCTTTGCAATTGTACACTCCAAGACAATATGAACATCCTGATTATATAATTTCTTTGCCAAATGCAGATCACGGTGTATAAACAAAAAAGAAAACATAAGAAACGGGCACGCCTCTTCAATCCTATCTTCGAATGTAGTCTTACGCGTAGATAAATTCATATAAACATGGAATATTGTGAAGTGTGTTAATAGGAGTGTCATGAGGTGCTATTAATTGCGTAGAAATCATATAAATATTGGGAAGTTTGTTATGAGGAGTGTCATGATTTGCTATTAACTGCTATACAATATAAATGACAGATATGGTTGATATATAACCTTAATAAATTGCTCATCATATTTACAGTATAAGTAAATGTGTAACATCACGTGACAATTCAACGAGTTTCTCCCAATATATCATCTCTACTAATCAAAATGGTGATATACTACTGAAAGGAATTGCTGCTTCAACTGCTCCCTTACTTTTAAGAAGCTTTAATGGTCGTCGATGTTTCTCTGTTCTCTCTGTTTTTTTTTTCAAAAAAAAAAAAAAATGCTGAAAAGAACAGTGCAAAGCTTAGCCATTTTTTGGGTTACATCTGAAAACAAAACCCCATAATCATAAAACAGCACAAAAAAAAAAAAAAAAAAAAAAAAAAAGAAGCAAAACCCAAATTCCAATCAAGAAAAATAAAAATTTATGTATGTAAATTTAAGTTTTACCTGCAGATTTGCAACAACAAAAGCAAACTGAATCCAACGATCTGGATAAATTTAGGTTAATTGAAATTGATCTGGATGAGCAAATTTTTGTTTCGATTCGTCGAGGAGCAAATTTGGTGAAAAAAATGGTGAGAAAATTTGGATGAGCAGTATTTGGTATCGATTCGAAGTCGAGCAAGAAGGAAACGGTGCAGATGAGAGGAATAAAGCGGTGCTGGTGCTGCAGAGAAATCTCCCTAGCACGCCACGCGTGCAAAATAATTTTTTTTAGAAAAATTAATGAAAAATGTTTGGAAACTTTGAGTTTTAACGATAAGGACAAAATAAAGGGTAAAATGAATAATACCATGATCATCCGTTGCTCTGATCTGTCTGTCGTTCCTCTGTAGCATGCGGTCGAACCTACTTTAAAGATCCTGCAGCCCCCTATTCTTGCCGTGAAAGTGAATAATACCATGATCATCCGTTGCTCTGATCTGTCTGTCGTTCCTCTGTAGCATGCGGTCGAACCTACTTTAAAGATCCTGCAGCCCCCTATTCTTGCCGTGAAAGTGAGGAGAGACTTTTTAGTTTAAAAATATAGTTTTTCGTTAAAATGAACAGTACCAAGAGCATTTCGTTAAAGTTTTTTGTTTTTTAATGCAGAGAGCCAACACGTATGCCTATAGGCAATGTGGGGATTTCACTGTAGAGGGACAAAAAAGGGGATCACAGAAACATTAAAAATGAGGGCAAAAAAGTAAAAATGCTGTTGCTTATTTCGCAACTACATAAGAATGAGAATAACGTATTTTAAGCAAATAAACTTAACGATTAAAACTGTTCAACTTTTTAATCATCGTTTGTAGATCACTCTTGAAAAAAAACCCTTCGAATTAAATCGTTGAATCATCCAAAAATATCAAATAAATGAGCATTTAATAATCAATGTGTTACTTGGTATCTACACCGTTGATTTGTTCTATATATTTCAATTACTAATGATCTACAATTCAAATATTTTTTTTGTAGGGGTGCTCTCCCAAAGAAGATAAAGAAATCAAACGATTTCAGTTATGAAATTTGTAAGGTAAGTATACATATTTGCATAGGGAGAATGAGCTCATCCCTTTAAGGGGGAACAAAATTATTATCCAAAAGAAAAAGGGGAGTGTGATTTTCTATTTTTGTATAAAAGTAGGTGTCTTGTCTATTTATGAGTATTTTACGTCTGCACTAAAAGTTTTAAGTTCGATTTTCCCTATTGCTTGTATCAAAATAAACACTCATAATTTCAAATATGATTTTGCTTGCAATTACTCATCACATGTAATTCGTCAAGTATTTTCCTTTTATAGATGAACACTTTTATTTTTTGAGAATTTCAATGTTTCATTGATTCACGACTACTTGAAAAAATATAAAAATGTAATTTCTTCACTTTTTTCTGTCAAAATGTTATTTCTTCACCAAGGACATGTTAATCTTGACGCTACATATCACTTTTGTAAGAAATTCTATGCGTACTAGAAGAAACGCTAATCACATAAATTTTCTATTTCATTGTCTAAATATAAAAGATACTTGCATTCAGCTGTGTGTATATCTTTGGGCCTAAGTTTTAGCCCAACTATTTGAAAGATGTTAATTATTTTCCTTCCAATTTTATAAATTAAATTATTCTTGATTACAAGCATCCATATAACCACTTGTTTTAAACATTTAATTAGTAATTAGTAATTCCTAATTCTGTCAAAGTTAAGGTAGCCTTTGCCAGTAGGTAGAATTGTTCTTGTTTTTGTGAAAAGTAACGACATCTAGCTTGGCATGGAACCTTCCTTGCCCGCCAAGTCACATCTTCTGCTAAACTGTTATAACCTAATAAGGACCACCATTCAAATCTCCCTTCCTTCTTCTTCACCCTTACAAATTCACATTTCCCCTAATGCATTTCCCAAAAACAACAAATAGAGAAGAGAAATAATATTTTTTGCTTCGAAATTGTTCGAAAATGGCGCACGGAGACGATGCAGATCGGAGATCGAGAAAGCGAATCGTCATTATCAGCGTCTCGGCGTTTTTATTGGTGGCAATGGTGGTGGCGGTGACGGTTGGTTTCGCGGTGGAAAAGAGTTTCTACAACAGTCCATATAGTGGCAACAAAGGCAGCTCCCATGACATGTCAGCTTCAATGAAAGCAATCAAAGCCATTTGCCAACCAACCGATTACAAGCGAGAATGTCTCGACAGCCTCAGCTAAGCCTCCGGAAACACCACCACGGATCCAGTACAGCTCATTAGATACGGCTTCAAGGTTGCAATGAAGTACATTTCCGATGCTGCCAAAAAATCCGACTTCCTGCGAAAGCTCGAGAAGGATCCCCGAACCTCCAGTGCCCTCGACACATGCGAAGAGCTCATGGAATTGGCGCTTTGTGAGCTCAGGCAATCGCTTGTGCGATTGGGGTTCATCGATGATCATACGAAGTTTAATGAAATGTTGATGGATTTGAAGGTTTGGTTGAGCGCTACAATCACTTACCAAGAAAGCTGCTTAGATGCTTTTGAGAATACAACTAGTTCTACTGATGCAGCGGAGGAGATGACGAATGTGTTGAAAACCTCCATGCATTTGAGCAGCAATGCCCTTGCCATGGTTTCTCAAGTATTTTCAGCCTTCACTGACTTGAACAACCCTGACCCTAGCCACCGCCGCCTCCTCCAATTTGATGCCTTCCCTGTTATTGGTCACAGTGAATTCGAAGACCCCAAGTGGTATGGAGGTGAAGGCAGGAAACTCCGCGGCCTCCTCCAATTTGATGTCTTAACAGTTATGGGTCACGGGGAATTTGAAGATCCCAAGTGGTATGGAGGTGAAGGCAGGAAACTCCGCTGACTCCTCCAATTTGATGCCTTCCCAGTTATTGGTCATGGGGAATTCGAAGATCCAAAATGGTATGGAGGTGAAGGCAGGAAACTTCTCACAACCAGTACCACTTCTGCTCCGAAAATTAATAAGCCCGACATCATTGTGGCAAAGGATGGAAGTGGAAGCTACAAGACCATCACTGAGGCACTAAAACATGTCCCCAAGTATGGCAATGAGACCTTTATCATCTACATCAAGGAAGGTATATATAATGAGCATATCCTGGTTACTAGGAGCATGACGAATGTGATGATGATCGGCGATGGTCCGAATAAGACCAGAATAACTGGAAACAAGAACTTTGTAGATGACACGACCACCTACCATACTGCCACTGTTGGTAAGCATGCTTCTCGTAAATTGCCTTAAATTTATTCTTAAACACACTTATGTCTGTAGATAAATGTTTATGTTGTCAGACTATGAATCTGCGTAATAAGACATACGATTAATTTGGTTATTGGATGCATGCAGCTATTCAGGGAGACCATTTCATGGCAATGGACATAGGGTTTGAGAACTCTGCTGGTCCAGAGAAACATCAGGCTGTTGCATTGAGAGTAAGCGCTGACAAGGCAATCTTTTACAGGTGCTCAATGGACGGGTACCAAGACACCCTCTACACTCATGCTCAACGCCAATTCTACCGCGACTGCACCATCTCCGGCACCATAGATTTTGTGTTCGGAGATGCTACTGCAATCTTCCAAAACTGCACTTTCTTGATCCGCAAGCCATTGCCAAACCAGTCTTGCATTGTGACAGCCCAAGGCAGGAAAGAACGGCGCTCATTCAAAACAGCACAATCACCGCCGATCCTGATTACTTCCCTGTCAAGGATGAGAACAAGGCATATCTTGGCCGTCCATGGAAGGAATATTCGAGGACAATCATCATGGACTCATACATTGATGACGTGATTCAACCGGAAGGTTGGTTGCCATGGGAGGGTGAGTGGGGGCTCAAGACATGCTTCTACGCAGAGTTGGGCAACACAGGCCCTGCTGCTAACAAGGCAAGGCGCGTGGCATGGCGCGGGATAAAGAAGATTACTGAAAATCATGCTGCAGATTTCACACCCGGTAGGTTCTTCAGGGGTGATAAGTGGATTAGACTCTCCAGTGTGCCTTATATCCCCGGCCTGACCGCTAGGAACCAACCGAAAACTGCAACTGTAAGTACTCCATCTGTCTTGAAAGGCGTCTGATCTATATAACTTGATAATGTTTGAGTTGTTTTTGTTGGTCTGAAATTTGTATACAAATGTATAATTATGTAAAGCTCGATTGAATTAATTCTTCAAATATCTTAAACCACATGCCATAAAAAGTGTTTTACGCTTCCTTAATTGCTTACCATCAACGCCAAATGGGATTTACGAATCGAAAACACAGTAAATATGGCAGCCCCAGGCATGATGCCGGAAGAGATGGTGGTGTAAATCTTAGCAAGGCTGCATCCGAAATCTCTAATGCGATTCAAGTGCGTTCGAAAGTCACGGTATGCATTAATCAATGACCCCCAAGTTTGTGAGCAAACACCTCCATTCGTACAACGATGTCTCCTCCTCCACACATCCTTTTCAAACGGACCATGGCCAAGGAGACCGAAACTACCAAGGAGGAAGTTGCATTTTCGTTCGTCGATCTTCCAGTATGGCGAAAGAAGAATTTATGATAGGCGCAAATCGCGATTAGAAATATAATGCATTCCTCAAATGTACTAAACACTGTTCTCTTTTGGTGAACTGAACACCATGTTGAAATAATAGAGACAATTGGAGCTTAACAGTGAAATAAAAGTAAACATGATACCAAACACCTAAAGCCAAAGCAAAATTGGATTCCAGACACAGCGTTTTCAATCCTAACCGGCTTAAACTCTAAAGCCCTTGCTGTTCCTCTTTCCTCTAGCCTTCTCAAACTTCCTTCCCTTGGACCGCACGTAAGGTTTAGTGTGGCTGTGTGGTACACCAGGAGCTGGACCGAAGTGCTTCACTGCTTCACGAGAATTCTTAGGACCTCTGAGGAGAACCTGCATTGGCGGCCAAAACAAGGTTACTTAATATCTTGAGAAAAAGATTTTAAATTTAACAGTGAAACTATTAAGTGGTACGGATCAATTTAGCAGATGTTAAATTAAAACTACTTGGTGGTGTACTAAGAACTCATACCACGTTCTGACCCAATGGTGCTCTCAAAGCAAGCTGATCAAATGTCAAGCACTCTCCTCCTGCCTTCTCAATCCTGGCCCTTGCAGTCTCAGTGAACCTCAGTGCTGTAACCTTCATTTGTGGAACTTCATAAACCCTAATGTCATCGGTGACGGTCCCCACAACAACAGCAATCTTGTTGTCCTATATATAAGACCCAAGACTTTTTAGAGCAGAAAAGAATGATATAAATACAAATATCTCGATAGTTTGTATAGAATTTACTTAGAAGTGAAAAGGTGATGACGATTGAGAAAAAACTAACCTTTCCTTGCATATACTTAATCAACCTCGATAGAGAAAGTGGTGCCTTGTTGACTTTGCTCATGA
Organism: Pyrus x bretschneideri; assembly: GCF_019419815.1. Classification (NCBI taxonomy): domain Eukaryota; kingdom Viridiplantae; phylum Streptophyta; class Magnoliopsida; order Rosales; family Rosaceae; genus Pyrus; species Pyrus x bretschneideri. Next base: position 6,490,636 of record NW_025999402.1, read on the forward strand.
ACAAACGTTTAAGAATGACTGCATTGAACTTGCTTCCAGTCCTCCGGACAAGAAAACGGTACAGCTGACCAGGGAAAAACCAAGAACCCAATCAGACTACACACTCATACGATTATAAAATATGGGAAACTAAAACGACCATAGATTTACAGAGAAATGAGGGAGATTTCATGAGCCTCGCTATACAAAATCTGACTAACTCACATGATCAATTTTGAAAAATCGAAGCTAGTTCCCTCAGAATATTTAGCAGTAAATAATCATGAAAAATCAGGATTAGCATGGTTCATAAACATCACAGGGAACAATTCCTCCACAGTTCAGCAATGTCAAATAGGAAGATACCCAAACTTGGGATCCAAAATAAAACAAAACCGCTTTCTAGATATTTCGAACCAGAAAACAATCGACGAAAAATACTAAATATATTGGCATGATAGTACTAATCCCGAAAATCCAAAATCTTTACACCAAACAATGGTCAATTCCATTGGAATGTAATTCAAAATCTTTACAGAAACAAAAGTAGAATACTTTTCGATACGATACATCCAGATTTAACAGACCAAAATTACCAAAGGCTCAGATAGATATGGAATTAGTTTTATTCCCTGACCACAAAAGGTCTCGTAATGAGCTGGGATTCACATATATCATCATTGCACAAACAACAACATCCCCAAATTATCAAACCCAGAAATTAAAATTGGATTTAAAGAAACTGGAATCAACAAAATACGAACTTTCATTTGCTACAAGCCTACGACCATTCTTCAAGTAAAATACAAAATGGCAATCAAATCATAATCCGTATACCAAATCCGTATAAATTCAAATACGTACAAGTGTTCAAAGATATAAAAAAGTGTATATACCTTGACGAGAAGCTTGAGATAGATATCATCGGACTTGGGCGCTGTGCGCTTCGTCTTCTTGCTCTTACCTCCTGCCACGAGATCGATCCCCTGTTTCGCACCACACCACACCCAATGTTGTTTACATATTAATACAGATGCTAATAAAAATGGAGAGAGAGAGAGAGAGAGAGAGAGAGGGAATGATACCATTGTCGCTGCTGGTGTTGAAGCTCGGTTGCTCGGGACGCCGCTTAGTGAAGCTAGGGTTTTGACAAGCTTTATAAAGTTTACAGTTGATACTGATGTCGGGCGGGTCTGTTGGGGAGTGGTCCAATTGGAGCCCTAGCAGTTTTACATGCTTCTGTTTTCGGCCCAATCGAACAGCCCATTATCGAGCTTGGCCCAATGATATTTGTAAATATGTATAACTTGAGTAATGATGGACTTGTTTGGAGCTGCTTTTAAGATGGCTGAAAACGATTTTGTGAAATTGTTTTTGTAGCCAATCTTGTTAAAATGCAAGTGAATCCTGAAAAACAAGTGATTCTTACAACAAGCACATAACCACTGCTTACCAAAAGCATTGAAGTGATATTTGAATTCACAAATATTTTTTATAAAAACGCTTTCAGTCATTTTAAAAGCATTTTTCAAACGAGCCAATCTTTGCCGGAAGTTCCCCATCGGCAGCTATCCATCTTTTAGCTTGGAATGAATCACTCTTTTGTGGCGTCTGTGTATTTGGAAGTTGGGGTGAAATTATTCATCCCAAGACGTGTGAAGCGTGGGTGATGGATACTGGCATTGATGACCCAAAAACTAATCGACTCGGATCATATGGGATGACATGGTAAATTAGTCGCTAAAGAGTGATTAATTAACTTGTTAGTACTTGGGATGGATCATGATCAAAATCTTTATCAAAGGAAAGATCGACAAATGGAAAAACAAGAAATTAAGAGGGTGTGTGAGAAGTAAAAAAGGACGTGTGGATAGCACCATCCTTGATTTAAAGAAGTGAAGACTAATCAGGAAACCAGCGAAACTTCTGAAATGCTGTGACGATAATTTACAAATGCTCAACAAAAAACAAACCAGAATGAGCAGATATTGACCAAAAAGTAGAGTCTAAACCGAAAACCTCTTCCCTGCACAAGCAAGAACAACATACGCAGTTACGATTTACAAATTTCATAAAAACACAAGAAAATCTTCAATGTGATCAACGCTTGGAACTCTCGGATTAAGATGGCGCTTCTCACTTGTCAAGCTCATCTATTAAACAGAATCCAAACTCTAGCACCTGTCGAGCTTCTTGTATTTTCTAATTGAGCTGTGAGAAATCTCCAAATAATCAGTTCTTTTTAGGAGGCTGCCCAAAGACGCACAACATAAGGACATCGTGATTAAATAATATCATCACACAATTGCTATCGAAACAAATATAAATGGCGATACAAATACCTTTTTAAGATTTAACTTTGAACCGCTCGGGGATGCTTTATGATCAACTGGTTTCAGTATCTCAAAGGAACACACCAGAGCTTCATCAACACTCAATAGAGCACCGGCATTATCAAACTCCCCGCCATAGTTGGGAGCTGAAAATATTGTGACTAATCTTCGTTTTGCGAAAAACTCATAGCCATCCTCCACCACCTACAGTGTAACTTAAATAATCATTCATCTGGACAACTTGGATTAAATGATCACGAAAAAATTCAGCAAAAAGTGATAATGGTTTGCACAAAGGATGCCTAGAGGTACCATCAACCATAAAAACCGAGGTAAATTGTAATGCCTACAGTATTTCTACAAGTCCAAAATATTGTGGACATAATTTATAAGACTACTAGGGGAATGGGAAAAGAAAAGGCGGGGAACACATATATGGTTAGGTTGTTTGTAATTAGGATTCAATTTGTTCAAGTAAGAATAGGATTACCTGATGACCCCGGCAAATGAGATCAAGCTCATTCTTATCTAAAAAATCACTAACTCTATCAGCTCCAAAAGTACAGGAAACACCTCGATCACTCTCCGCCCAACCCTCAACCCTAGCATCAGGATCAGACCAAAGCAGATCGCATAACAGACCATTATCTGGAATGTCAGTTGGCCGTGAAATTTCTTTTATTTGGTCCAAGTTTTCCAACTCTGGCGAGAGACCCCCGTGCATACAAAGTATCTTCCCATCAATAAGTGCAGCCACAGGCAAACAATTAAAGCACTCGGTAAATATTTTCCAAAGCCTTACATTAAACCTCCTTTTACACTCGTCATAGAACCCATATATTCGATTAATCTTTGCATCTTCATGGTTTCCCCTCAAAAGGAAAATTTTGTCAGGGTATCTTATTTTGTAGGCCAGAAGCAAACAGATTGTCTCCAAACTTTGCTTGCCTCGATCCACATAGTCTCCTAGAAACAGGTAATTTGCAGAAGGAGGATAACCACCATATTCGAACACCCTTAGTAGGTCTTGGTATTGTCCATGTATATCACCTGTAAGACGCCTGCAATATTAGGAAGACCGTGGACATAAAGAAATATAAGGAGATAATTGTACTATGTATGCCTTCAAGTATCATTTCTGCCCTCTATTTCATGCAAGAAACACTAGAGCATGATGTACAATTAGAGGACCAAGAAACGTTCTGAATACAAATTCGACGATACCAAGTACTCAAAATGCAGCAAAGGAACATCCAAGTCAAGAAATTCTAAGGTGAATTTTCAAGGTGAATGTGTATGTTGGCTGATTAAGGAAAAACACAATCCAAAAGTACATGATTGTGATATCCTTATAACCAGGCAAAAAACCGGTCATTACGAAAAACAAAAATCATTTCCTTGCCTTTGTCTTTTCTTTACATTACTGACCAAAAAACGAACATTATTGGGCAGAAATTGAGACTAATGAACCAATGGCGTCCCAAATTGATAACTCAAACATATTCCAAATTCATCCAACGAAATGAACGTAGTGTTCCCCCGACCCGCTTGCGGTCCGCCTTGTTGGCTTGGGGTCACCCTTTATTTCGCACCTCAATTTAATCGAATTATCAGTTCTGCCACCATTCTGATTCAGTACCAAATTTCTTACATAATCATCCACAAGCAAACACCAGAAAATAAACGGGGTACAGTAAATTAGACAATTCAACACCATCATGATCATGAAAGATACTGTAAGAGAGGATGAGAGAGCTGACCGCAAATTCGAACCGGAGCTCGGACCTCGAGAAGATTAGGCTGAGAGAGGAAGATTTGGCGGGCGTTGACGCAAAGTTGACGGATCTCCGCCTCCGAAAGCTGCACTTGCTTCCCTCCTTTGCCTTCCAAAAGCCTCCTGATTATATCATCCAACACACCCTTATCCATCATCCCCTCCATTGTCATCATCATCATCTGCTCTGCTCGAAAGAACCCAGATTGAAAGTTCTAAAATTTCTGAAGAACCAGAGAGATTGAAGAAATGGGTTGCTTTAAAAATTCAGAGATTCGAATCAAGATCCCAACTTTTTGGATTGAAGGAGAAGAAAGGTCAAGTGGGTCAACAGAGAAAAGCTGAGAAATTTATCAAAACCTGAAAAAAAAAACAAAAAAAAAAAATGGTGCAACTTGAGTTTTGGAATTAGAAGGAGAAGCAACAGAAGGAAGGGAATGATTGATTGGGATTAGAAAATTGGGATTTGCCTTGAATGTTTCTTATCTCTAATTCTTTTTCTATTTTTTTTTATTAATTTCCTCCTAAATTTTTCTCGCAGCGCCATGTAGGTTTCAATTTTGTTGAAACCTTCAAATATGGACGGATAAGTGGGGGCGGTGAGAGGAAGATAGACCGGCGCATGATAGCAACGTTGTACACGTGGGTTCATGTTAGGAATCCGGATAACAACGTGGGTTCATGTTAGGAATCCGGATATGATCCGGATTTCTTTTATAAGAATTCTAAAATGAATTTATCATATATCATTTTCATATTTGAGCCATCAGAGGAATAAATCGTGTTCGTTCCTCAGTCAGTCCTTATTCATGAGATGACGTGACTTCTCATGAGATTCGAATTTAATATTATGTATGCCATTTACATAAGATTTGAATTTGCATCCAAAACTACTGACACGGAAATTTGTAATATTATTTAAAGGTTTGCGCTTCGCATGTAAAATTTATCGTGGATGAAAAATTTGGTGTTAAGAATCACGTGCTCCAAAGATTAAAAAGTGATTTTCGCACTTTTTTTTAACTAGTCACACACCCTCTTATTTATGGTCATCAAATTGAATAAATCAAACAAAATCAATATGAGAATTAGTGAGAAGCTAAAAACGATGTGTGAAAAGCAAAACTTCGTTTTTCAAAATTACCTAGTTGGGCCTTAATAATGGATCAGTCTCAGTTCACAGAAAAGTCACCTTGCCGGAGATCACACATAGCCCTACCCAAAACCCAAATTCTACCTCCAGGGGAGCCCAATGCCAAAGGGCCCAAAGATGGGTTACCAGCTACACCGGCGCGGGGACACAGTGCGCAGCCGAGCTAACTGATTCCGCACCAGTCAGTGCTTCAAAACAAAACTTTAGAACCAGAATTCAAGGTCCATTGTTCGATCTTAAAATCAATCGTCGAAGGGTTTTATTTGCTTGCTGCTGAAGATCTTAGATTTCCTCTATCCTCCATTTCCAGAATGTTCAAGAAGTAAGCTTTATGATCTGTATTTCTAAATATATGCTATGTGTGTTTTAATTTGTTGATCATTGAGGCATATAATTTCTGGGTTTGCTTTGATTCGATGGAAATACCAACAGTTTGTTTTAATTTGGATTTTCGATTATGTGATTATATGGGTTATGAATCCTAGAACGCCAATGCCCTCGATTTATGCCTTGAATTTTATTGTTGCTTGTGTAATTGGAATGGTGCCATTGCTTCTCTGTGTGTAAGCAATCGTTCTTTTAGCTTTTTCGGAAGAGGAGGTTCGGGGAGGATGGTTAGGGTTCCCAGTAGTTTTTTTCGTGTGGAAGTGGTTTGGAGTAGCAAATTCTTCTTGTTGCAATCGAGATACATAAGGGGAATATTTTGTTGTATAATTGCATGTATGTGTTATGTTGTAGGTTTTCCACCGAAGAGGTGTCTGCACAAAACCAAGTTAAGGCATCCGTCCAGCGCAAAATTCGGCAAAGTATTGCAGATGAGGTAAGATGTTCAGAGGGATTTAACTGATGCTTTAAGATATACTTTACATTCGTTTTATCGAAAATTTAACTTCAACTGCAGTACCCTGGGCTCGAACAAGTGTTGGAAGATTTGATTCCTAAGAAGTCTCCTCTAATTGTGGCTAAATGGTTTGTTACTTTGTTGGATTTACCTCTTGACTCAGCCGTTCGTTTGGTGCTGTCTTATCTCGTATATCTAACATTGTTTCCCACTTTCTCCACTTTTTTCAGTCAGAACCATCTCAATTTGGTTGTGGTAAACAACGTGCCACTATTTTTCAACATTCGTGATGGACCATATATGCCTACCCTAAGACTCCTTCATCAGTGTAACAATTTCTTTCCCACAAAATTGTTTTCTCATTATTCTATTTTCTTGAAGAATCATTTTCCGGTTACTTTATTTGTTGATCGTCATGTCTCTCTGCTGATAAGTTGTAGTAAGGTGAAAATGCAATTCTGGTGTTTTGGAAGTAAATAATTTGGAAGAAACTTCTAATAATGAGAATGATAAACTTAACTGTTACTTATACCAAAAGAATTGCTTGTATTTTTAAATCTTAGGATTCAATGAATTTAATGAGAATGATTCGAAGTTTTCTTAATCACCGGCTGTACAATCAGTAAATAAGAATGCAATGATTTGTTGAGATCACAGTGGAAAACCAGCTATTTTGTGGGTTTCTTGCTTTTCTTGGCATTCTGCATGGGGTTCCAAATGTGATATGAGCCCTACTGTAGTGGAAAGCCTAGGAAGATTCTGTCAATATTTTCAGCCAAGGATTTTGGGTGCGGGCAGGTGGAGCCATCATACATCTACTCTAGAAAGTGAGAATTGTTACCTTCGGGTGAGACCTACCAGGTGAATTGATTCTCATGTTCGGAAGTTCCGATTCAACAATGTTCCGGTACCTTATTAAAGAGGAGAGAAATATTTCAGACTATGCCACAAGTCTTTGCATATGAATTTTGGGATTTTTCTTTTTTGAAGGGCAGCGAAGGGGGCTTTGTGCTTTTGTTTTTTAAGTCTGGTCTATGTTTTTCTATCATGCAATCTTCCTTTTTCATCTTTTTGTTAAATTAAAATCTATGTTATTTGTAAAGTTTTCCTTCCAAAAATATGTAGTTGAGAAAATTCAGGGTTTCCTTGTTGGGTTTTACAGATCCAGATGTTATGAAAAAGTTGCAAGTAGATAGGGGTGCCATAAGGTTTGTTCTCTCTGGTGCAAACATAATGTGTCCAGGTCTAACTTCTCCCGGTGGTGCTTTGGACGACGAAGTGGGAGCAGAAACTCCTGTGGTACAAGTTTGTCTTTTTTTTTCTTTCTTTGGATTAATGTAAAAGTCATACTCACGTTAGAACAAATGTGATTTTGAGTCGATTTAAATAATTTCCGTATAATGAGATGGAAATGTTGAAGTTCAGTTTGGTTTGTATGTATCCCAGGCGATAATGGCAGAAGGGAAGCAACATGCTCTCGCTATTGGCTTCACAAAGATGTCAGCAAAAGAAATGTAAGTTATTATCTCACTTGAAGGACGTTATAGTTGCTTCTCCTATACTATTGCCTGAGAAACCCTTAGAATATCGAGAACAAGATATGTATATGTAGAACCTAACTTGTCTTCACCGACCTCAGAATATGACATTAAATGATAAAAGCTTAAAAATTCAGAATAAATCATAAACCTCTGATTGTTAGCTTTTTAAAGTTTCTTCCCTTGTTCGTAAATTTGGGCGGTAGGGCCAAGTTCACTCTACAGCGAACTACTAATTGTATCAAATCCAGCTTAGTAATCCATTGCTGATTGCCTTATCTGCATGGCTTACAGAAGAGATATCAACAAGGGAATTGGAGTTGACAACATGCATTATCTTAATGACGGTCTTTGGAAGGTATGTTGTTAAATTTTACTTCGTATCTATAGCCATTGCCGGTGTTTTAATTATCGTTTCCTCGATAAATGTTTCACCTTGCTTTGCAGATGGAACATCTAGATTGAGGATATTGAAGACTAACCGTGGTGTCATCAAGAGGACATGAAGAAATTTATGTTACGGTTTCATCGATGTGGTGTTGAATCTTCTGTCGCGTTCGGCTGTTAGATCGGAGCTTAAAGAGTTGTTTGTGTACCCTATTCGAAATTACTTAGTTTTGTATTTGTATGTGGAACCTTTATCGAATATTTCACCCCTTAATCAAATTGATTGTAAGATGGTCATATCCATTATGTCATACCATTCAGAGGTACTTCTCTTGTGTTTATGGAAGGTGGTGAATTCTCAACTCCCAAGCAGATGTTCTAGAGATTTCTCCGGTGAAGGAATATACTCTTTTGCAAAGGAAAACTAATGAAAAGAGTTTGAAAACTTTGAGTTTTAATGATAAGGACAAAATAAAAGGTAAAGTAAATAATACCATGATTGACTTTTTAATGTGAAAATGTGGTTTGTCGTTAAAGTGAATAGTACTGAGAACTTTTCGTTAAAATTCTCCTTTTGCAAAGATAAATTAACAAAATTATGATCTCCTCTTACTCTGCGTTGGGATCAGTCAATTTAATATTATTAAGAAATTTTAAAATGACAGAATTTTATTTTGATCAAATTTGTAAATTTTATTGTTTGACTAACCTAAAAAAACAAAGGAATTCAAATATGAGATTAATGTGTGTATAGAGTTATCTATATATAAAGTGAGTACCCTAAAATAGTGAAACATTCAAAATACCATAAATTGCCCTTGAACAATTTCATAAATTACAATTGAACCAAAAAAAGTTAAAGTATTTAACCATGTTTTTATTTTGAATGCATTTAATATTTAAAATTATAAAATTAAAAAAAAAAAAAAAAAAACAAAAACAAAACCTCCCACATTAGGGGATGGTTTCACGTCTTTAATTCATTTCTTTTAAAAAAAAATGTAAATTAATTATTTAAATAAAAAAATATAAAAAGGCCAATTGCCACATGCATACGCGTGTGGCAATAGGCTAGTTAATATATGAATGAGAGATTGTAGTTGGGGAATGTACTAGTGATAGTGATGGTGATGGAGGTGATGATAGTGGATGGTGGTGGCAACGACAATGGTGGTGATTATGGTTGCGATGGTGGTGATGGTAGGCGGCGGTGGTGACAATAGTATGCAGTTATAATAAAGAGCAAAAGGCACAAACTTTTTATAACAATATATTGATACATCAACTGTAAATAGTCATAACTAAACGTTTTCCCGTGCAAGAGAGAAATTCATCTTTTACTTGTTTTTCCTACTTCCTGGACTATTAGGAGATTTCTGGCTTTTCTTGGCTTCAAATTTCCTGATTCGTAGAGCGGCTACATTGTGGCGCTGGTTATGTCTTTTCCGTTTGCTGCATACACACATGAACAAAGAAAAGATCAACAGCGGAGCAAAAACGATCCGCCCTAGCTACGCTAGCAGAATTTCATTATGGAAATTGACATGGTAACAGAAGAAGGGCATACCTTACAAACAATAGGCCTGCTGTAAGCACCAATCCTCCAATGGCCCAAGAAACTCTTTCGCTAAATGGCATTTCCCTCCACCGCTGCTGGAATTCCTCTAGCACTCTCAAGCTCTCGGCTTTCTGGGGCACCTCAGATGGTGAAGCCTTCCATGAATCAGCAATCAAATCAAGACTGGCTTTCCCGCCATAGCAAAATGGTTCTTCCTTGCTCGCCGATATGTCATCTTTAACGTCAAATCCTGCAGCATGGCAGAACTCTGTGCCATTACGAATCCATTCAGAGGCCCTGCCGCAAACATAATCATTTACTCCACATGGTGCTAGAACCTGGCAGAAAATATTTAATCATCAAAGTCGTTCTCTAATACATCTGGAAGGAGATAAGTTTGATGTCTTTAGTAAGCAGTGTCAGTTCAACTACTATTTGCATTGTTAACAAAACATTGCACACGGAAGAAACATTAATAATGTCAATGATGAAGATACTTCAAAGAAGACCGTCTAGGCGGACAAACCAAGCAGCATGTCACACCCCCTCCAACCCAACACTTCATATTCCCCTTTCACTTTAATAACTGGCAAGGAAAATCTTGGACTGGAACTTAAAAGCCACCCACACACCTGTGTTATTGCATCCGTAGAGTAGTAAGCCTCAGCACAAGCCTCAAAAACCCTGTCACAGAAAGAGGCACATATAACCGGAGGTCCTGACTGCACACCAATGCGGGGATCACAGATGGAACATTCCAGCAATTCCCATAAATGCAAGCACTCTGGGCCAGCTTCCCCTGATGAAGCCAACTTCCTAACAGATACAAGTGCAGGATGTGTCTGGGCTACATCACAGCAAGTTTTTTTGCGGAACACCCTGCAGAGAGTCAGATCTTTGGATCCCTTGGTCACACGTTTTGGAGGCTTTCCCTCAGAAGAGAATGGCGGGAAACGACCACCTTGGGAAATGCATACACTGTCAGGCTTACCTGCAGGAAAACGAATTCAGATAATGTTTCGTAATAAGTTCTACACAACTATTAAAGAAAAACAAAAACTCGATAAAGTGACGTATTAGAAGTAAATATCTTCTGATAAGAGAGAAAATTCAGAAAGCAGAGCCATTCTGCTGATTAAGGAGAACATAAAACCGGGAAACAACAAGCAGATTGCATCCAATTTCCACACCACCATTACATATGAAAAACGAGCTATGACCATACACTCGTGAGATGTGATAATGCAGTCGAGGCACACCAAAGATCAACTTATGCCAGCTTTAATAAAAAGCATGCCCCTCCATGGCTTGTCAACTACAAAGATAATAAACATAGAGCTCCACCTCCAAACTGATTCTAGCCCATCTCAGCTTCCCTCGAGCCGAGTCTGTTGCATCCGCCACACTGGAACTACTGCTCATATAAAACCTATGTTTTGACACTCTGGGGACAGGGAGTCTAACCTAGTGTGAGAAAATGAAAACCCCAATGTTGCAATTCATGTAACAGCAGCAATCCAGTGTTTCTGCATATGGTAAACTAAACTGCACCGATTAAGTGCAAAAAGAACGAGGCTTTCTGAATCCTAACTAGATTTTGACCAATACCCAATATCTATAATCCAGAAAGAAAAAAAAAACAAATACAAATTCATGATGTCGTTATTTTCATAAAAAGATGATAATATGATAATTTTCGATGGCTGAAAAGCTGGGATAATATGAAATCGACCCCAAAACTGTTCGTCGAATAATTTCAACACAGAGCTCCCGAAAATCAAACAATTAGGATCTGAAAACAAACAAGAAGCTTGAAATATACACACACACACACACACATATATATATATATATATATATTTATGTAATTACCAGATAAAGAGGGGACGAGTGTATTGAGAAGGAGCAGCAGGATCAGAGACGCGCAACCCATTTTTTTGTCAATCGGTGGTTTCTTCCATTGAGCTCCTGGAAGACTCGGAATCAGAGCATTGACGGAAGTGTGAGGCAAGAGAAAAATTGACTCGCTGAGAACGGTGGCTCGGTGGGTACCCGATGACCCGGTTACTAAAGATCCGTGTTGATTGACCCAACTTGCTAACTCGGTTGAAGGGCAGACTTGGGCTCAGATTGCAAGTACCGGCAAAGTTGAACAAGATCGAGGCCCATATACGTGCCCCTTTCGACTCTATACTAGTTTTTAGGACCTGTTTGGTATCCTATTAACAAAATTTGATCATTTCTCAAAACATTTTTTAAAAACAACTGCTAGTGGAGGAAGACCTTCTGAGAATAAGAGACATAAGGCTAAGGAGAGATCCAAAAAGGGATCCTTTGTGTATAATCCTGCATAATTTCGAATGTTATCAGTTCCAATACGTAGACCAAATGATACAATGCAAGCAAAAGTTCCTAGATTCATGGAGATAAACAACATATAGGTTACTTTCAATCAACAAAATGAGAAATGGGGCAGAGAGAAAAAGTCTTTTGAACGACCAACATGACATAAGGATTCTAGCTCGCCCACTTAGAGCATATGGAGATTCTCAGATGGGGAAAATATGCACTTGAAATCCATTAAACAACACCAAACTCTATTTTTGGATCTCTTTGATGTTTTTAGAGAATGGACTATTTTTTTTTAGTTAGTTGTGAGTCCAATTTCTAAAAATAGTCCTACCAAATAAATTTTTAAAAACCAAAACTTAAAAAGTGTTTTGAGTTAAAAAAAGTAGAATTCAACTAGAGTACTAAACAGACTCTTAATTTTTTAGAGAAACTAATAAGAAGATCTTTAAATTTGAATCTCAACAAAAGCATTTAAACAACTTTATTTAATAGTTAAAACAAAAAAACTAATTTCTTAAAAACATATCTCTCTCTCTCTCCCTCGTACTCTTTTTTCCAACTTCTTTATCTTCTTCTTACACAAAGGCAACAAAGAAAATTCATGAAAGAGGAGAGGGGTGGGGCCGATGTGTGAGCGAGAGATGATGGGACGGGTGAAAGAGAGAGAGAGAGTTGACTAGCGCATGGTATTCACTTGTAATATGCACGCTTTAGTTGCCAAGGGCATATTTAATACTTTATATTTTTTTGTTAGGGAAGTATTATAAGCACTTTTAAAATCTCATTATACACTCTTCATAAGTATATTTTTCATTCTAATTATAGAAAATTTGAAGTACAGATTTTTGAAGTACCAATAACAAATCCCTTTTGTTATTGTTGTTAAAAAGTTGAGTGTGTATAATTTGTGTTCTTTCTATTAAATAAAAGTTGTTGAGTGCTTTTGGTTAAGAAAAAAATTTTGTTGAAGCCTTTTTAATTAAAGTGCCCTCATTTTTTTAGCAAATTATAAAATACACCCACGAAGAAGGTTGCGATCACTTTCATGTTGAATCTTTTGTTTGATATATTTGGACAAATATATGACTTATATAAGTCTCTGTTAACTGTTTACGTAGATTCCACTTTTTTAAAGTGTAACCAAATCACACCTAAATTTCAATCAGACATAAAAAAATTGCAACTTAAATTGTTAAAAGTTAATGTTTCGTTTGCATTTACCAACCATACTTTGGTTTTCAGGTAACCTTCAACAAAAAATTGATGACAAATTTTCTAGCAAAAGAACTTTTACGACATTTGTTTCAACACAACATAATTGACAGCAACTATGAAACTAACAGATGTTAAAAGCTAACCTTACTCATTCATTTTTCTTTAATCTCATTCCTCGTTTGTCTTCATGATTGACTGTCCCTCGTTATCTCATTCATTTTTCTTTAATCTCTCTTCTTTTCAATTTTTATTCGTATGTTATGTATCGTTTAGTGCTCTGAAAAATATGGTTAAATCTTGCATATAATGAATCTTTTAACGGCTATATCTTGTATAAAACTTGTATTTTAATGGTACACATCATTTTAACCGAAGTTTTTTTTAGCATATTTAACCAAATTTTTTTTTATTTTTCTTGCTGTTCTAATATTGGATAATAAAATATTTAGTATTGACACTCCACAAGTGTAGTGTCAACTTCCCAATAGGATCCTCTCCGGATCCTTTTGGTGAAGATCTTAGAGATCCAGGAATCGTGTCCGTTCATCGTACATTGTGTGGTTAGTTTTTGTCAGGTACTGTTTGTGTTTAATTTTAAATAAAAATATTTAAAATGATTTATGACCACACGATGTACGATCAACTTACATGATTCACAGATTCCCAGGATCCTCACAAAGAGGATCAGGCGAGGATCTGGATTCGTCAACTTCAACTCTCATATTTTTCTCTCCTCCAGTTCAACTCCGATAGTCCAATGACCATTTGAATGCCAAGAAAGATGTATATATGTACGCGACTTAGTATTAAGGTCTAGTGTTATTCTTCTTTACTTGTAGGTAAGAAGTTTTAGGTTTAATTCTTGCCAAAGACAAAATTGAACCACATTATTATGACTAGCTTATGGTGAGATTTAGCCGACTAATATCGTTTAAAGTACAAAAAACTACCTCAACTATTGGGGTCACGACAGTTTCATACCTCATCTTTTAAAATTGACAATGTCATACCGCATCTTACGAATTTGTGACAATATCATACCTCCGTCAATTTTTCTGTTAGTTTTTTCTGTTAAGTGCTGACGTGGCTTGATTCGAGACATACTTTCTATTAAAAATTATTAAAAACTAAAAAAAAAAATATTTAATATTTTTTAAATATTAAAATAATAATAAAAAGTAGAAAAAAAAAAAAAAAAACCCTCATTTCGTCCCTCCCCTCCCCCCTCCTCCCTCCTCTCTCCTCTCCCCTCTCCCCATCTTCATCTTCTTCCCCCACTTGCAAATCCCAACAAAAAAAAAAAAGGTAAAGTACAAAAAACTACCTTAACTATTGGGGTCACGACAGTTTCATACCTCATCTTTTAAAATTGACAATGTCATACCGTATCTTACGAATTTGTGACAATGTCATACCTCCGTCAAATTTTCTGTTAGTTTTTCTGTTAAGTGCTGACGTGGCTTGATTCGGGACATACTTTCTATTAAAAAATCATTAAAAACTAAAAAACAATTATTTAATATTTTTTAAATATTAAAATAATAATAAAAAGCAGAGTAAAAAAAAACCATCAGTTTTTCCCTCCCCCCCTCCCCCTCCTCTCTCTTCTCCCCATCTTCATTTTCTTCCCCCCACCAGCAAACCCAAAAAAATAAAAAAAAATAAAAAAAAATAAAAAAATTTGAAAACCCATCAAACCCCAAATCCACCACTTTCATCCATTCTCCACATCCTCTTCTGCACCCATCCTCCACCTTCTTTGCACACCCATCTTCCACCGACGGGATCTTGGTTTTTTTTTTTTTTTTTTGGGTTGCAGAAGGGAGAAGAGTGTGTGGGTGTGGGGGGAAGACAAATTGGATTTTTTTTTTTTTTTTTTTGTTGGGATTTGCAAGTGGGGGAAGAAGATGAAGATGGGGAGAGGGGAGAGGAGAGAGGAGGGAGGAGGGGGGAGGGGAGGGACGAAATGAGGGTTTTTTTTTTTTCTACTTTTTATTATTATTTTAATATTTAAAAAATATTAATTTTTTTTTTTTTTAGTTTTTAATAATTTTTTAATAGAAAGTATGTCCCGAATCAAGCCACGTCAGCACTTAACAGAAAAAACTAACAGAAAAATTGACGGAGGTATGACATTGTCACAAATTCGTAAAATGCGGTATGACATTGTCAATTTTAAAAGATGAGGTATGAAACTGTCGTGACCCCAATAGTTGAGGTAGTTTTTTGTACTTTATCCTTTTTTTTTTTAATTATACTTTTATTTATTATTTTAATATTTGAAAAATATTAAATATTTTTTTTAGTTTTTAATAATATTTTATTAATTTTGTAATAGAAAGTGGTCCCCGTCTCTTGCCACGTCAGCATTTAACAGAAAATTTGACGGAGGTATGACATTGTCACAAATTCGTAAGATGCGGTATGACATTGTCAATTTTAAAAGATGAGGTATGAAACTGTCGTGACCACAATAGTTAAGGTAGTTTTTTGTACTTTACCCAAAATAAAAAAAAAAAAAAGATGCAAGTACAAAATCTTTTTGTGCTCATCAAGTGTATGATGAAATGCTTTTCAAAAATGACATGACATTGATGTCCACAACACTCAACATGAAATCTTAACATCATTCGGCAAATTGCTTTGACATTTGTTGAATGAATGCATATACCACCCAACGCTCGACAAATTTCCTCATTTATTTTTATTTTTGCGTGCACAATTTCGGTCTAAAACGAGTAATATTGACACAAGCAGCAAATTATAGATATAATATAATTTTCTTATTCAAACACCAAAGCAAGAACTTGCAAGGGAAAATTAAGCACTCACTTTACAGATAACAGCAGAGATCAGATGCAACTCCAACTCCAAATCCATTGGCATTCTCACATCTTACAAACAACCACTACTATATTTATATAGTCGCGCACTCACTAGATTGCAACCTAGAACTGTAACATCCCACATCGCCCAGGGGAGTGATCCTTAAATGTATATTCTCATCCCTACCTAGCACGAGACCTTTTGGGAGCTCACTGGCTTCGGGTTCCGTAGGAACTCCGAAGTTAAGCGAGAAGGGGGCTAGAGCAATCCCATGATGGGTGATCCACTGGGAAGTTGCTCGTGAGTTCCCAAAAACAAAACCGTGAGGGAATGGTAAGCCCAAAGCGGACAATATCGTGCTACGGTGGTGGAGCGGGCTCGGGAAGTGATCCGCCCCGGGCCGGGATGTGACAAATTGGTATCAGAGCCAATCCCTGGCCGGAAATGTGCCGACGAGGACGTCGGGCCCCTAAGGGGGGTGGATTGTAACATCCCACATCGCCCAGGGAAGTGATCCTTAAATGTATATTCCCATCCCTACCTAGCACGATGCCTTTTGGGAGCTCACTGGCTTCGGGTTCCGTAGGAACTCCGAAGTTAAGCGAGAAGGGGGCTAGAGCAATCCCATGATGGGTGACCCATTGGGAAGTTGCTCGTGAGTTCCCAAAAACAAAACCGTGAGGGAATGGTAAGCCCAAAGCAGACAATATCGTGCTACGGTGGTGGAGCGGGCTCGGGAAGTGATCCGCCCCGGGCCGGGATGTGACAAGAACAAACAACACCCAAACCCTAGCGTACAAAATGCTTACTTATATCAATACATTATTAGCACGTGGAAACCCTAATTAAACAATTTCTTTTTCCTTCCGGCCATGCATGGCTAATCCGTCCACAGAAAACACGTCTATGCATGGCGGGTCCCATAAGCCGGAAAGGGATCATCTATGAATCTTTTTCTCCTAATCCATCAAATTAGAGGATCCGTGTCATTGAAAATTGATCTAACGGCTGAAGTTATTATCACTTTTAAAGTGGACCCCTGTTTGTAACTGTTGGATCAAATTTTAACGATACGGATCATTTGATTTAGTGGATTAGAAAGAAGGGATTTAGAGAAAATCCCTTTGCTCATATCCCAGCCCATTTTCACGCACGGAGCCCCACCCTCCTCCTTTCTCTCCTCTTTCCACTTTGCCAATCCCACCTATCCCTCTCTCATCTTTCCTTTTCACTCGTCCCTACCTGTCCCTCAAATCTCGATGTCTCTCCCCCTTCTTTATCTTCTTCTTACACAAAGGTAACAAATAAATGGAGTATGATTATCTTCCCTCTTTTTTTCCTTCTTTTTTCTTTCTTTCTATTTAAACGGTCACGGTTGAGCCACGTTAACATATTATATTAATTTTATATAGAAAGACAAAGACAAAATAAATAATGTGAAAGAAGAGGAAGGAAGGAGATAGAAAGAGGAGAATGAATCCTAATCCTTAAGAAAATTCATGAAACATGAGAGGGGTGGGGACGGAATGGGATTCTCTCTGGATCCCTTCTTCCCAATCCACCAAATCAAGGAATCCGTGCCATTCAAATTTGATCCAACGACTGAAGTTATTATAACTTTTAAAGTGGACCTCTATTTGTAGCCATTGAATCAAATTTCAACAGCACGAATTCCTTGATTTGGTGGATTAGAAGGAAAGAATCCGAAGAGGATCCCTTTCCGATGGGGACGATGTGTGATCGAGAGATGATAGGACGGGTGAAAGAGAGAAGGTTGACTAGCTTGTGACCTCACATGTGGTATGCACGCTTTAGCTGCCATGGCTTATTAAATAATTTATATTTTTTGTTCTTATTGTTGATAAAAGTTGAGTGTGTATAATTTGTGTCATTTCTATTGAACTAGCTTTCATGCACGCGCTCACGCGCCAGCATAAAATATTTTTTAAATCACAACGTGTTATGCGCGATTTAAACGTTTTAAATACATATATGCGTAAATTGACAAAAGAAAAGTCAAATATTTGAAGTAAATGAATAATCTTAGATCATGCTAGAAGAAACCTCTTATAAACCAATCAAAGCAGTTGAATTACATAATAAAACCGGTCTCTATTTAATTTACATTAAGAAAAGAGAAAATAATATTTAATAAACAACTGATTGAATCACATTATTGCTAGCCCATTGTGAGGCTAAGCCCACCCCTCTCCCTTAGTGTAGATAATATCGTTTGTTCAATAAAAAAAAAATCATTTGACAACTAATTTAATCACGTTATTATGCAGGTACGAAAGACCTTTTTTATAACCAGTATTACACGCCTATGTTTTGAACGTGTTTTAAAATAGAGAAAATAATATTTAATGAACAACTGATTGAATCATATTATTGCAAGCCTATGGTGAGGTACTAATTATTTTAAAAAAAATGTACAAAAAAATTAATTATTAAAAAAAACACTGTTAAAATGACAAAAATACCCATGCCCCATTTGATGCATTATTTTGAACTGTTTTTAAAGTTTTTTGTTTGAGGGGCATTTCTGTCTATATATTTTGATGAAATTTGTGACCCCAAAAGGGACTTTATATATGTGTTAAATAAAAGTTGTTGATTGCTTTGATTAAGAAAAAAATTGTTGAGGCCTTTTTAATTAAAGTGCCCTCATTTTTTTAGCTAATTACAAAATACACCCACGAAGAAGGTTGGGATCACTTTCACTTTTATGATGAATCATTTGTTTGATTTATTTGGAAGAATAAATGATTTCCTCTTCGAGACTCATATAAGCCTCTGTTAACTATTTAGGTAGTAGGTGTAGATTCCACTTTCTAAAAAGTTATCAAATCACACCCAAATTTCAGTCAGACATACAAATTTGACAACTTAAATTGTTAAAATTAATGTGTCTTTTGCAATTATCAACTCTATTTTGGTTTTCAAGTAAAACAAAAATTTGATGACAAATTTCTAGCAAAAGAACTTTTACTACATTTGTTTCAACAAACATAATTGACAGCTTCGGATCACTTTCTCCTAATCAATCAAATTAGGAGATTTTTGCTGTTAAAAATTGATCTAACGGCTAAAGTTATTATAATTTTTAACGTGGACTCCTGTTTGTAGCCGTTGAATCAAATTTCAACGGCACGGATCCTTTAATTTGATGGATTAGGAGGAAAGGATCCCTTTCCATTGACAGCAACTATGAAACTAACAGATGTTAAAAGCTAGCCTTACTCCACAAGCATTCCTCGTTTGTCTTCATGATTGACGGTCCCTGTTTATCTCATTCATTTTTCTTTAGGGTAATACTAAAGAGACTAAATTTAAAAACTAAATTTACAAATTAAATGATGTATCGCTAATAGAAATGAGTACGTTTATCAACGCTTAAGTAATAAACCAATCATCAACTTCCATATTCTAATGCCATTTCAACTCGGGTGAATTTGATGAAGCGTAAGGTCTTGTCGGAGGTGACTTGTATGTTCTATGATAAAGACCGGGAAACGGTGGAGCATGCTTTGCTGCAATGGTCGAGGACGAGTGCAATTTGGTTATCTAGTGCACTTGGTTTGCACACTGGCACGGACTTGCGTGAAGGGTTCATCATTGGCTAGCTAGGATGGTATCTTCTCTGTTAAATGATAGCTTTGAGCTGCTGCTGCTTACGGTGTGGAGCATATGAACGGATGGAAATTCCTTCTTATAGCGGGGTGGTGATATGCTCCGTTCACCCAGTCGAGGGGGGGAGTTCGTGGCTGCAAAAGTGCAGCAATTTGAGGGTATCACCTCACCACTGCTGCCTAAGAGTTTGGCTGTTCGTGGAGCAGCTGAATTTGCGCAGAAATGAGGGGCTCTGCAGGTGGAAATGGAAGGGGATGCCTTCATGGTGGTGGCGAGTAACCAGAAGGACACTAGCGCCAATTTCAGTCAGTTTGGTCATATCATTGATGGCACCTGGCGTTTATTGTTGAATGTTTCTCAGGAGAAGATCAGTTTCTACAAACGTGAGGCTAATAAAGTGGCTCACCACCTAGCAAGGTTTAGCCTCACTTCCATTCTCGACGCGACTTGGTTCGAAGATCCACCAGATATCATTTTATATGTTCTTGTAGAAGACAAAATTTAAGTTATGATTATGTTGGTGTGGGACGTTCTTTTTCCCTTAGAGCGGGTTGAAATTCCTGACAATATTTTTATCAAGACTCATGTTATGCACCTTTCTTTCAGCTTTATACGTTTTCAATTGTTATCTATGAATATCGTACTTCAATTTCAAAACAAAAAAAAAAAAAAATTGTGTGTGGAGTGTAGTGTCAACTTCAACTCTTATATTTTTCGCTCCTCCACTTCAACTCCGATGGTCCAATTACCAAATCATAGGAAAATGCCAAGAAAGATGTATGTACACGATTTAGTACTACAATCTAGTGTTATTCTTCTTTACTTGTAAGTGAGATGTTAGGTTCGATTCTCGCTAAAGGCGAATTTGAACCACATTATTATGGGTGGCCTATGGTGAAGTTTAACTCACTCCCACACCCCCTTAATGTAGATAATATCGTTTGTTCATAAAATAAAATAAAGATATATGTACAAAATCTTTTTGTACTCATCAAGTGTGGTGAAATGCTCTTAAAAAATGATAGGACACTCATGTCCACAACACTCGACATGAAATCTTAACATCATTCGGCAAATTGCTTTGACGTTTGTCGATATGAAAGCACATTCCACCAAGCGCTCGACAAATTTCCTCATTGATTTTTTATTTTTATTTTTTGCGCGTAGCATACAGGTTCCATCTAAAACGAGTAAAAGTAATGCTAGAAAGACTAAATCCAATCAACTTCTACATTATTTAGTTTAATTTAATCTATAAATTCAGTCTTTCTAGCATTACTGGACGAGTAATATTGACACAAGCAGCAGATTATAGATGTAATATAGTTTTCTTATTCAAACACCATAGCAGGAACTTGCAAGGGAAAATTAAGCACTCACTTTACAGAAAACAGCAGAGATCAGATTTTACCAACTCCAACTCCAAATCCATCGGCATTCTCACATCTTACAAACAACTACTACTATATTTATATAGTCGCGCACTCACTAGATTGCAACCCAGAACAAACAACACCCAAACCCTAGCATGCAAAATGCTTACTTATATCAATACATTATTAGCACGTGGAAACCCTAATTAAACAGTTTCTTCGTCCTTTCGGCCATGCATGGCTGATCCGTCCACAGAAAACACGTTCATTTCATCTCATGGAAGATTTCGATTGGACAAGAACGCAGCCTTCATATGTCACACGTCGTAAGGAGAACGGGCGCTCCTTCCTCCAACGACCTGGCTCGCCTTCTCGTATGCATCCGACCCTGACTTCCTTCGAAACCGCCCGAATGGCTCCCTGCCACCTAAAACCACCGTCAACACAACACTATCAACATTTGTTTACGACACTGCTCGACTCCTTACAATGCACTTATAAATCACTAACAATCAGACACGAATCACTATAATCTAACACGTACGCAAAAAAAATACTCATGACAAAGAATAGCTCTATATGCACATTGTTCATATTCGTTATTGTTACTAAATGACAAAAAAACATCTGGTTTAAGAATGTAAGATTTGATGATATTTCAACAAGGGCAAAAACGTCAATTAACAAAGACATCCATACCAAATTCTAGAACATAGATATTGAGTTAAATTACTACTATACCCTTGTCTCCCAAACACATCAGTGATGAGTGGAGGCTCCACCATTTGTGGAAACCTGGTCCCACATGCAATGAGGCAGAGGTATATCTGACATTTCAAATGCTTACCAGAAAACGGGGACACCGGCGGCGTAGACCCAGCTGGCGAAATTGGAGAAGTAACCCCAGCTGGCGAAACTGGAGCTGATCCGCCGTTACCGCTCCCATAACCTGGGGGCTTCACTATCATAATACTCCGCGTAACTTTAGCCTCTTCCGGCGAATTCCCACCGAACGATCTTACGTTTCCGCCATCTGACGATCCTAATTCAACCAAACCAAAACAAACAATTAAACTTCCAACAAGATTTCCACCCCTAATTAATATCAGCCGCATGATCTCAACATTTTCATGTTTTAGTTTCATTTTCAACCGTTTGATCTACTTGCAAATGATCAGAGATTTTCGATTAAAAACTTTTATTCCTGGAGAATTTAATGTAAAATTGGTAAAGGCTTAGCAGTTAGTTGCGTTCATCACGTGTGCTAACACGCGCCGCCAGAAAAATACTAAAACGACGACGCACCAGTGGCTGAGCTGGACCGGAAACTGAAGGTTTTGTGCTTGCGAAGTTTCCCGAGACCGCTGTCGGGCTGAGGCCCGGCGAGGGTGTCGTCCCAAAGCTGATCAAGTAGGCCCATGTTTCTGAACGGCGTAATTTAGCAGATCAGGCGTACTTTAACGACTTTGTTAGTGCGATTGGACTGGAGACCAGAGAGGGAGTGAAATAAGGAGATCGGGTAGTTATTTATCGGCGGCGTGGACGTTAAAGGTCGAACAAGTATTCAGATCGAGAGAGATCTGGAACGTTCGTCGGATCCAGAGGGAGTGCTCATGTGGCGTGTAGATTGAGAAGCGTGTAGTTGGGGATAAGACCGATGTGACATACGCGGACCCCGGGCTAACGGGAGATTTTAAGGGCGGCTATCTCGCATGAGTAAGTGAGAGTGAAGATACTAGATTGCCCTCAACTTTATCCAGATTTATTTTTAAAGAGTTTTAACAAAATACTTATAATATTGTTCACTTTTAATGAAAAATGACGTTTTTACCTTTCATGGTACTATTCACTTACATATTTATTTATCATTTTTTATTAAAACTAAAGTTTTTGAGAACTTTTCATTCGTTTTTCTTTTTATATATTAATGAGAAATATTAAGGATAGTCTCTCAAAATTTGACTCGGTATGAACTTAGTATCATCTCACAGTTTAATGTCAACTCTCGTAACTATTTTATCGGAGTATGTTTTGTGTGCATGGCTCATCAAAATAAGTTCGACTTCATTTGTGTTCTCCATTAGAGATGATCTAACAAGAGCATTCACCTTAACATTTGAAGTCTTGCTCATGTTTCGTTAGAGTACATCCAACTTGGACGGTAAGATGATGATATCAGATAAACCAATCACGAGATGTCACGTAAGTAAGTTAAAACATATGCTAACTTGTGATAAGTTTGAAATATTGCTACCGAGCCAGTTTGCGCACTCCATCCAAGTGGACTTGGTTTGTTTGCTGATTGCGCTCACTAGCTTCTGGGCCTACCACTTGGATTTGGATCTGGTTTCGCAACATGGCCCGGGCATATGCGCACTCCATCAAATTCAATCCGTTCAATCTCTTCATCCATGTTAGTTTTCTTCAATCAGAATTCAGAACCATGAAACATCCTATAAGTTACACTTCTACTCATAAACGCTTTATCTTCTATTAGTGCTTCTCCATTACATAAGCACTTTTAGTTATTTATGTCACACACCAGAATCGCTTTCTGCTTCTCGAAAACTCTTTCAACCCCGAATACGCCCTAAACCAAGCCGATGATATAATGACTCTCGTGATCACAATTTATAAGGTGTATTCGGATGAATAATGTTATCGAAATCAAAATCAACATCCAACGGGAACATTACATCGAGAATCAAAAGTTCCACTAGTGTTCATCATCACAATAGCATAGCAATCAAAAGACTGATCCTACTACACAATCCTCCAGTTTATATTCCCTCGCAATCCATCCAGGATTAAGACATGATACTGACTACCGTAATGTAAGCAAACTCGAATGATTCATCAGAGTAGTTTGACACCTGCTTCGACCACACTGTCGATGACAGCCTTAACCTTACCATGATATTTCTGTTCTTTCTTCAAGTGGACAGATACAGCGGGAATGTTTTTGAGCAGCAAGCGCTCCCCCAATATCTTTCCTATCTTTGCAGCAGCAGCAACGTCCCGCTGTATCTCCATGCTTTCTCTCAAGGCCTTTTCCTGGGAGCTTGCAGAAGAGGCTACAGTGGCAGTAGGTGTGTGGATCACCTGGGCACTTACGTATTTGTTTGTAAAGTGCATTTTCAGAAGATACGGCTTCAGATACTTTGCGATACTTGGTGGCCTGACCGGAGGAATACCCATCTCTGTTTGCAAATAAGTCAGAACTTCAATCAAAAATGTTAAACTGGAAATTTTGACTATCTATGGACCACGATTAGGCACTCGAAAAATGAAACACAAAGAAAAACACCAGATTTATTTAGAACTAGACTAGTACTAGAAGTAGGAAAATGAAGAAACAATGCAGTCTTACCATCATACATAACTCCTATAATGCAGAAAAACATCAAAAAACAAACCAAAGCTACTAATTTAGGTAGCGATTGAAGGGAATTCCTCGATTTCCACGGGCTCTACAATTCGGTAAATCAAACCAAAATTCCCAAAAGATCTTCGGTTCAAACTTTCCAACCTGAATATACTCTCTATCCCTATGCCTCCATGGTACCTACACCTACACAAAGTATGTGAACCCCTATGATTGTATAGGATTCAAACCACATCGTGGCATGTATCAGATCAAGGGAAGAGACATAAAAGCTCGAAGGGAGCGATTGAAATTGATTGCTCAATGTTTGGTTCTTTGGGTTTTTCATTCGCAACTTCTATCAAACAATTGGTGTGCAACTTCTTAACCTCCAAACTTAGAACAAATGCGCTTAAAGTAATCGATTTCACGACATGGGTTCTTCCTAATGCAACACCTAGTAAACGAACAACGACACTTTACATTATATTAATCTCTGTTTAATAACCAGGAATTTAAAATAAAATGCAAAATGAAATGGGTATTGAAATTTAACCAAGAAAAAACCAATTTCTCCCATCACAATTGGCACAAAATGAGAGTTGGGTTGAATAGACTGAAGGTAAGAAATATATAGATTTCGATTTTCAATATTTCCTGGATTTTCTGGGGAACCAAACAGAACCTTGACTGCCCGTTTGAGAGATTTAAGTTCCGAAAATAAGATCAAGAGAGAAGTAAGTCTAAGAATGGCTTACCAAATCGGATGTCTCGCAAAGGAAGCTTGAAGCGATAGATTCAGAACCCACTGAAGTGCTCAAAGTTCAGCACTTTCGAAAACGGTTTGATCGGCCAAAACGAAGCAGTTGAGGTTTAGTACGCTTTTTCTTTCTTTGTTTTCTGTGTTCTGATGGCAGGAGAAATTACAGACCAAGAAAATTAAGGCAAAGATTGTTGGGCCATTTTTTACCGGGAAATTTGAGTTTGGGCTTTTCTTTTCTCAGGTGAGAAGATACGATCTGAAAAAAAATAAGAGTTTAAATATTTTAATCTTATTTTAATTAAGACCGATATTTTGTGATAAAATTTTATACCTGACAGATTGTAAGTGTAACATGTGGAGCCAATAATCAAGATTAATATGGAGGCGACATGTGGATTCTAGAGTTAAAATGATAAAATTACCCTCTAGAAATACTGGAACTCCTATGCACGAGTAATGACAATTATGACTCAATCAAGGTCACTCAAAATAGGTAATCATTCAAAACCTATTTCATTAATTCTCATCAAATCTTCTTCATAAAGTAACCCCCAAATCATTACTTTCAAATTATATTTATTAGCTAATTAATTGATTTATTACTCAATTAATTTATTAATTAGCTAACAAATTATGAATCACACCCAAAAAACTATCCAAGTGGCAAGTCCCCATCCTCCCAAAGGGGCCGGTCATACCCCTACAAATACCACCTTATTTTCTTCAAAACTCAATTCCAACTCTTTTTCAAAATTCTCTAAATTCTCCAAACACTTTTCCCTCAAAATTCTAACTTTGGCATCGGAGGTTCTTCGTGAGCACGTGAGGCTCTTGGTCTTGACCAAAGATGTTAATTGTTTTGTAGGTGCAATTTTGTCCAAAAATAAGAAGGCAGAAATTTACATTCACATAACTTACTAATTGGATCTCACGTCAGGAATGGAGACAATATCAACATCATTAGAAGTGTGGATCTTTTGCCCGTCACTTTAATAGTTTCACAAGAAGTTTGGGCATGTTTTTGAAAGTGTTAGTTATAATTTTATAACAAAGATATGGTGTTATACCACTCGCCTCTGAGACTTTATTACCTCTCCTTTCCGAGAACGAAGATACTCGATCGTTTTTTGCAAACAATCATTGAGAGTTTAAATTTAGTTACCGTAACATATCAATTTGACCAATGCAAGCAGTTCATTGTTTTATCAAGGTATAAAACACATGACATGCATACTCTTTCTTTCACATACATTTTGTGTTTTCAGAAGTATGATAATAAAAATTGAAATGTAAACTTGGAGGTGAAATAACTAAAAATGAAAAGAAAGTCATGAAGATTACACGTCAAATTGTATCCCTAAACATAACAGAAAGTTGATGCTAAGAGCTTAATTAGGAGTTCATTATCAGCTACCTAACTTAGCTGAACTCCCATTCCTTCTAATGTGAAAATATTAATGTATTTAAAAAAAATTACTTGATTTATAATGATCTGTTTATAAATGGAGAGTGCATTGAAAATTCGAAATGTGAGGGCGAATGGCTGACAGAAGATCACAGGGAAATAAAAAAAAATTGTGGTGCTGGTGGGTGGGGGTAGGAGGAAAAAGGTTAACTAATGAAAAAGATTTGAAAACTTTGAATTTTAACAATAAAAACAAAATAAAGGATAAAGTGAATAATACCAGGATTGACCTTTTAGTGTAAAAATATGCTTTTTCGTTAAAGTAAATAGTATCAGGATCGATTTTTTTGTGTAAAAATATTTTTTTTCGTTAAATTGAACAATACCAAAAGTTTTTGGTTAAAATTCCTAAGCACGTATTTGTTGCTCTTTTAGGAGTGGGGTGTTGCGAAGTCTTCGGTTGTTTTGCCTCAGTACATTAAGGGGGTGTTTGTTTGCCCTCACTAAGTCGAACTGGACTAGACTGGACTAGCTATTAGTCCAATACCATGTTTGTTCCATGCTGGGACTAATATTAATGAGACTAAAGGGGACTAGCATGGACAAAACCCTTCACTAAGAGGTCTTAGCGAGACCCCCCAATAACCATGGGACTAGCTAAGACTATCCTCTCTTTCTCGTCCTCGTCATGTTCAACGACCACTCTCGACAGACTCCTCGTCATCTCCGGTCACCTAGATCAATCATTAACTTTCGGACTATCTTTCAGATCCATTTCACAACCAACTTTCATATAAAATATACAAAATTGAAGCTGGGAGTGACAAGATTATGATTCTACCTAAATCAAGGTCAAAATGTGGTCGAATGTGGCCGGAAAATGGCCTGGAAGTCTCGGCCTGTTTGGGCTTCTTCAAATCCATGACAGATTCAAGCATGCAAAGCTAAGATCTCGGTCCAGGGATGGTGATGAATTTTTTGGCGGTGCTAACTTCATCCAATTTAACGAGGGTTGGCCGGAAAACACATCGGGAAACCTGCAACTTGTTGGGAAAATTGGAGCCGTGAGGTTCCGTTCGAACAACGCATAGCTAGAGAGGGAGGGAGAACAAAGAAATAAAGACTGGAATCGATAAGGAGTTTGACCAGGAATGAGAAAGAGACATGAATTTAGAGGTTTGAGAGGAAAAAAAAAAGGGAGAGGGTGGGACGAAGAACTGAGAGAAGAGGAAGAGAGTGGGACGAAAATGGTAGGAAAAGATGGAGAAAAAGATAAGATCATAATAAAATATTAATAATTTATATATTAAATAATATAATATTAGAATTTGTTATTATCCAGCTTCTTAGTCCAATATTGCACCAAACGCTTCACTAAGTTAGTCCAGTTTAGTCTAGTCTAAGTCAGTCCAGCTTAATCCTTGAAGCTAATCTAGTCCGAGATAGTCCGGCGCAACAAATGTGGTCGAATGTGGCCGGAAAATGGCCTGGAAGTCTCGGCCTGTTTGGGCTTCTTCAAATCCATGACAGATTCAAGCATGCAAAGCTAAGATCTCGGTCCAGGGATGGTGATGAATTTTTTGGCGGTGCTAACTTCATCCAATTTAACGAGGGTTGGCCGGAAAACACATCGGGAAACCTGCAACTTGTTGGGAAAATTGGAGCCGTGAGGTTCCGTTCGAACAACGCATAGCTAGAGAGGGAGGGAGAACAAAGAAATAAAGACTGGAATCGATAAGGAGTTTGACCAGGAATGAGAAAGAGACATGAATTTAGAGGTTTGAGAGGAAAAAAAAGAGGGAGAGGGTGGGACGAAGAACTGAGAGAAGAGGAAGAGAGTGGGACGAAAATGGTAGGAAAAGATGGAGAAAAAGATAAGATCATAATAAAATATTAATAATTTATATATTAAATAATATAATATTAGAATTTGTTATTATCCAGCTTCTTAGTCCAATATTGCACCAAACGCTTCACTAAGTTAGTCCAGTTTAGTCTAGTCTAAGTCAGTCCAGCTTAATCCTTGAAGCTAATCTAGTCCGAGATAGTCCGGCGCAACAAATGTGGTCGAATGTGGCCGGAAAATGGCCTGGAAGTCTCGGCCTGTTTGGGCTTCTTCAAATCCATGACAGATTCAAGCATGCAAAGCTAAGATCTCGGTCCAGGGATGGTGATGAATTTTTTGGCGGTGCTAACTTCATCCAATTTAACGAGGGTTGGCCGGAAAACACATCGGGAAACCTGCAACTTGTTGGGAAAATTGGAGCCGTGAGGTTCCGTTCGAACAACGCATAGCTAGAGAGGGAGGGAGAACAAAGAAATAAAGACTGGAATCGATAAGGAGTTTGACCAGGAATGAGAAAGAGACATGAATTTAGAGGTTTGAGAGGAAAAAAAAGAGGGAGAGGGTGGGACGAAGAACTGAGAGAAGAGGAAGAGAGTGGGACGAAAATGGTAGGAAAAGATGGAGAAAAAGATAAGATCATAATAAAATATTAATAATTTATATATTAAATAATATAATATTAGAATTTGTTATTATCCAGCTTCTTAGTCCAATATTGCACCAAACGCTTCACTAAGTTAGTCCAGTTTAGTCTAGTCTAAGTCAGTCCAGCTTAATCCTTGAAGCTAATCTAGTCCGAGATAGTCCGGCGCAACAAACGCCCCCTAAGTTTTTTTTTTGTTTTTTTTATTTTTTTTTATTCGTTTTTAATTTTACAATAATTAGTTTTAAGCATTGTTTTAAAAAAAATTTGTCCAGGTGCTAGGCGGTGGCCAACCGTCCCGATTAATGCTTATACGTTTGAAAATTAAGAAATGATACTTAGACCGCCTAGGCACCCACTTAGCCTGCCCAAACCCGCCTAAGCACCCACCTAGATTACAACTTACTTAGATAGGTAATAGATAACTTTTATTTTGCATTTTAATTTTTTCAATAAATTTTAAGAAACTTATTGAACTCTAAAATGAACACACATTATATGTTTGTTCCCATATTTTCATTATGTTCTAATACTTCATAATATATATGTCATTCTATTTTGTAGTTTATGATGAAATTATATATATATATTATGTATAAACTGGTATTTATTTACATGAAATAATATAGATTTACTTAAATCCGTCTAGTCCGCTTAGGTGCCCGTTTAGACCTCGTCTAGCCTCCTAGGAGCTAGGCCCCAGTCCGCTTCCCAACAAGCGTCTAGCGTATTTTAAAACCTTAGTTTAAATGATATTTTTAGTCATTTCAAAGTTCTTTTAAATGAGCTGATAGCATTATAAGCTTATATAAGGATTTTTCGAAGTCTTTGAGAGGAGGGGAAACTGAAGTGAATTCTCTCCCCTCCCTCCCCACCTTTTACAGTTTTTTTTTTCTTTTTTTTCTTACTCTCTTTATAAAGATGAAATCATAATCGTTGAAATTAAAAAAAGAGAAGATGAAGGAAAAAAGAAAAAGAAAGAAGAGAATCCATGTCCGAAAAGGACCTGGCTTCTCTGTCCTCCTAATTCCTATACATTCTCATCCCTTTCTATTTGTACAATTACGGTTAAATCACGTCAAACATTGTATATCATTATTGCTTTTTGTCTTATTATTTTTATAAAAAATTAATATAAAATGTTAACGTGTCTTAAACATGATCGTATAAAATAAGAAAAAATAGAAATGTGGAAAGGCAAAGAAGCTGGGTCCGTTCGAAAACTGAAGAGGGCTACTCCTAGCAGAGACAGGGTAATCATATCCACCTAGGGACTCACCCTGCTCTCCCCAGAACCAACACAAGAATCAAACACTTTTGCTTCCAACACGCAAACCCTCAACAGCCAGTGTCATCTTGTCATTCACTCACTATCCTCCTTGTCTTGCCATGCAGATATGCAGTGTACCATTTTCACCCAGCTTTCACTCTTCATCCTAATCATGGATTCATGGTCATTGCTTGGTCAAATATGTCATCAAGTATGGTACCGGGAAGATTATCTGCAAACATGCCAATGAAAATTCAGGCAAATTTTACATCATTTTGGTACACAGAACTGGATCGTGGCACTTAAGAAGCATCCAAAATTTATGACAAGTAACGATATTTGATATTTTATTCATAATTCCAAACAATACAAAAATGTCAATTGAGTACGATATTTCAATGATCAAGAAAATAATCTGAAGATGAATTTACACAAACAAAAAGCACCCAAATTTATAATCATCAAACAAAGGTTTTGAAGGAAAATAAAAAAAAGTACACACAAATTAATTACAAAGCGTTTGGGGGAGGTGTACGTGTTAAGTAAGGTGCTTGCTCACATCATCCGCATGGCAATCTCGTAACCAAGTGAAACCCATGCATGCATTGCAGACAAAACTATTTTGAGTTCGAGTGGGACTTCAATACATGAAGTCCTGCTTAATTATGAGAGAGAGTTTTCAATTACCATATTCCGACGATTTTACTTAAGATTTTCTAGTTGGAGGGAGCTCTATTTCGCAAATTGGCGGCAGGATGTACGTACCTCCACAAAATGACGTTTATTGTTCACTGAAAATATCTCAAGGTGACTTGATCAAACAGGTAATCATGAAAAGGGCAAGAATAAGATTCATTGAACTCGGATCCTTCTCCTGAGAAACCTAAAGATCCTGTGATTGGAATCGTCTATCGTACATCGTGCGGTTAAATATCATTTTAAAATTTAAAATTAAATGTAAATAGTACCTAATAAAAATTGATCGCACGATGGACGATGAACGGTCTCGATCATGGGATCCCTAGGATTTCGAAGGATCCTTTTCCCATTGAGCCAATATCATAAGGAAAACTAAAGAAAATAGTCTGAAAACTTTGAGTTTTAATCAAAAACACAAAAATGTGTTGTAAGTGAATAATACCAGGAGTGACTTTTTAGTATAAAAATGTTTTTTTTGTTAAAATTGAACAGTATTGGAAGTGTTTAGTTAAAACTCACAATATCATTCGCAGGGTCAAATCTATTATAATGCCATGCCATCAAACTTCTGTTCATTAAGTTGTGAGAAAAGGAAAGGGATCATTCTTTCCTCTTAATCCACCAAATCCGAGGATTCAGATCATTAAAATTTGATCTAACGGTTACAAATAGGGGCTCATTTTAAAAATTATAATGACTTTAGCCATTTGATCAAATTTTAATGGTCCGAATTCCCAAACTTAATAGATCAGGAGGAAAGGATCCGGAGAGAATGCATTTCTTTAAGAAAACCTACTTCCGTAAATAGTGTGTGGATAAGGATTATCCTTTTTTTTTCCCTCTCCTGTTTCTTCTCTTTCTATCTGAACACTCAAAATTTTATCTTTGTAGAGAGAGGAAAAAGAAAAAAAAAAAAAAAAAAAACTGAGATGAGGGAGAGGAGGGAGAAGAGGGAAAAAGAGAGGAGATAGAATCCTCATTTATTGTGTGTTACTTTAGTGAGGGAGGGGAGGAAGCTATGTCTACGTGTGAGTCCACTGTTTTTGAGTAAATATGTACATTAAACACCTCCATGTCTTTTTCTTCTTTTTAAATAGTTCAAGTGGCTGCAAGTGATGCATTATTGCTCGGGATGAATAAAGCGTTCTTTTCTAAATCACTGTTTTCAAATTCTCTTTTATAATTGTAATGTAGCGTAGGGTAGTAATATTGTTTTGAATAATAAAAAAAAAACCAGTTGAAATCCTTTTATTATTCAAAACTTCGATCCATTGCTTTTACTTGTGAATTCAAATGAGGTATTTAAAGAATGGACACTCCAAGACTCAACGTCTTTACTCTATTTCTGTTCGAGTCTTTCTCTCTCCTAGAGAAATTTATTTATAAATGCATGGGCTCCCTCAGCATTTTGATTCACTCTTTTGGTTGAATCAAAACCAAATGGGTCAAGAGTAGATAGGGTTATGGGGGTCTTTGGGAGTTGCGGCGGGTAATCGTGCATGGGTGAGTAGCTCCTGTTGGAGAAGCAGGGCACGTGCAAATTCTAGCTCAGGCACTCCTCCATGGGAGCTTAGCTTAAGCTTTAACAAGGCTTTGCACGTGCTCCCCTTCTCCAACACAAGTTTCTCACCTCTCTTTCTTCCTCACTCATTTCTGCATGCTCAGCTCGACCAACCAGACCAGCCTTGTGAACGCTGTACGCATGTATGATGGTAAAGTTAAGGAAAGTAAACGTAGAACTTTCGATTATCTTCCCTCTTCTTTTTGGTCTTGGATTTCCACTGCCACGCGACATGTTTCGTTTCATTTGTTTCTTTGAAATATTTGCTGTGACTCTGATTCATATATGTTTTGGTTGTTTTGTAGATCTCCCTCTCTCTCTCTCAGAGCATGAGGATGTCAAATATGGGACGGTGACCATGATCACAAAGACACTGAATTCTGCATGTACAAGACACAGATGAGGCGTGCGGTGCTGTCAAATTTATGGGCGGTTGTATCCATTTCAAGCCCTAAATTTTTTCTTTATGTTCCCTATAACGCTAGCTTGTATACATTTCTGCTTCAATAATAACCTCACCTCAGCACAATTAGCCTTTTTCTTGTTTTGTTTAGCTAAAAAGAACTTGTTTTAACATTTACTTCTAAGATGCAAGTCACGTAAGAACGGATACCATCACCGGGTGACTGCGCCCAAAAGGAAAGAAAAAGAGGATATCATGACGAAACCACAGCTTGAGAACAAGAAATTTCTAGTAGGTAAATGTAATTTTTAAGTGGAGAACAATTTTCTTGTGAACTGTGAACCATGCGTCATATATATACTAAAGATTCTTGGCTCAAGATGCTTGTCAAGTAAGCAGCTTCAACAATCTAGCTAAATGATGAGGCTTTTTGGTTACTCAATTTAACAAAAAATGCAGAAAAAGTAAGCTCCAACATGCTAGCTAAATGACCAGCTATTTTACTTTGTGTACGGTAACTAGCTAAATTTAGCTACGAGGAGACAAAGTTAAATTTTTGCTAATTAAACATTAATAAATATAAAATTGCATTGTTTATGGGCTTCAAGAGAAGAAAAAGAGCTTGGATTGTTAGGTTTAGAAAATAATAATTTTAAAATATTTTAGCTTAAGCTAAAATAGCCGGTAATGTGGGCAGTAATGGCTAGTCAAAATAACTATTCAGTTATTCGGCTGAATATAATATCAAAAATTTAGCTAGTATTGTTGAAGGGTTCTTAAAAGCTTTATTTCCTAGAATGTAGGAGCTTATTGGCACATCAAAATTACAATTTAAACTAGACTCAACTTATTATACTGATTTTTGGTTAAACTAACTGAAGTGACAACTTCTACGTGAATAATATCCATAGTGAATCAATCTAAATAGAAAATGAATGAAACATTGTCCTATCAATAAAATATTAAAAATCAATGTAATAAATTAATGTCTCTAGTGTTACTATTTGCAAGAGGTTTGCTCATCCGCGCACTTGAATTTGTGGGTTTGTGCGCATGATTTGCGTATGACTCAGGTAAATATAGTATTGACAATGTATTTTGACCATATTAATAATATTTAAATAGTATCTCATTATTATAATGTCAATACGGTGAAGTCACGTCGTGACCCACAAATCTTTTATACAAAGAAAAGCTAATGAAAATGACTTGAAAACTTTGAGTTTTAATGATAAAGACAAAATAAAGGGTAAAGTGAATAGTACCAGGATTGACTTTTTAGTATAAAAATATGGTTTTTCGTTAAAGTGAACAATACCGTGGACTTTTCGTTAAAACTCCCTTCATACAACCTAGTTGCAGAGGTGATCATTTCTGCGGAATTGGGTCCTCTCTGGGGAAAAGCTTCAGAATCCTTCTTACCCACTAACACGGATCGTTAGATTTTGATTCAACGACTATAATTATTATAATTTTTAAAAGGACTATCTGTTTGTAGCCGTTGGATTTTGATCCAACTGCTTATGTTATTGGATCAGGAAGATCTCGAGAATTTACCTCGGAGAGGATCCAATTTCTGCTATTTGCAACGCCAATCAAAAAATTGTGTGATATGCATGATTTTTGGACAATAACTGTTTATGAAAAGTAAAATACATTAGTCCCATTTTGTCGTTTGTTGAAGAGCTAACTCACAGTTTAAAGTAAGTCTTCACCACGCCATTCTAATTACTTTCCAAGTCCTCCTCTCTTCCTTTGACCACACTATTCTAACTTAAACACTATACAGGTTGAAGCAAACACACACGTCTGAGACTGACCAGTTTTGACAGAAAGATGGCGTAAGGTTTTGTAAATTTGGCAGTCAAAAAGAAGGGACCGTAAGCAAAGGGTAGTACTTGCACTTTGCCTAAAAAAGTGGGGGACTCTGGTTTTTTTTATCTACTCTTTTTTATGTGCTTTATGTAATCTTAAGATTTTGAGAAATGTTAAGTAGAGTCTTAAAAAGTGGGACTATTCAAGTACTCTATGCTATTTTATATTTTTAACGTAATATTTTATAATTTTAGCATAAAAGTTAACGTTAAATTATGAGATGTGAAAGAGTTCACGAAGAGTTTCGGTTTGATTTTTGTGGGGCTTTGGAGTGTTGGGAATTGAAGTGAGGAAAGGGGACAAGAAAGAAAGACATGCAGTAGTGCTGCCCTGCCATATATATTGATGAACGAACCTTAAATTGCAAGCAATGCTTTAAACATGAGAGAGGGAAAAGAGGACGTGAAGGAATATGTTGTACGTGAGAGTGTTTGTACACGCATTGCACAAATATCAAAGCTTGTAGAAACAACAATCATCATGGTACGTGCTTGGTTATTTATGATTGGTTGTTGGGAGAAATGCAGTTGCAAAATAAGTGTCGCATGGTATATCATTTCATACCTAGTAATTCATGATTTTAACTTCCGAGGGTTTTACAGCAAAAAAATTGAAGGTTTTTTTTTTTTTTTTTTTTTAAACGGAAAAAGTGCAACAAGGTGGGAAATATTTTCACTTCTTACAGTAAGGTATTTTGTTGTACTTAGTAAGCATGTAGTTATTTGTCGAGTCATATTGCGTATTTATAAACAAAAGTCGATAGATGATAAATGAGTCACATCAAATTCCGTCGACACGTATTACAGAATGTTGTCAACGTGTATTGCCGAGTGTAGTCGACGTATGTTGCCGAGCGAACATTTCTTCGAACACTTCGTGGGGACTCTTTGGGTCCTGTGCCAAACTACCATCTGCCAAGTCCCCGAAGAACTTTCTTTAGTCATTTTTTCCCGATCTTCAGTGGCCCCAGGACCACACCCTGGTCTTTTAGTATGAATATAAAAATAATACAAACATACTACAATTAAAATAAAATAATAACACTACATGAGTAAGATATACCAAAAGATGAGTGGTTGGTCCGCAATAATTCACATGTCATAGTGAATTTTTTTTTGGTCAAAACATGTCATGATGAATAAGCAAAAGCAAATTAATTTTACTCTTTTTTTTTTCCTTAGGATTTTCCTATTTTATGATTTCAGAGGCTCCAATCTTTCTTGACTGCGTAATACCATATTGTTGCTTTTTAGAAAAATCTCTTCATCAATCGAGGAACTATTCCATATCATGCTTATATGTAAGATGGTTAAATAATGAAGTACAATAGATAATAGGTTTTTTAGGTTTTAGTTTTAGTTTTTTTTGTTGTTTTAGTTCCCATGCATTCCCTATCATCAATTCGGCTACCCTCATAGCCGGCCTTGCATGTATGAAGTTGGATTACACTCATATCTGCTACCTGAGTTGATTTAGGAGATAAATTAGTCGTTTGATCATGCAGATTAAGATAGTTAATTAGTTAAGAGCATATGGATCCGAGATCCTTAATTCGACTTTCCCCTTCTGCTATTGCTTGTATAAAAGAAATAAGCAAAAATTCATGTAATCAACTGATGAATAACACATATATGCATACACCCACTAGTTGAGCTAATGTGGGGGCATTGGGCTCCCTTGACCCCAATAGATTTGTAATTTAATCCCTTTAAAAAAATATTTGACCCCTTTCATGAACTTTTCAATTTTGTCCTGCCCTCTTCCTTTCTCATGTTATAAGAAAAGTGACTTTTTTCAGAACTCATTTCTCAAGCTATCAGAAAAGTGACTTTTCCTAGAACTCCACACCAGAACCCAACGATCTCTCTTGCTCTCCAGGTTGCGCTCTTCCGGCTCGGCGTCCTTCCTCTGGTAAGTTTCTCTTGTCTGAAATTTCATTATTTATTTATTTGGGTTGTTAAATTTGGGGAGGGGAGAATCTGAGTGAAAGAGGGGTGGGAAATTTGAAACCATCATAAGAAAAATTGAATCAATTCAATCATGTTAATTCCTGTATTGTAATTCTAAATCAAAATGAATGATAACAATATAAGATTTTAACATACGATGAAGTTGTAGCAGGAAAAAGATAAGGCAATCAAATGGAAAATAAAGGAATAAAACAAATTCAATCACATGTAAAATGAAATCTGAATTGCATAATTGAATGGATTTATAACTGAACCCAAAGGAGAAACTTACCAGAGGAAGGAGGTCTGGGACCCTGGGTGTCGGCAAAAAAAATTGTGGGGTTTATCTTAAGGTTTGTAGACAAAAAGAATTTGCGAAGGAGGTCTGGGACCCTGGTGTCAACAAAAAGAATTGTGGGGTTTGTATTGCTCTATGAAAGTTGAATTGTGGGGTTTATCTTAAGGTTTGTGGACAAAAAGAATTAGGGAAGGAGGTATGGGACCCTGGGTGTTGGCAAAAAAAATTGTGGGGTTTGTAGTGCTCTGTGAAAGTTTATTTGGGGGGTTTATCTGTGGGGTTTGTATTGGTATGGAACTCTGCTTCTTTATTTTTTTTGTCATTAGTTAAATTTAGGGGTGGGGGGAATTGACCTTGGGTGAGGTGGGAGTTTTCTTGGCTCTATTGCCACTGCAACTAGGCCTCCATCCTCTGTGAACCTTGATTCTCAATTGTTGTTAATTTGATCAAATTTATATTATGTTGTTGACTTTTCTTGGTATTATTTAAAACAGTTATGAAGAAGTATTTTAAGAGAAAATCAACCGAAGATAACCTCTCACCCTCTATGGATATTCCTGAAAGTTCAAATGAAAATAACATAGAAAGTATATCGGCAAATCTTCCAGGAAATCCTGGGCTTCGACTTCGGATATCGGAATATGATCCAAATATTAGAGATCATATCCGAAGAGCTTATTTACAAAGGGAATTGGTTCAACCTCGAACCCATCAATTTTCATATACATCATTTGCAGGAGTACAACTCCTTTTCAATCCGAAATGGTTCAATGACTTTCCTAGGTTGGAGTATAGCATATCCAAAAATGCTTTTTTTTTGTCTAAGTTGTTATCTCTTCAAGCTAGAGATTCCAAACCAAGTAGGTAATGACAATTTTACTAGCAAAGGTTTTCATAATAGAAAGAAAAAATGTCGACTTCGAGTTCATGTTGGAGATCCCAATAGTGCTCACAACCAAGCTTTACTTCATTGTGAAGATTTAATGAATCAAAATCAACATATTCAAACAATTGTCCAAAGCAGTCGGATCAAGCATGTATTGATTATTGCACTCGTTTGAATGCATCATTTGATTGCATTCGCTTTTTATTGCGACAAGATCTTGCTTTTCGTGGTCATGATGAAAATGAAGATTCAAGCAATAAGGGTAATTTTCTTGAGCTTTTGAAGTTTCTTGCAGATCATAATGAAGGTGTTAAAGATGTGGTGTTTAGAAATGCTCCTGAAAATCTCAAGTTAACATCACATGATATTCAAAAAGATCTTGTGTATGCAGTAGCATGTGAAACCACCAATGCTATCATGTTTGATATTGGTGATGATGCTTTCTTTTCTGTTTTGGTTGAAGAATTGCATGATATATTAGTCAAGGAACAAATGGCAGTTGTACTTCGCTATGTGAATACCAACGGACAAGTAGTTGAAAGATTTATGGGCAGAAAGCATGTTCCTAATACCACTACTTTTTCACTTAAAGAGGCAATTGATCAGTTCTTCTCTACAAATGGATTAAGCATATCTAGATTGCGTGGACAAGGTTATGATGGGTCTAGCAATATGCAAGGTGAGTTTAATGGCCTTAAGACACTTATTTTGAAAGAAAATGAAAGTGCATTTTATATTCATTGCTTTGCACATCAACTTCAACTTGCTCTTGTAGCCATGGCGAAAAATCATATTCAAAGTGGCTCTTTTTTCTGTTTGGTTAATAATGTTGTTACTATTTTCGGAGCATCATGTAAACGTCGAGACATGGTTAGAGAAAGACAACAAGCCAAAGTTATGGAAGCTATTCAAAATTATGAGCTTCCAAGTGGGCAAGGCTTGAACCAAGAAACTAGTCTTAAACATGCAAGTGATACACATTGGGGCTCACACTATGGTACCTTGGTAAGCTTGATTAATATGTTCTCTTCTGTAATTGAGGTGCTTGAGATGATTGCAGATGATGGTGTAAGTCTTGATTAAAGAGGTGAAGCAGATATTTTGTTGAATCTTTTGCAATCTTTTGATTTTGTCTCTAGTCTCTTTCTGATGAAAGAAATATTGGGAATCACAAATGTGTTGTCACATGCATTGCAAAAGAAAGATCTCGATATAGTGAGTGTTATGGCTTTAGTCAAAGCATGTAAACAACAACTACAAGCAATGAGGGATAATGGATGGGATGCTTGGCTTGATAAAGTTTCTTCTTTTTGTGGCAAGCATGATATTGATATTCCTTATATGAATGATATCTTTGTAGCTCGAGGGAGGTCACGGCGTAAAGCTGAAAATTTGACAAACCTTCATCACTACCGTGTTGATCTCTTTATTGATGTTATT
This sequence comes from Pyrus x bretschneideri, assembly GCF_019419815.1. Classification (NCBI taxonomy): domain Eukaryota; kingdom Viridiplantae; phylum Streptophyta; class Magnoliopsida; order Rosales; family Rosaceae; genus Pyrus; species Pyrus x bretschneideri. Next base: position 6,530,000 of record NW_025999402.1, read on the forward strand.
GATAAGCAACTTCAAGAGTTGACCAGTTGTTTTAATGAGACAAGTACATAGTTGCTTCTTTGTGTTGCATGCTTAAGCCCAGATGACTCATTCTCAGCTTTTGACATTGAAAAGTTAGTTCGATTTGCTCAATTTTATCGAAATTTTTTTTCTGATATGGAGCTCACACTTCTTGAAGATGAACTGAAGAGTTATATTTTTTATATGCGTTTGCATAATGAATTTTCTGCGTTGAAAGGAATTAATAGCCTTGCACAAAAGTTGGTGGAGACAAAGAAGGATAGACAATATCCTTTGGTGTACTTGCTAGTGAAATTAGTAATGATTTTACCTGTTGCAACTGCTTCAATTGAAAGAGCTTTTTCAATGATGAAAATTGTAAAGAATCCACATCGTAATAGGATGGGTGATCAATGGTTGAATGATAGTTTGGTTGTGTACATTAAGAAAGAGGTATATGATTCTATTAATAATGATGTTGTAATACGACGTTTCCAAAATATGAGAACACGTCGTGGACAATTATAAATAAAAGTATGATCGATTTTTGAAAGCTATTTTTTGACCCCATTGTCTTAAATTCCTGGCTCCACCACTGCATACACCTACATGTATACCACGGGAAAAAAACTGATGAATATCAGGGTGTGGTTATTAGAAGTTATTACAGGTAGTAATATGGGCCACGGAGTTTATGCAAAGGCTTGTTAACCTAATGCAACATACTATATAAAGAATGTCTAACTGAAACCTTCCCTTCCCTTCCCTTCCCTTCATGCCAAGTAAAACTGTAAATCTCCCTCCAGTCCGCATATCAATCAATATTGCACATCTTTTTGTCTCTCCCCTCTGCATTCTCGACCTTAAGTATGTTGCCCCAACATTCTTTGGTATGATTTCGACGATATGTTTTCGCTATCTTTTTAGTCCTAGCTCAAAAGAGTTTTCTAAATTGTTCTTTGAACTTGCTTGAATATTTTTGTTCTTCGGGATGGAAAGTTTTGCTACTGTGAAATATCCCTTATCCCTTGTCATCTGATTTTTTTTAAAGAAACTATTACTTGACCATTGTTATCATCTGGCATTGTCCGCCCATTGCTACTCACGAAAGGTGAGGAACGGAGCCGAAATGACATACTTCTGCAACATCCCAGACGAAATAGGGTTGGAAATCCTAGCAAGGCTGCCTCCCAAATCCCTAATGCGATTCAAATGCGTCCGTAAGTCGTGGTATGCTCTTTTTAACAATCCCCATTTCGTAGCCGAGCACCTCCGTTTATACAACGACCAACCCTCCACCTCCTCCACTTGCATCCTTTTTAAGCGTTCCGTCCTCAGCACTACCGAATTCAACAACGAGGAACTCGTGTTTTCATTCCTTAGTCTTCGCAATGACAAAGACAGCGATGTTGATCATAACCCTAATTGTACTCTTGAGGACCTACATTTTCCGCTTTCTATGGGATTAAAAAGCAGGGGACAATTTATTGAGCTCCCTGGCCAAGAACTTGGTGAATCTGTGAGTATTGTAGGTCATTGTGATGGGATTTTTTGTTTATATCTTTATACCGGAAAACTTGTTTTATACAATCCGGCAATCAAGGAATTTAGGGTTCTTCCCGAGTCATGCTTCGAAGATGCGTTTTCGTGTACGTTGGGATTTGGCTATAATCCGAATCGTAAAGATTACATGCTCATCAGCATCATATCTTATGGTGAGGAAATATTAGAGGATGATCGTCTCATTATTCATCCTCCCCAAGCAGAAATATACACATTGAGTACTAATTATTGGAAAAAGATCGGGACAGACTACTTGGAAACAGAAAATACTTATTTTTGGGGTAACGATAATTTGTCGACCTACTTCGAGGGAGTTTTTTATGGGTTGGGATATGAGGAAAAGAAGGAATTTCTGCCATTTTATGACAGACTTGAGGAGGAAAAGAAGCAATTGGTCATTTCTTACGACGCGAGTAATGAAGTTTTTCATGATATATTACTTCCGGATTGTTTCTACGAGTTTCCGACGCATGAGTTCTCGCTTACAGTGTGGAATGAATCTGTTGCTCTTTTTGGCTTTTACCATGGTGAAGATGAAGAACCCTTTGAAATTTGGGTGATGGATGAATTTGATGATGGTTGGACAAAACATTTATCCGTTGTGCCCAAACTGGATCAAGAGGTAGATATTCCATTAATACTTTGGAAGAGGGACGAGGTTCTTTTGGTTGACATAGATGGACGCTTAGCCAGCTACAACTTCAACACCGAAAATCTTACGTATCTTCCTGTTCATGGTGTGTCCCGAGGAGATTTTCAAGCTGTTGTTTGCGTCGATAGTATGGTTTCTGTCAATGGAGATAAAAGGTTAGAGATCAAAGATAGCTTTAGCTAACAATACAATCCCTCACTTTTGCACGTCATTAAGCTAATTAGCTTGTTAAAAGATATCAGTAGAATTAATCAAATTTTGTTCAAATGATTTGTCTTTTTGTTCAAGGCAAGAGTAGTGATACTGCTAGTTCCTAGTTATTGTTTTTCAGCATATAATAAAACTATTTGAACACATAAATTTGAACATGCTCTCGATAGAGTTGGGTGCCATCATTGTATGTACTCCACCTGTATTCGAAATCGTATCAACAAATGTGTCATTTTTGTGTGTCTAAATGGTTGCATATATAACATCATTGGCATTTTAGAAGAGAGTTTGACATTTTTAATTGTATAGTACTAGGTAGATTATTCAATTGAGTTTTGAGTTACTAACTATTTATTAATAATTAATCGAGCTTAATGTATGGGGCTAAATTTTTTTTTTTTTTTTCTGTTGGAATTTAATTGAGTTACTTAAACAATTATAAATAGGAAATGCCTCCAAATCCTAGACGGAAAAGGAAAGCCATCCAATTCTGAACAGAAGAGGAAAACTCAACCCTAACCCTACGCTATATATAGCCTTATGCTCTCATATTACTTTGCTAATCGCTTGCGTTATTACTCTCTCTCCCTCTCTCTAATGGGTTCTCAAGAAGGTAATGAGAGCGAGAAAAGGCAAACTTTCCTCGAAAACTTGTTTTTCAAAAAGGTGACAAGGTGGAAGTCTCCAGCAAAGAATATGGATTTATCGGCTCGTACTACGCAGCAACGGTAGTTGCAAACTCGGGGGACAAGTGTTACAGGGTGAAGTGCAAGACCCTTGTGTAGGAGGACCACAAGTCCAAACCTCTAGAAGAGGTTGTCATGGCGGATGAGGTCCGGCCTCTTCCTCCTCAGCCTTCTCGAGAAAAAGCGGATTAGGACCGTTACTGAGATGTGTTTGACAACAAGGGTTGGTGGGTAGGTACCGTTACTGAGAAGAGAGGGGAGGACGAATACTGGGTGTACTTTGAAACAACTGCGGATCATACTGCGTATCCTAAGAGCAAACTGATGTTTCATGAGGACTGGATTGATGGAATGTGGGTGAATTACAACAAGAAGAAGAGAGCTTTTCGCGCCGACGGAAAGCCGGTGGAGTGCAAGAAGAGGGCGTGGGTCGATGAAAGGGTTGAAGACTACAAGAAAGTGCGCATCGATGGAAGGTTGCTGGATTGCAAGAACAAGTTAAGAGTCAGCGTTGTAACTCCTGTTTAAATCTTTAGTGCTAGCTAGTCGTTTGTTGATTTTTAACTAGAAAGTACTTTGTTTTTTAGTTTTCCACTCTGATTAATTTCTTGGCGTGTGGTCACGTTTGTGTTGTTCGGAACCCTTTTTTTTTTTTAACAAAAGATACGATAATTCATGTTTTTCTTCAAAATAATATTCAAAAGTTCATGCAGTTTTGAGTTTATGATTTTCTTCAAAATAATATTCAAAATTTCATGTTCATCATACATCTCGGCATACTTCCACTAAACCAATAGCAATAGAGAAGAATTCTGTGCAACAGGAATGCCGCGGGAACAATATCCACACCAATCATGCCTAGCTGTATAAAAAAAGTTAAAAACACATAGCATTGCATGATTGACCTGAAAACCTACCACTGACGGTTGAATCCCCTACAACGGCCTCTCGCTATGTGTCACCGACAAATGATCAATTCACGAAACGAAAGTAGTCATACTCAGAATAAATATTTAGACTGTGCAGCAAGAAACAGAACAAACAAGAAAGCAAATGAATTAAGAAAGGCCGAGGCCTAATTACAACATATTTGGAAATCAGTAGCAGGGAAATCCCGATGCCGGAATTATTACAAACAAAGTTATACATTAATGGCAACCAAATACAATAATTATTACAAACAAAAAAAATAAATAATAAAGGTTGAAGAAAGGCTGTTCCAAAAAGTGTTTATTATCCTCCAACTATTTTTTAGCAAAACTTCCACAAGGCCATGCCATGCTATATGGGATTGGAAGTTACCCCATGAAGGGTCGTCGCACGCCTTGCTTAATCCTTGTTAAAGTTCTCAATTGGGAAGTACTTCGCGTATTTATCATGCTTTGCTCCAGTTTTGTGGTCATAGTACTCGACCACTGCTGCACCGGCTAATGCGGCGAGCGTCAGAGCCTGTGCGTGCAACCTGAACAACATCGAGGAGTAAGAAGTCAGAAATGAAACACAAGTAGTCTATGTGAATGCAAACAAGAATTAGGGGAGAATTCCCGGTTGACATGGGGAAGAAAAGTTATAACCAGAATAACTGACAATGAGAATTCAATCTGGACCTCCACAATCAAATTAGCAAGAGTTCAGTGACACTGAAAACTTAAACACTCTATACTCAATGCATTGTTATTTTTTTGTCAAATTCGGGAACAATGATACATGCACGCCAGAATTCATTCTCACATAAATTATAATACAAAGGTCCAATTTTTTTGGTATTCCGTCCAGCGACTTTGTTGGGAGGAGAAAATCACTAATTCTATCATACCAGTCAATAAAATTTATAGCTGAATGGCAATCCTGATCAAGGCATTAACTTTCATACCCGGGCCACCTATGGACAGGACTTAAGAGACAAATAGCACTGGCAGGGTAGGGAATACCGGAAGGGGCATAGTTTGAGGCATAGATTGACATCCAGTTCAAAGAGAGATAGCCGAACGCCAAACAAGATGGCATACACTCATTCACATTACAAACTACAAATAGTATCATTTAATCATCAGAAATGTGCACAAGCTCCCGTGGTTCAAATATTCTTTCGACTTCAAACGAGTATGCAACCCTAAACTCTTGCCTCAACAACATTTAGTGAAAGATCGACCTACCTGTTTCGCATAAAGTTATAAATTAAGGATTAGGATCCAGAGACACCCATTTTTCGACACACATTTTGTAGGCACACGCCGTAATGTATTTCAACAATCTAAACCATCCATCTTTAGGTGTTCTCTCAACGATCATGCTTATCAAAACAATGTGTCAAAATGTGTGTCAAAACAATGGGTGTCCCCGGTCCTAACCCATTAAGTAAACGCAAATATTCACAAAATAGCAAATCTGCACATAGCTATCGGTCGAAAAAGAAACTAAGAATCCACAAGTTGGAAAACTACCTGGCGTGAATGATCCTCACACTGGTTTTCATGCCGGGCTGAGACCAGTTGTAAGCTATCGAACCCACAATTCCACTTAGCCATAGACAACCTGCAAGCGTTATGGAAAGGAAAAACAAATTTGTCAAAAGCTGAACCACAATATCAATAAATTACATTGGAAATTTGGAATTAAAGCCAAAGGACAGATTTTTTTTCACCAATATGATACAGACGGATGCCGAAATCGATCAAAATTTGAAAACCCAGATCACAAAACTCGAACCCGAATCAAATAATTCAATTAAGAACACGTATTTAATCCCTAAATGCGATTAAACCAAAGAAAATACAAAAACATATTGCGTTTTCCAATAAAAATCGAAGAACAAGCAGGGAAATTTACCAACGGATCGAAGCTTGTGCTCGACAACCCATTCCCTGAGAGAATCGACCTTGCTCTTGGATTCCGACATTGTTGAGAGATACTTTCTTCTTCTTCTTCTTCTTTTCCTTTGCAGAGAGAAAACGATTGAAGGGCGTTTTGAAGTTGTGGTCTTGTGGTGGTGGCGGCGACTTTTGGTTTTACGAGGACGCGGAAATAAAATCGAAGTTGTGTGCTTGCGAATCGGTGGGCGAGGTGTGCGGTAGTGGGATACACGTGTCCCATATTTTTCATATGTTTCCTATCCTGGTCAAACTCGTTGTCTTTTTGGTCAATACCGCCGTAAATATTATAGGAAGAGTAACGTTGGTATTCCTATTATGTTTTTATATTAGCATTTGATATAGATAGTTATATCATTTAAATTAATTAAATTTTTAAATTTAGTTCATTATTTAATAAATTAATAATTAAAAAAATTAGTTAATTAAATGATGATTGTAGTATACGAGAAGTTTTCTCTTCATTTCTTTGGGTTTTGCAAATTTTTCAAATAATGATGTGGCTGTTCACATCAAATGCTACCTAAGATGGTATAGAAATATGATATAAAAACATGATATGAATATCATTACTCTTATAGAAAAATAAAAATTTACCAAAAAAAAAAGAAAATACAAATGATTTTGGTCACTAAGCTTTTTTTAAGGACGACCTTCAAATAATTTTTTGTCGTTAAGGAGACCATTTATAGATTTAGCAACTGTTATTTTATAGATATAAAAATTTATAAAAAAAAAACTAAAATATAAATAATTTTGGTCGTTAAGCTTTTAAGGGACGACTTTTAAATATTTTTTTGTTGTTAAGGAGACTATTTATAGATTTAGCGACTGTTGCTGAATTCCGTCACTTTCTAATAATTTTTTTCTTCATACTCTTTTAATTACAAAGAAAATTCTACTAAATAATACAGATTTTTCTTCAAAACATAAAACATTTGGAATGCACAACAACACCACCCTATTTTCCTGTCAAATTAAGTAATTTAAAGGTTCTGATAGATCGGTGACCGTACACGCATCTTATTCTGCCAGTTGATCTAACGCCACGTGTATAACCGTACAACCACGGGAAACACACAATCTTGCACCCCCTTTATTCTCCTCCTCCCTCCTTTCAAGCCAACCGGATCATCTTGGTGAGGATGTTTACCATTCGTAAATTGTGCATTAAAAATGCATATATCGTATGATAAAAATGTTTAAAATAATTTTTTAACGTACAAAACATGATTTACGAATTTTGGATGTTCAAAGAGTTCGGGAAGGATCCGGATTCTTCCAGAAGCTCTCAAAACTCTCCAGTCTTCAGAAAACTCCCAACTCTATCAGACCATAACTGACCCATATCCTCCCTCTCTCTCCTCCCTCCCTCCCTCTCTTCCCCCGCAATCTCTGAATTAAGGGTAAATAAACCTTATTTTATTTTTTATGAACAGATTAAAGTTTGGATTTTTATTTTTATGGTTATGTAATTCTGATTTTTTTCAGGGGAGAAAAAATGAGCAGACGATCGAGTCGCACTATATACGTGGGCAATCTGCCCGGAGATATTCGTATGAGAGAAGTTGAAGATTTGTTTCTCAAGGTCGCATTTTTTTCACAATTTTAATTGAAAGTTATAATTATTTTCTGATGAGTGTTTAGTTTTCGATGTATTTATGTGTGAAAATAAAATTCTTATCTCTATCCATTTTGTTTCTTAATAAGATGAACAATTTGTTAGGTTTAATGTTAATTTATTTTTGTTAGGTTTTGCATGGACAATCATTATTTTATTTTTCACGCAGAAAATGGTTTTTTTATTTAATTTTTATGTATCCATTTTGATTTTCGGTAGAAATTTTTTGGGCTTCCCCTAATTCAGTTGTAATACGGTCCAGTGAAATTCCGTCTTAGATTAGATTAGATTCTCGCCAAAGATGAATTTGAACCTCATTATTGCTAGCACATTGTGAGGCTTAGTCCACTCCCCAACCCGTTTACTCTAAATAATATTGTTTGTTCAAAAAAATAAAAAAAAATAAAAAATTCAGTTCTTAATTTTTGATGCTTGCCCTAATTTAAATGTTACCTGCAAATTCTTTAGTTTGTATCTGCCTTTAATAGTTCAATGTAAATTGCAGTATGGGCCAATTGTTGACATTGATCTCAAAATCCCTCCGAGACCGCCAGGTTATGCTTTTGTTGAAGTAAGTTTAAATTTCATTTGCATGGAGTTTTTTTTTTTTTTTTTTTTTTTGTTTGAAAAGTTGCTTGATATATGTTTTAAATTTAGAGCTGCACGTGACTGTTGGCGAATAACTTATGTTTTGTTGCCTGATATTTGTGTAATGCTTTCAAATTCGATGCTTAATTGCAGTTTGAAGATCCTCGTGATGCTGATGATGCAATTTACGGCCGGGATGGGTATGACTTTGATGGGTTTCGTTTACGGGTTAGTCATGCTTTCTTCGATTGCATCTTCTATGTACCATTTCTACTTGGTGCATATTACTTTATTCTCTCTTTGTGTTAATATTTTTATCTGGCTTATAGGTTGAATTAGCACATGGTGGCCGACACTCCTCATCAGATCGCTATAGCAGTTACAGTCGTAGTAGCAGTAGCCGTGGTGTTTCCCGGCGCTCTGACTATCGTGGTATGGAGCGAGTTAAAATAATTTTTGTATCTTTTTGGAGTTGAATTCATTGAACTTATTATTTTCACTCCCATGTGCAGTACTGGTCACTGGATTGCCTCCTTCTGTTTCGTGGCAGGATCTGAAAGTAAGAACCTACTTTTATTCTGTAAATGTGTGCTCTTCATGTACATATGTTTTCTGGTATTGCATTAAAATATTGTAAGATTAGATACTTGAAATGTTTTTATCATATGACTTAACTATAGCTAATTGTATTTGATGATCAGGATCACATGCGTCGAGCTGGTGATGTCTGTTTTTCACAAGTGTTCCGTGACCGTGGTGGTGAGTTGATTAAGTTCTTGTGTCCTTTTATTTTCCAGATTCATCAGCTCGGAACATGTACTTTTTTCCTTTTATGTACTTTTATTTTGTTGAAATTGTATGGTCGTTGTGTTTATTAGATTTTTTTTTTACAATACTCTTGTAGGCATGACGGGAATTGTAGACTACACAAACTACGAGGATATGAAATATGCTGTAAGTTAAAATACTGAAAGGATGATACATTGCAATGTTCTTTTGATTTTGTCTGATTCAGCGTGCTCTGCAGATCAGAAAACTTGATGACTCTGAATTCAGAAATGCCTTTGATCGCTCTTACATACGGGTATTATTTTAACTTTGACTTATATTTGATGTGCACATTGTGCTGAGTCCGAGATTCCACTTATGTCATTTTGGATTTTCTTCTTCTATGTACAGGTGAGGGAGTACGATTCTAGGCGTAGCTATTCCAGAAGCCCCAGTTATGACTATAGACGGAGCTACTCTAGAAGCCCCAGTCGTACTCCATATATGTCAAGAAGTCCAAGTGTCAGCCGCAGCTATAGCTATGGTGGCCGGAGCAGAAGGTCCAGATTGGTTTTACGTTTGCATTAGGTAGGTATATTACTTTTGGACAGTGCGGTTTTGACAAAGGTTCTCTTGTTGCAGCATATCACCGGAGGCAACATGCCCACGTTCCCGCTCAAGGTACCCACATGCTACCTAAAAGTTCTTTAACTATTTCTTCTTTGGTATAATCAACGAGTTTACTGTATTTTGATGGGGATGTCATTTTTTCCTCACATAAACAATTGTTTGTGGTCTTTCTTTCTCTTCGCATTGCTAAATTGTAATTCAAATATGTTCTACCCCTTGCTTACCTTTTCTCTAGTAGTTGCTTTCTAGTTTTTTTTTTTTTTTTTTTTTTTTTTTTTTTTTAAACGTCAAATTAGTGTTTCTCCTACGTTTTCTTTCTGTTTTCTGGTAGTTGAGTATTATGTATATAGACATCCATAACCTTAATGCTTTACTCATCATTGAGCTCTAGCTTAAATTTTCAGAACAGCTACCAATATGTTTTTTTTTTTTTTTTCTTTTGGAGAAGAAAACTACCAATATGTTTGGATTACTCATTTCAACTGAGTAGTTGTGTTGCTATAATGGCCAAGTGCTTAGCTTTTGCTTTATTGTGGGTCAGACGCGTAATTGTGTTTATACATGTGAAGAAAACTTCAAATTAAATTTGTTCATGATGGGTTCTCGATCTTGGAAGTTTCTGGCATACAGGCCAGCCATATCTTTACGTTTCCTATCTAGTTGCCATAACTTCAAATTATCAAATCCTTTAGATTTGTTCTACAGGAATCGAGTGTTTCCCACCTCTTTTACCTTTAAAAAAATTTCCGAGTGTATTATTTTGGAAAAGGGTGTGAGGCTGTTATCTTCCATCTCTTTTATTATTTAGAACAAATCGGAGTATGTTATTTGGAAAAATGATGTTAACGTTCATGTCTATTTTGAAGTTTACATGTCATGTTATCACGTTCTTTGAAAAATATATTTAGCACTCCCACAAACTTGGTGTACAAAATCATTTGTCCTAAGTTTTCGATGGTGTAAAGGGGTTAAAGGGTTTTTAGCAGGTTAGCCAGTTATCATAACCTGTTCATGAAGGTTTCCTTCTTTCTTGCCAGATCTGGCTTTTGCGGAGATCTGGGGACTGGATGTGGTGCTCATGCCTACAACTCTTAGTTGAGGTAACGGGACTTTGTTGATGAGCACCTCTGGAAAAAAAATATAAAAAATCTAAATGAAAATAATTTTAATAGTTTTCAGTTCTAAAGATGGATTGCTGTCGAACACATGCTATAGCTACCAAAAACCACAAATCAGTGTTGGGGAAGCATAGAGCTCAGAACTTCTACGTTCACTAAATTACGACAATGATGAGTGGAATTTTTTCCTCTTTTCACGCAGGATTAGATTTTGTGTGATTCTGGTATTTTTATTTCTGACTGTTGTTGATTGGTTTAAACTTTAAGACCTGCTGGAAAGATCATGGGGTGCTTGGTGTAGAGCATCTGAAGATAAAGGTTTATGATTTTTACTTTTCTACGTTTCGAATTACGGTAAGCCTTTAGGTCAATAGTAAAGGATAGTGTTGTGGATATTAACTTGGATTCTTGGAAATATTGCAGATCTTGGACAAGATCTAGGTCTCCAAACTCTTCTGTAAGTTCCGTTTTCGCTCTGTTTCATCTTGTGTTGAATTAAAAAGGAAATAATATGGAAAACAAAGTGAATCATAAAAATGCATTCTATTTTTATGCTCCTAATAACAAAAGTAGTTGCTTCGCAGCCTCGTCCCAGGACTCTGAGCAGACCGAGGTCAAGATCCAGAAGCTTATCTGAGTCTCTTTCGCCTTATGCACGGTAATGCTGAAAATTTTCCTGATTGTTACTCCGCTTGTTCAGTCAATACTTGTTATCCGCACTTTTTACCTAATAAGCGGCTGATTTAAGTAGTTGCATATCAGCTACTAACTATGGTTGTGATTTCCAGGTGAGCTCTGAAGGAAGCGTCTTTGTAGGTTCCAGACGCCATCTTGAGTATCGTTTGTCTCTTCAGAGACGGAAGTTAAGAACTTGATGTACTATAATACACATTCGGATTCAGATTAGGACGTACCTTGAACGGTCGTGATTTGCATCTATGAAGTCTGTGTATTAAAAGTGATCTTCTTGACAATGCTGTCTGTAGCTGAATTGGTTTGTGTATGTCCCGCAGTTGCGTTGCTAACGCAATCTTCTGAATTAGAAATGGTCTTATCGTTCATTGTACCTTAAACGTTTCGCATATTTGTGACCAAAATCTTGAAGGTCGGAGATGAATTACTCACGAAGAAAACTGATCGATCCGAATGCTCATCAAAATCGTGGACTAGATAGATAACCTTTATTTAAAATGAAAAATCGTTCTCATCTACTGTCAATATGCCGTATCCCCACTACGAAACAAGGCCTTGGCCCCTAGTTAAACAGTTACTGGAATTGGACAGAGGTCCACTTTGGTTCTTACTGTCCGGAGCCCAAAGACAAGACAATCTGTACTACTCAAATTGAATCTGATGACTTGCTTTAACTCATCCTGGATCCAAATTCATTGGAATTGGATCGCACTGCATCAAATATAATATAAATAATTAACTTTTATCTGCAGTGAAAAGCAGATTATTTGTTTTAGTTGCCAACTTATACAAGCAATTGGCAGTAGAGTAACTGAAAATATTTGATTTCATGTACATCCATCCAACAATTATTCAAAAGGAAACCAAGCACTGCAGGAATATATGTTTTCGGACATAAATAAATGACCCACTCATTACTTATCCTGAACAAAAGTTGGTTCTGGTCATCCAGATAAAAACCGGGACATTTGCAGATGACCCGAGAATCATAAAATACGGCCAAGCACACACTCGAATCATAACTTTGCCATCCACAATGAGCTTATTTTCATACCCCTGACGGCGAACAAACTAGACGAATGTTATGTCCATCACACCACCATGTGGCTGCAAAGGGAGCGTTTTCCGAGCCACACTGACAGTATTTTGGCGTCTTGTCATGACTTGACAAGACGCCAAGCATTATATATCGTTTTCAAGCATACATAACTTTTGATTTCAGTTATAGATAGCGGTAGTTTGCTTCACCAACAAAAGGATAAGGAGAAAAGCCTATGACCGGTTTTGTGAGGATGACCTCTCGGACCCATGCCTTTGCCGGAAGCTGCTCCCTCTGATGGCTGAGTCTGAACCACTGCCACCTTGGTTAAAAGCAGACCAACCTTGATCTCGGTCTACCTGATTCATCGAGAATGAAGGCATGTGATCTCTTTCCCATGGATGAAAACGATTAGGCAACGGATTTTCAGCTTCTTGGTAGTTACGACCTGATGAACCGGATGGGAAAAAATAGAAACCACCATTTTGGTCTGATGATGAAGCCACTGGCCCTACTTGAGCTACCCCTCTTTGACTGCTGGATCTCCGGGCTCCTGGAACTATGGGCGTACGCATGGTTGGTGAATTACTAGGTTGTTGCTGTTGATAATATGCCTGAAGAGCTTGGACTCTGTCGCGGGCCCGTGCATTGCTGCCAGGATAAGGAGGAATCATCGACGAAGTGACTGAGCTGCCAGCTCTAGCACTAGAACCGCAGGAAGCAAACACAAATTATTCAATAAACATAACACTTCTATTATATATAAGCATGTTATGCAGCACTGTATTGAGAGAGATTTGTGTAATCTCGTATCGTTAAACAAATTCAATGATAAATTTGAGAACCATGAATGATCTTGCTGGTGTGATTAACTTTTCTAGAAACTAAACTACAACCAATTAAAATTGCTTCATTTAGAAAAAAAGGATGTAAACTATCTAAAAACACCTTGAAATTTTGTCAAAGGCATACCTGTGACCGACAAGGAATGGATGCATAAGAGATCCTGATCTTGGTATATCTGCGCTCGGCCTAGCAGATCTTTGAGTAACAGATGGAACTGAAGCCTGGTCGGCGCCACCAATATGATTGTTGGTTGTAGAGAATGGAGGCGGGGAATGATGCTCCCAACTGTGATAATGAAGATCCATGGCAGGAAAAGCATAGGAGTTGGGCATTTCACTAGGTACAGATGTGCTGCTCCAATGATGGTTGAAGTTGGAAGCTTCTGACACATTTCCACTGGAGTTTGAGGATGAAGGGTGAATTGGCCCAAGGTAAGCGATATATGGGCAAGGATGGGCAGCAGATGATACAGCTGTATGCTCAGCGAAGATAGCATGCTGTCCAAGTAATTCATGATCTGCATGACAACATTTAATCATATGAATATCACATTGTATTATAATCCTCCACAATGCCAGAATAGAATATCACAACTTAAAATGACAAGAAGTCTTACATGATGGTGGTGAAAACTCCCCTTCCCTGTTAATTGTGAAGAAAAAAAATGTTCAATGTATAGGAGAAAATATTAAACTTGAATAGCAAGTAAAATGAAAAACGAACGTCCGCATGTAATAAATAGTTGATATATAGAGGCGATTCTGTTTTTATTTTTTTCTATTTGAACTCCTCTCCTCCTCCCCGCAACACCCTCACCGTGTACATGAATAGCTTGCGAGTAAAAATAAACTTTTAAACCTTCGTATTTAAAAATGTAACGTGCTGCATGTCTACAATATATTCATATTTTTTCTTTCAGAACACATGCATTTAAATGTTATATGATTTGCTTTAATATTTATAAAAACTTCTCAATTGGTCGCTTATCCGGCAATATGGACCAGCAAGGTCATATCTCATAATATCCAGACTAGGATAGTACCAAATTTGAAATCTATTTTTCAACCCCTAACAAATTTCTAAAACTTGAAAGACATAAAGATACAAGAGTAAAATGATACAACAAATACATTATGAAGTCCAAATAGCAAGCACCCAGTCGAAAACCAAATTCTCATTTTTTTTTTTCTTCTGAAACTTATAAGCATATAGGAACCATGGAAACAAAATATAAATGGAGTAACCACAAATAACTGTGACCACGTAGAAGGATAATAAAAGACTCTTTATAGATAGAAAATAATCAGACGATGGGGCTCAGTACTTTCATGTAACTTCCCAGGAAAACGCAACTGCGCCCAAACGTGTACAACAGAGAAATAAAGGTCAACTGGGAATAACACTTTATGTTAATACGATTCCACATGATTTGCTAACCCAGCCAATAAGCAAAATTAGCAGCATCACTGAAGTTATATTAAGAAAAGCACTGGGGTGGTAAAAATAAGTCCCCAGAATTGAATCCATTTAGCCACATATACCAGGAGGAATATTTTATTGCAAAGATCAATACGAATGTTTTTCTGTTCAAACTTGCTACTATAACAAACAAAAAAGATGTTGGGGTCAAGGTACCACTTTGCAGGAGTCCATTGGAATACTAACCCCTTTTGAAACAAACTTGAAAACTTCAACTGCTTTAAACTTGAAAGGACCAAGCTGTAATCTATGTGAATCAAGATGGGGTTTGAGATCTTGAATCCCCATCTCAACGCATATCTCAACTCAATCTCGATTTTGGCAAGCTATTGACATAGGCCAAAATCAAGTTTCTTAAGAGCCTAAAAGCCTAAGGAAACTGGTATCCTTTGAACCCAAGAAACTAAATGCTAACTACAGCAAAGAAACTTCAGCAAACATAAATTTAAACATGAGCTTTAGCAAATGAGATCACTTACTCAAATGATGAGGGAAGTCGTGCTAAGCTACCAAATGGACACCAGTGCACACCAAAGGACTGCAAAAAGCATTCATATACAAACAATATATCAAAATGACAAACGACATTTTTACACTGTAGTCTATACAGCACATCAGTTTATAAGTCTTTATCTTTTCTATACACACACGACATAGAACTTGAAAGTCAGAACATGTCACTTGGATTTAATACTATCCAACACAGAATAACATGCAGAAGACATTACATTGTCCTTACAATTATGTGGAAAGCTACTCATGAGACGAAATAAATGCAGAGGTATCAAACTTCTTCACATGGTACTACTACTTCACATGAAGAATTCTAGGTGGACTCCATCTACAATTGTTCATCCATTTACTCTTCATAAGGTTTTGCCAGTAGCGGCTTTTGGGAGGAGGGGGAGGAAAGGGGGGGAGTGAAAGATGCTATCATAGGGCCCCAAATTTTTTTGCCATCTGGTATATATATAATAATGTTATATGTTAAGAAAAGGTGCTTTCATAGCACTACAAATTCTCATTGTGCACTCTTCATAAGTGTACATTTTTTCTTTCTAAATATAAAAATTTGGAATGCATAATGAGATGCTTGCAAATCCTATAGCTCCTTGTGCAACAATGGATATCTGCAACATTTTCCACCCTATTCTCAGATTTGGAAATCAAAAGCTCCTCCAAAAGTCAAAGTTCTAGCGTGGTTAGTGGCTATTGGGAAGGTCAACACCTGTGACCAGGTTCAAAAGCGAAGGCCCTTTATTTGCATTTCTCCTCAGTGGTGCAGTTTGTGTAAATCAGAGAGTACAGTGTTGACCATGTTTATCTCCATTGTTCTTACTCGATACAGCTGTGATGGAAATTGTTCAAGGAAGTTAGAGCTAGTTGGGTCATTCCAGGGGGATGTTTCAAGCTTCTAACCACCAAGTTCGAGGATTTATGGAAGGGTAAGAAAGCTAAAGCTTTGTGGGGCTGTTTGGTGTTGGTAGTTTTTTGGAACATTTGGTTGGAGCGTAATAGAAGAATTTTTTAGGATTATAAGGGAGTGGAAGTAGAGGAACTATGGGATAGAGTTAGATACTGGGCATCAATTTCGAATGAGTTCATGGATTATTGTCTTTCCCATGTAGTGACGGATGTATTAGCAGCCATAAAATGAAGTTGGTTTAGTTTAGTTCCTAGTAAAGTAGTCCTGGTTGAAAGGTCTTAGCTAGTTTTTCTAGTTGGTGGATTTCTTATCCACCTATTGTAATTCCTTGTATTGTTTTAATAAAATTCTATCATTTCTTATCCAGCTATATATTCAAGTGAAACTTTATTGTAGAGTTTTTGAAGCTTTTTTTTGTTTGTTTGGTTGTTTAAGACCGAATTGCTTTTGATTATTCAGTTGACGTTTGTAGATCTTTTTACTTATTATTTAATGATAATTGAAAACTTATAATCAGTGTGAGTCCTGCAGTTTGTTTTACCTTAAGTTATTGCTTTCGAGCATCAATACGCTGTCTTAATTTTTTTGGAAGACCATCTTAAGGAGGGGCCCCTTTATAAGTTTCGCATAGGGCCCCCAAAATCTCAGAGACGACCCTGGGTTCCACTCTTCGATTCAAATGTAATGGGAAGAAAATAAACAGCCAACAAACAATAAGAGGCCGCCTTTGGTTCTCTTCCATTCCACTTTGTTCCTTTACAGATTTGAAGGCAATGGAAGCCTTATAATTGTTATAGACCCTTCAACTGAATTGTCTATTGATAGTACTACTACTACACACTAAAATCTTACCTAATCCGTTCACGCTCTTTCACCTTAATAATTGTCAGCTTACTGGACTCTGCCTAGTAACCAATTTTAGAGTTTGCTCCTCAATATCATCACTAACTTCAGAATTGACAAAAATCACCCACCAGCCAAACTATTTTGCTTACACGCAAAATAGACATCCATTTCCTGAGGCAGAAAGTAGGTTACCTCCTGTAAGGCTATAAGCTGAGGTGATGGCTCACCACTAGCAAGAGAGAAAATTGAGATTTTGCCTATGTGTTAAGAATAGCAATAAATATCTGAAGCAAGTCAACTATTTCTGCTTTTGTTAAGCTTTACTATGCAGATGTTATTCCTAATAAATAACATACATACAAGGACAATCTAGAAGCATGGCCCTTGGCTTGAAGGGAATGCACTCTTTAATAAGGAATGGGTTATCCTAGCCTTTGAAGCAGAACTTCCTTTTGATGCTATATTGATTCTATCAGGTAAGTTAATCTATATATTGTTTACAACCTTACTATTTGTCATAACTAAGATGAACCCACAGAGACAGTATCTAAACATGAACAAAGGGCCATAACGATAATGTCAGCATATAGAAAACCATTAACTAGAGTTTGTGTTTGAGTACAAAAATTGAATATTCACAAAAAGTAACAGAACATTAAATTAAAAAAGGATCCAAACTATTTACCATTTCAGAATAACTTAAATCATAGAGATCCTCATCATGTGTCCAGTCATCCATGCTAAATTCCGGAAATGAACGGCATCCATTAGAATAAAGCCATTGACCTTTCTCGATTTTCCGACAATTAGGGCATTGCATTGCCCCCTTTACATTGAAGGCTGAACCAATGCAATCTGAAAGGACGTCACCAAAAAAATCAAGAAACATGAAAGCTCCATATCATTTTTACTGAAAAGGCATAACTAAACTTATGCCCTTGTAAGAACTATATAGCTATGCCTCAGCAAACATGCAACTCCACTTGCTGATATGAGATGATTTGAGCTACCAAATGAAAGAAATTGCTATTGGGGATATCTAAATGTCATCTTTAATATCAAAATAATTCTATATCAAGTATACAAAGACAAAGTTTATCAAAGTAATCTGAAGAATGATCTACTGAACCTGTGACTAAATTATGACACTATAGGCTCTCAATGCCATACAAATTCAGGTTGTCAACACTGCACTTTCGACAATGGGAGTACAGAAACCTGTTATATATTTCACTTAATTGCAGGTTCACAGAGAAATCAAATCTCCCAAAGTATCCAGTTCCAGTACCTCCACTGGTTTCAAAGAAAAATATTCAAGAGACCATCATGCAAAACAATACTTCATTTTCATTGACATATTGTATCGATTCCGCATCTTCCAGTACAAATTCTGGTTCTATCCATTGAATGAAATTACAAGAAATTGAAACGTAGAAATCCAACTACATGGTTCTGCAAGAAAGATATCATCATCATATCTTGCATAAGCAACAGATTAATAATGTTGATAAAATGAAAAATATATATATAAAATATATGTAAGTTCAGAACAAGACAAACAATGACAACCCAACAAAACCAAAGCTTTAATAAAGGAAGCAAAATTCAGTTTAAGTTTCGTATTTTTTTTATTTTTTTAAATTTCTTATCTTTCCTCAATTCTTGACCAATCAAACAACCCATCACCGAAAAAATCAAAATCCAACATAATTGCGAAATCAGAAACCAATTTTGAACCCGGATCTTTGAAATTGCAGTTAGAAAAAAAAAAACGAAACTTCCAACCGATTCAATTTTGACTCACCTAGATGAAATTGATGCCCACATTGCAGCTTGGCCCAAGATCTATCCCCTTTATCGGCGACGACTTCAAGGCAAATCGAGCAGGAAACAGAGCCTCCGCACGAGTTGCCACCACAACCACCGCCATCGCCACCGCCATCGCTTTCGTCAACCACAACCTCTTCATCACTGCCGAGCCCCATAGAAACCCCCAAATCCAGCCCTCAAAACCCTAAATTCCGATACGCCGGTGTTTCAACGGTCAATTCCCCTCCCCCTCTCTCTCTCTCTCTGTTTTTTTCTCAACAGCGCAAAAAAATACCCAGACGAAGTAAATCCGGCGGAACAGAGCGTTTGGTTCGGCGAATCACGACGAGACCACGACGACGTCGTTAGGATCGAAGCAGAGACGGAGGAAGACCGTCAGTCGTCAGAGATGGTGTCCTGGGAAGAGAGAAAAGTTTTGATTTTTGATGGACAATCGAGAAATCGTTCAGCCTCTCTATCTGCGTGTTGTGTAATTCGCACCGTTGGATTAGGGAGAGGTTGGACTTCGCGAATTAACCGCTGTCCAAAAAAACCCAATCAACGGCTGTAATTCGCTCTCGTGATCTTCTGCGGTTTGATTGTTGTTTTGTCTAATTTTTTTTTTATTTTTCATGTTTTGGTGTTAGATAAGATTTTGTATCTACCGTATCGGGTTAGAGAAAGGTTTGGTAATGTGAAAAAAAAAAAAAAAATATATATATATATATATATATAATATAAACAAAAAGGTTTGTAACGTAATTCACTCAAAAAATTCATCATGTTTCAGTGTATAATACTGAAACGACTAAGATTTTGTGTTGTATTTGTGTCATACATGTTGGTGTCGTATCAAACTTGTTATTATAATGAGTTTTTAACAAGTGACCAGATAACGACTTGATCCGTTAACATGTCATATAGTTTCGTGTCAGGCTAACGGGTCATGCAAAAAATTGTGATTCTTAATTTCTAGATCTAGTAGACAATGTCTAATCGGGTTCTTAACTAGTTACTTGATAACAACCCAACTCTTTAACGGGTTTGTAACAGACGACTTGATAATGACCCGACTTGTTAACACGTTGATCCCAAATCTATTATTTTCATGTTTGTTCATGTTGAATTAACAGGTCGTGCAAATGGCCCTTTATCACAATGGTGGAAAGGTGTTGAGGCTTTTCATAACGACGTGAATTCAAACCCTGTTAGTGATGGCTAATCTAACATTTAATCTAACAAAATATATCGTTTGACAAAAAAAAGGGTCATACAATAAATTGTCAAGCCTAATTTAGATGCATATTAAACAAATTTTATTCCATTTTCATATTGTAATGTTTATATTTTTCTTGAGCTTTAAGTTAGGAAATATTCTATTGCCATTTAGGAGTACAACTCATTCACCATCAATACATTGCCTAAAATGTACATTTTTTGTCTTAAAAAACCTTCCGTGTGAGTTTGTGCAGGTGGTGTGCACTATGTTTGATGAATGTATTATTTTTGGTATATTAGAATTGATGCATGCACTTCACAAATTGTATAAATCTGCACATGATGTCAACTTTATGACTTATAAATTGCACATGCATAATGTTTAAACTTCAAGAATTTTGCATCGGAAAATTAATAAAATAAATTATAATACACGTGCCGTAACGTACATGTAAAATAAATTATAAGATGTAAGTTGATTGTCAATATTAGGTTGGTTAGTTGTGAGCCGCTTACTTATCTTTCTAAAATCTTGACAAAAGCTAATACTTATATTCGGTTCTGTAATTTTTCTTTTATAGTCACTTTATAATTTTTTTACATTTTATGACAGGAATCTTACATTGGTTGAAGGGTTTGCTTTATCCACCTCTTTATTTTGCAACTTAAAAAAAAGGTGATAATATTTCATGTTTATAATTTAGTTTATAAAAAATAATTAAAATCTCAATGAATTTTGCAAGGATTTGGTTAAGGGTTGGTGCTTATATGATTATTACAAAATAACAACTTACTTTACCCTACCTCAAGAATTTGGTTAAGGGTTGGTACTTAAGCTTGAGCTTAACATTTTTTTTTTGGTAACAAGAAGTTTAGGAGGAGGGGAAACTACTCCATCTTAGTGTTAGGGCATACCACAAGCTGCAAAGAGTCTTAGCCCATTTTTTGGTTTTTACGGATCACCCATTAAGAGAAATTGCCGACAATGGGATTAGAATTCACTTTCGGTCTAGCAAAAAGAACGATCTTTCCTAACTAAATCATTCTTCATTGGCCGAGCTTAACCTTTTATATGGCTAATCATATAATAACCAATAGGATCATCTCTAGATTCTTTTGGTGAGGATCATAGAGATCCGTAAATTCACTCTTGGTCTAGCAAAAAGAACGATCTTTACTAACTAAATCATCCCTCATTGGCCAAGTTTAACCTTTTAGATGACTAATCATATAATAACTAACAGAATCCTCTTCGGATTATTTTGATGAGAATCCAGATTCATAATTTTTGAGGTGGTTAACAGACGCTATTAGTCGATCAAGCTTGGCGTTTACAACAAGCTAGCTCAATGTATTGAGGACCTTCTGACATTTTTGACCTTATCAGTATAACCTAATTATCTCCTAAACTTAACGAATTATCTTGTCATTGTGTTACTTGCATGCATCGATAAGTCCGCAATTGCCAAGCGGATGATTTTGTCATAACGCGCGTTTTAACCCAAAAACGTGAGCAACAACGCGCGTTTGTTCGTCGTTGACTTGTCCTCCCACCCGTTTTGCACATCACAGAGAGAAGGGTTGACATAAAATTCACAACCACCACCTGCTTTGCATGTCAGATAATGTGAACTTCCCCCTCCCTAATTGCATATCATAATTCTGCAGTTACCTCTGCATTAATATATGTTATATTCTCATCAGTCATATCAGTTCATCACACTGTTCTTATCTATTTCCACCAACTTATCAACGTCTGTGTGCTAGCTGCCTCTTATTGAAGTCATAACAAAAAAACTGAATTATTTCGTGCATTTTTTGGAATCATCCGCTCTGTTTCGACGTATCGTTTGACCCATGCGTTAGATATATAATATTATCTCATGTGGTACATGTGGAGCTGTATGGAGATGAGGATTAGTTGTCATTAATATGTAATGAAATGCCTCTTATATTAAAAAGCCAAAAACTATATATAAAAATATAAAATAAAATAAAAAACTGAAAAGGATCATTAGTATGAAAATGACGTATATGACACTTATACACCATCATGCTGTGTCATGTATCAATGAAATAAAATTATGTGTAAATTATTATTCGTACATCTTTGTTTCATTGACACGAGATGTTACGCGACAGTATACATAAGTAATGTAAGTTGTTCTCAATGGATTCATTTGAATCAAATTTTCTGTGTGCCTACAAAAATTTAGCATCGACATATGCCTAACGGTCCTTGTTTCTATCACTCAGTTTAAATTGTTGAAACGAATATGTTCCAACAATGACTAAGCATCTCCAAAGGAGATGTCAAAAGATTAATGTCAAATGTTAATTTGATAGCTGACGTGGCAATGTCAGATTTTCTTTTTTTCCAACCGATATGTTTCTTTGTTATAAATGATATTTGTAAGACCCATTTTAAAAAGAAATCAATTAAAATACATTTTCAAGATCTATAATTGGTGCATTAATGAGACCCACACAATAAAATAAAATAAAAAAATTGACATCACATTTTCTCATATGCCAATCCACATAGGATTGACATATCAGTTGGAGCTCGCTTCTACCTTCAAATTTGATTATATAACATTCCACTTAGAAATTGACATCTCTTTTGAAAATGGTCTTACATGTGAATCGCATCGTGCTCCATCCAACTTGTAGTGTCTAAACCTTCATATCATCACCATCACGTTCTATTAATTCCTTCATTTTTAGTAATTGTCAAAGAGGAAGTCTTGTTAAAAATAGTAGGGTTCGTGATCTAAAAAAAAGTGCAAGCTTTTCTTAATTATGTACTCTTTAAATCCACGCAACTATTGTGAAAATGTGAGAACAAAGTTCTATATTGGTGTGAATCAAATCATATAAGTATTTATAAGAAGTTGAGCTACTGTTTTTGTCAGCTTTTGGTGAGGATCATGGGAATCCGTAAATCATGTTCGTTCATCGTACATCTTGTGGTCAGTTTTCGTCAAGTACTGTTTGTGTTTAATTTTAAATAAAAATATTTAAAATAATTTTTTACCATATGATATACGATAAATAAACACGATTTACGGATCTCCGAGATTCTCACAAAGAGAATCCGGATTCATATAATAAACAATTGAGGTGGTTGACAGACGCTATTAGTCGATCAAGCTTGGCGTTTACAGCAAGCTAGCTCAATGTATTGAGGACCTTTTGACATTTTTGACCTTATTAGTATAACCTAATTATCTCCTAAACTTAACTAATTATCTTGTCATTGTGTTACTTGCATGCATCGATAAGTCCGCAATTGCCGAGCGGATGATTTTGTCATAACACGCGTTTTAACCCAAAAACGTGAGTAACAACACGCCTTTGTTCATCGTTGACCTGTCTTCGCACCCGTTCTGCACATCACAGAGAGAAAGGTCAGCAGCTGCTGCTGATCTGTTCAGCAGCGAAGTTGTATCCAACATAAACTTCACAACCACCACCTGCTTTGCATGTCAGATAATTGCATATCATAATTCTGCAGTTACCTGTGGATTAATATATGTTATATTCTCATCAGTCGTATAAGTTCATCACACTGTTCTTGTCTATTTCCATCAACTTATCAAAATCTGTGTGCTAGCTGCCTGTATCTTGTTGAAGTCATAACAAAAAGAAACTGAATTCGTTCGTGCATTTTTTGGAATATATGACTGATGAGAATAAGGATGATGTTATTTCATATGGGGAAAGAGATCCTCTTGCACCAAGATCATATGATCAACTGATCTAGACCTTCCAAATTTCATCAAACGGTCAAAAATTATCACAGCTTTTAAGGGGTCAAAACATGTGTGCCGTTAGATGAAATTTAGAAGGTCCGGATCACTTGATCCGGTGACCTTGGTGAAAGAGATCCGGAGATGATCTCTTTCCTTCATATTGTATTTGTTGAAGTTGTATGCAAATAAGGATTAGTCTGTCATTAATGTGTAATGAAATACCTCATATTAAAAAGCCAAAACCTAAAAAGGATCATTAGTGTGAAAATGTTGTATATGACACAGATACACCATCACCATGTATCATGCATCAATGAAATAAAGTCATGTGTAAGTTTTTATTCATAGATCCTTGTTTCATTGACACGAGACGTCACGTGAAAGTATTTATGAATAATGTAAGTTGTTTCCATTGAGGTCACTTGAGTCAAACTTTCTTTTTGCATACCTACATAAATTTAGTGTCAACATATGCCTGATGATCCTTGCTTCTCGATCACTTAGTTTTAATCGTTGCGACGGTTATGTGCCGACAATAACTGTTTACATGTGAAGCGCATCGAGCTCTATCTAACTTGGATTGTCTAAACCTTCAAAATCATCACCCTCATGTTCTATTCATTCCGTCGTTTTTAGCAATTGTTAAAGAGGAAGTCTTGTTAAAAATAGTAGGGTTCGTGGTCTAAACACAAGTGCAAGCTTTTCTTAACTATATGGTCTTTTTTTAGGGTTCAAAAATTAGAGGGTCAAGATTTTTGAACAAACAATATTATCTACACTAATGGGGGATGTCGGTTTAGCTTAACAATGGGCTAGCAATAATGTGGTTCAAATTCGTCTTTGACAAGAATCAAACCTAAGACCTTTCACTTACAAGTAAAGTAATACCACTAAAGCACTAAATGGCATTAGAGGATCAAGATTAAAGATTAATGGTGATGCATGTGCGTTGTATATACTAATGAACCTTTTCACTAATCCCACTAAGTTTCCATTGACAAAGTAATGGGAACATCTCTGTCCACATGAACCTAATATCCCAGAACCACTTTTGTATGCATACTGTGGCCTTTACTTCCCCGACTAGGGATGGGTAATAGTTATGACGGATGGGTAACCACGGTTATTTACCTATAACCGTTTAAACTTTTACCCACATAACCATTTACTCGTTGGGCATTTACATAAATAGGTATGTCCATACCCATAACTGTTTATAAACGGTTAACCATACCCATAACCGCATACCCATTTACTTCTTTTTTTTTACCCGTCTACCTATTTTTTTAACAACTTGAAAATTAAAAAGAAATTTGTCATAATTTTCTTTTTTCTAACTATTAAATACCGTTATAAGTACATTTAACATGCATTTTTATACTAACGACAATATTATTTATGAATATGTGCGATGTCTCCCAATTATTTGACGGTCAATCTATTACAAAAATCATGCATGATTGTAGGTTAATTAATATTCTTGTATACATATACATACATATATATATATATATATATATATATATATGTAAGTACACATCAATCTGCTAATAGGCTAATTTGATAAATATTTGGATTTTTATTTAGAAACATATGTTCATCGATTTAAGCCATTTAATCAATTTCTAATTTTGGGGCCCCTACCACACCGTAACACGATATTGTCCACTTTGGGCCCCTACCACACCCTCACAGTTTTATTTCTGGGAACTCACGCGAGAGCAATCCAAGGATGAGTGATCCATTGGGAAGTTCTCGTGTGAGTTCCTAGAAACAAAACCGTGAGGGCGTGGTCGGGGCCCAAAGCGGACAATATCGTGCTACGGTGAAGTTGGGCCCGGGCCGGGATGTAACACATCATCTAATAATAACATGTTTTTAAATGCTCAAGGTAATCATTATCTTGAATTAGTCATAACTCCAAAAGACTCCAAAACAAAACTGTTGAACACTAATGCTTTAGCACATTCAATCACATATATTAAATATTAGTCCATTCTATCAACTATATTTTTCTCTTAAGTGAGGCATATATATATATATATTATGGCCCTTTATAACCAAATATATCTCAGGGATACTAAACCTAGTTAGAAACTGATTTTTTTTTTTTTTTTAAAGTTTTACATATATTAAAATAAACACTTAAATGGGTACTCGTTTATAACCGCGGGTAATACCCATAATCTGCCATTTAAATTTTACGTGTAAACGGTTATACCCATAACCATTTATTTATCTAAACGGTTACTCATAACCGTAATCGTCAAATTTAAATGGACGGATAACCGCAATTACCCATAACCAATGAGTATTTGTCCATCCCTAATGAGGATCCTCCTGACCAAACCCATCGGGCCATTGAAATTTTATCTAACGGCTACAATTATTATAACTTTTAGAGGACCCCCCTGTTTATAGTCATTGGATAAAATTTCAACAGCCCGATGGGCTTGGTCAGGAGGATCCTCACCCTTTGCTCAGGAGAGGATCTTGATCCGCATGTTTTGATATGAGTCTAATGTATTGCACAATCATAGGTAGGGTCTAAAAAGTAGAGCAATTAAAGTGTCCATAATTAGAAAACAAAATTACATCAACTGTCGTTGAATGTTTTATCATGACTCTTCCAGAATTAACATAGAACTTTAAGTTACACATCAAATCTCATCATTTCATAAAAAAAAACTCTCATCTATTCTAGTGTAAAATATATCGTTGTATTAAAAAAAAAAAAAAAAAGTTACTCATCAAATCTCGTCGTTTCATCAAAAACTCTATTCGACTCCTATTTTGAATTTTCCTCGCGATTCCTATAGATTAGTATCCAAATTTGAATTTGAATTTGCATGAAGCTATGAGAACTACAAGTAATTTTACATGTTTTCGTTGAGTCGTTTACAACAGTAAGCTTCATTTTTGTTGGTATTTGTTACATGATTCGCGAGCATTATACATTGATTGTCTTATGTAAGTAATTGCTCAAGAGGCTTTTGACATTGATTGTGTTAGTTTCAGAGGCTTTTAACATTACCAAGATGGAGGACTACATCTTACTGTTAGAATCATGTAAAATTACTTATTCCACCATGATAGGTAGTTACAATATGATGAGTAGTTTAGTTTGTACAAGTACTTATATGGCAGGTAGTTCAGACTGTAAAAGTACTTATATAATAGGTAGTTTAGATTATAAAAGATCAGTTGAAATCTAAGTTTATGCCGACTAATATTATAATATGATAGGTAGTTTAGCTTGTACAAGTACTTATATACGACATGTAGTTTAGACTGTAAAAGTACTTATATGATAGGTAGTTTAGATTGCAAAAGATCAGCTGAAATCTTGGTTTATGCCGACTAATAGGGTACCTGAGTTGAAAAAAAAAAATAGAAAAATAATATAACTAATAGCGAGGCCCCCCCAAGAAATTTATAGGTGTCCGAAATTTTGGAAATGTCCTAAATTAATTTTAGGAAATATGTGGTGCGAATAGAATGACTCTAACTTTGGCTTATAGCACATAGTTTTTTGTGAAAAAAAAATTGAAATTTTTAGCTTTAAGAAATATTTTGCGCTGGAGTTAAGGAAAATATTGCAAAACATTTGGATGTGATCATACCGATTATTAGGTCTTGAAACTATTTTTTATTGATTCTTAAAGTGAGAAAATAGAAAAATATCTTTAAAATTAGGTTTTAAATCATTGATTACAAGTGCTTAAAAATGAATTATAATATATTTTACACAGAAAAAATATATTTTGAAAAACACGAATATGATAGTTTGTTGTCATGGTAAGATAAATAAAAGAAACATTAACAAGATAAAAAATAAAAATAAGAAACTGAAGAAAAAAAATTTGAAAAGGGAGGGATCGGTATAAAGTTAGCGACTTTTTGGGTTACTAGTCGCTATCTTTTTAGCGATTATTTTCAAGAACAATAGCTAGCAAAGTACCGATCGTACCATTTTCTTTTTTTTCTTTTTCCATTGAATAGCTATAGTA
The DNA here is from genome assembly GCF_019419815.1 of Pyrus x bretschneideri. Classification (NCBI taxonomy): domain Eukaryota; kingdom Viridiplantae; phylum Streptophyta; class Magnoliopsida; order Rosales; family Rosaceae; genus Pyrus; species Pyrus x bretschneideri. The sequence continues at coordinate 6,557,827 of NW_025999402.1, forward strand.
GAGTAAAATAGTAATCACAATGCAAAGTATCAACCTAACAACAAAAAGTGCTGACACATGGAGTCTTATTCATGGACCTAAATAAAAAAATAACTAAAAATTGGACTAATTTAATTGTTAGGCTAAAAAAATTGGGAAAGGGATCATTTCCAGTTCTCTTCCACCAAATCCACCAAATCATCTAATTCGGACCCTTGAAATTTAGTCTAATGGCTAAAGTTATTATAACTTTTAAAGGGGCCCTCTGTTTGTAGTCGTTGGATCAAATTTCAAGGGCCTAAATTGATTGATTGGGTGAATTTGGTGGAAGGGATCCGGAGATGATCTCTTTCCATAAAATTGGACCTATTTCAAGTTAGTTTATTTACACATAACAGATTTGTAAGGAAGAAGTTAATTTAAACCACATATTAATAAAACTCTTTTTGTCAACTATAAGGCCATCTCCAACCGAGGGCTGGCCAGATGGCTCGTTTTAACCCTCTGGCCTTCCAAGATTCTCCAAAATATTAATATTTTAATGAACAGTACAAGTCCATATTTGCCTCCGTCTCCAACCGAGGGCCAAAGGGCCAGAGGGCTCGTTTTAGCCCTGCCACAAAAAACCGTCTCCAACCGAGGGCCAAAAGGCCAAACATAATTTATTATTTAAATTTAAAAACTACAACAACTTAAATTTAAAAACAACAACTTAAATTTAAAAACTACAACTTATATTTAAAAATTACAACTAAAATTTAAAAACGACAAATTAAATTTAAAAATTACAAATTAAATTCGAAAACAACATTAACTTAAATTTAAAAACTAAAACAACTTAATTTAATATCCATAATCAACATCATCTTCATCATTTGCCATCGTAGAAGTATAGTCAGAGGTAAACAACTGTCGTCGGCTCATAATTTCTTTTTTTTTTTCCTATCGAAATAGGCCTTACTCATTGGAGTGTAATTCGAAGTGTTCCTTTCCATATTCTTATCATCCATCTCTTCTTATATTTGTTTTGCCCGTTCTTCATGCCTACGCTTCATTTCTTCGGCCTCAAGGGCATTTTGCTCTGCTAATAATCACAATGAGGCCGCCACTTCATGTTGAGTGGTGTAATTATCATTTGCCTTGCCCTTTTCCTTCAACCTTCGCGCCTTGTTTCGTCCCATAGCCCTAGGTATGGAACCTTCACCCGAAAACGGATTTTCTACCCTTTTTTGTTGAATGGTTGGAGATCCATCTTCATCCATATCTACAGCTGAAGATGCAGTTTCGAACATCGGCGTAGGAGCTATCTTTGGTGGATCTTCAAATAACACCCACCCTTTACAAATTTCCCAACAACTGTGAAACTGAAAGGGTTTCGAGCTGCTCTCCATATACAATTCCTCCGCTTGGTGTACCTAGAAAAAAATTAAAGGAAATTAATTTATGAAATTAAATATAATATAATTAAATATTTAAAATAAATTGTGAAAACACTTACTTCGTCGTAGTAATTAGCGCCGCTTTCATGCCTACTTGCGGCTGCTAACAATGCTTGATGTCATTTGTTCAAACTTGGCTAAAGATGTTTCTTCCATCTTGAAGAACAACTCTCGTGGTTTCGAATATTCACTAGAGTGGTGCCTTCATAGAACTCTAAGTATTTTTTTGACACACAAGTCCAAACACCGTCATTTGTTTGACAATTCCCCCTCGCACTATCTTCCGACACCCATCTATAAGCCTTGCAAAGAGCTTCATCTTCTTTTCGGGTCCAAGCCCTACCTTTCATTGCAGAAGAGGCCATTTCAAAATTATTAAAAAAATTGAAGGATAGATTTTTGAAAGAGGAAGGAAAATATGAGAATTGAAATGGTAGGAATGGTGAAAATTTTGTGAGGAATGGTTTAGGTATTTATAGAAAAAAAAAGGCCCAAAAAACCCCTAAAAAAAAAAAAAAACAAAATTGAATCCAACGGTAACTGGCGCCAGCTAGCCGTTGGATTCAAATTTTTTTTTTTAAATTCCTGTCGGTTATAACCGACAAGAGATTCCACAGCCCTCTGGCCTAGCCCTCGGTTGGAGATGGTTTTCAAGCTATTTTCGGCTCTCTGGCCCTCTGGACCCTTCGGTTGGAGATAGCCTAAGAGGGTGAAAAAACATTTTTGTCTTATATCACAAAATAAAATCATGGACAATAAAGTAATTTGCACAAACTAAATTTTACAGTTGTTTTTAAAAGTATCATCTACATGTAATTCTAACAAATCACCTACAAGAACTCCGGATTTTTACGGGTGTATTGTTTTATGAAATTTCGAATTTCTATGACACTTATTTTCAAAACTTCAAGTTTGAGTTTAAGTACAAACTCTAGGTTCATGATACCTGCAAACGAACAGAATATACATATGTAGTGAACGAGAATAGCTTCGGAACTTATGTGTGAAAAAAATAAGTGACGACCCAAAATATGGGGATGTCGTGGCTTGCAGGCCCAAAAGAGTGGTTGTTGGGCAATAAAGGAGAAGTAAATGGGTTGACAGATTATATACCCAATTATTGGGCTAAGAAGGAAAAGTGAAAAACAAGGCCTAACTCATGGGCTTGTTATTTCATGCGAGCCAAAAATAAAACAAGGCCCAAAAGAAAAAAAAACAAGTGGGATGGTTTGGTGCATATGCCCAATTGGGTTACGGGTCAACTGCAGGCAGCTCAGGTCTGTAAGAAAAGTGATGCAAAACGGCTTTGTTTTGGACCTTAGAGTTTTGGAGCAAGAACGACTTGGTGGCTCGGGCAGTGCGGCTTCAAGCTGCGGCTCCCATGCATGTAGGGTTTGAAAAATCCCATTTATTTTCTTCTCTTATTCACGCATATTTAATTCACCACAATTATAAAAACAATAAATTTAAGCTAAATCTATAATTTGAAAGAAAAAAAAAAAACGTAAAATTAGAGTTCATGCTTCATGGTGAATGTTTCATGCAATCATTGCTGAAAAATATATCGAAATTGAAACCATGTTTTATAGATTACTTGGATTGCTTGATGAATATTGTGAACAATTTTGTAGTAAACAAGCATTCAGTTCCTTAGCTCAGTGTCAGGAGCGTGTTTAACAGTGCGTTGTAGCCTAAATTTAACTAAAGGAGAGAGAAAGGGGTGGAGCTGCATAAAGAGAAAAGATAGGCTTGGGAATTACTGTGATGATATTTCTCCGTACATTGTGCCTTTTCTAAGAAAAATAATGGGGTTACTTGCCCTACAAGTAATACAAAGTTGTGCCTTTTTGTTTTTTGTAACTAATTCTTGAATTGTTTCTCACTAACATTAGTAGTTGTTGAGACTATAAATACTTAAGTAATGATTTCTGTTATGAAATTGGTGTGAATGCCCAAATAAAGAAAACAATCACATATGGCTAAGGGTGGAAAGTGAAAGAATAGAAGTCAAAATTATATTGCTTAAATAGTAGAAGTTTTTTATTGTTTTGGTGTGTAAGCCTTTTACATGCATTAAAAGAGACGTATGCTTGTATCGTATGGGTAGTACAAAAAGATGAAAAGCAGAAAGTAATAATCATTTTTTCCTCATTTGTCCCTCTCTACGTTCATTTCTCTTATCTGATACTAGTGAAGAAAATAAACAAAATAATACATGGCTCTCGTTTCACTTCAATCTCTAACAACTCTAATAATATATATAGGTACGCATGATTTGATAATAACATGTTTCTAAATGCTCAAGGTAATCATTATCTCGAATTGGTCAAAGCTCCAAAAGACGCCAAAACAAACTGTCGAACACTCTAATGCTTAGCACATTCAATCACATATATTAAACATTAACCCGTTCTATCAACTATATTTTTTCTCTCAAGTGAGGCATAAATATATATATATATATATATATATATATATATATATATATTATTCGGCCCTTTATAACCAAATATATCTCGGGATACTAAACCTAGTTAGAAACTAATTATTATTTTTTTTTTAGTTTTACATATATTAAAATAAATGACTAAATGGGTACCCGTTTATAACAGCGGGTAATACCCATAACCATAACCGTCAAATTTAAATGGGCGAATAACCGCGGTTACCCATAACCAATGGGTATTTGCCCATCCCTATCCCTGACAGACCGTTTTAGTTTCCTGATTAACTTCATTTTATTCTTGTTTGGTTTAACAAGTTTATTTACTTTTAGCTAATATCTGAAATGCTCGTTTTTAGGGTGTCCCAAGATTTATACAGCCGACCACTAAGATAAGGTTTGCTTGTTGTTGTTGTTGTGGTGGTTGTTTTAGTTCTTTTTTTAAGATGAGCTCATTCTTCCATTTGTACCACCGCCAGGTTGACTTGGTTTTTCTCTAAATGTTGATCCCAAATCCTATGACCCCAAAAAGCTACTCAAATTTTGGTGCTTACACAAAAGACTTCGCGTGTGTGACCATTAGTTTAATGAATCAACTATAGCAGATTTCATCGATAATGTCGTTAATAATTGATGGATATGTCGTCGTTAATCGACTTAATTACAAGTCCTGTTAGAAGAAAGAAACATGAAACCGAGGGATAGAGCGAGTCGAGAAAAAGGATCTAATATCTTTTACGCTAAATTTCAAGTATCACCGTTGAATGGCTTTAGTGCAGTGGCCTATCCATTACTTGATACAGAAAGGGGGAAAGAAATACAAATTACATATGTTTGTCGAAAAAAAAAAAAGCGAAACAAACTACATGAAATGATTCATCTAGGCATAATAATTGAGGCTAGCCTTTTTCTTTGCCTGAACTTGGATAATGCCCTCGTTAAAGTCCTCGTGGTTCACCTGGAGGAGAATCAAAACAAATACTCAAGATTAGTACACTTCGTTAATTAGTAGACTGAGCTAATTTCGTGTACTTTTCTCCCCCTGCACTCTATTCTTTCTTTTTCCTAGTCTTTGGATGAATAAATTACGGGAAATCAAAGGGGCAGATGCAAACTGAGTGCAAAAGGAGAGAACGGGAGAGTGAAAATCACTATCCTTTTTTAGTATGAATAGTTTAATTGAGAGAGAAGCACCTCTGTGGCATCACGTCGGAGGGCAAGCATGCCTGCCTCCACACATACAGCTTTTAGCTGTGCTCCGTTGAAGTCATCAGTTGAGCGAGCCAATTCTTCGAAATTGACATCAGGATTAACATTCATCTTTCTTGAGTGAATCTACAAAATTAAGAAAAAAATAGTAATAGATTAGAATGTTGTCAAGCGCAGAGTCATCACAAAACACATGCAATTGTAAAGAGAAACCTGCAAAATTCGAGCTCTTGCTTCTTCAGTGGGATGTGGAAACTCAATTTTTCTATCCAACCTACCAGAACGCATAAGAGCGGGGTCGAGGATGTCAGCACGATTGGTTGCTGCTATCACCTGCATGTAAGACAATAAAGTTGGTTATGTCATCAAAATGAAGTTGGTTATGCAGCATGATTGGTTGTTGCTATCAACTGCATTTAAGATACCAACCAAGTACTGGAACTGGAACATCTACTACGTATTTCCAAATGCATCATAGTTGCAGGAAAAGCAAATAGACTTGCAGACAAGGAAACAAACCTTAATTCGATCATCGCTACTAAAGCCATCAAGCTGATTAAGCAACTCAAGCATTGTACGCTGCACCTCCCTATCTCCACTCACTTCACTGTAACCATAAATGAGAGAATATATTTCAATCAAGAAAGAATGCAATGATCAAATTGGATATCCATGATGAAATTGAATTCAACAAGTATAGTATACCTATCAAACCGCTTTGTACCAATTGCATCAATTTCATCTATGAAAATGATGCAGGGAGATTTCTCCTTTGCAAGCTGAAAGGCATCGCGAACAAGTTTTGCTCCATCCCCAATGAACATCTACATCCATTCCAAGTACAATTATTTTGTTAAGGACACAGTTATAAATCTGAAGTTAAAACAGTTGAGCACATTTACACAAGAGAGCAAGTTAATTCAGAGACTATTTACTCTCCCAAAAAGGATCAGTTCCTCCTAATCAGAAACAGGTAAAACGAAAGAAAATCTATGGAACAACTAATTTAAATCAACAAAACCCAAAGCATACAAACAAATCTATTATGCACTAGTATGTCAAAATCATTAGAAAAACACCTACCCATGCTCAACACACATTCTTAATTGGAAAAAAAATGGTATAAGTAATAATCATATTGAATTATGCTATACCTGAACCAGTTGTGGACCAGCTAGTTTCAAAAAAGTGGCATTTGTCTGCGCAGCACAAGCCCGAGCCATCAATGTTTTACCAGTTCCGGGAGGTCCATACAATAGCACTCCCTTTGGTGGACGAACCCCCAATTTCTGAAAACGCTCCTGGTGGGTCATGGGTAAAACAATTGCCTCAACTAGTTCTTGAATCTGTTGCATTGAAAAACAATTTAGGGTACAAAATCCAAATGTGTGGTATCTAAGTCTAAGAACACCATGAATGCCTCAAAAGCATGTCCAAAGTATGAAACTTGCCTGCTTCTCCAGCCCTCCAATGTCATTGTAGTCTTCAGTTGGCTTTTCATCAACCTCCATAGCCTTTACCCGAGAATCATACTCAGACGGCAGAGTATCCAAGATCAGGTAACTATCTTTGTTCACACCAACAAGATCACCAGGCTTCAATTTATCAGGATCAACAAGCCCAACAACTGGCAGAAAGATTGTCTGGAGTAAAGCAAAACCCATAATTTGGCTTGTCAGTAATGCATCCTATATAGTCTCTTTTAACCGAGAACACGTATATCAGAAAAAAGAAAATCAATGACAAAAGTCACCAAAGTCATTTGGGTAAGATAAAATTATATAACATAAGTATGCAGCCTTACCTGACGAGTAGATGTTTTCAAAACAACACACTTTCCCTTTCTTTGGGAGTCAAGATCAATATTTGCACCATCCTCCTCAGCCTCATCTTCTGGGTTCATTTCCAGAATCTGACAGATACAGAATATTAGAGAATAAGGCTAACAGAACTCCCTCCCACACACCACCAAGAGACTAATATCAACTCAAAGAGCTTAAAGTTCTCAATACACTCTTATTGATATTAAATGAAAAACAACCACATAATAACTAGTAAAGATTTAAATTACATCTTTGTAGACTCGTTATATGACTAAAATTAGAAAAGGACTGCGCGGAAATAGATGTCGTGCTGCAACGACATGCATAAGGAGTCAAGTCCTCCAATTTATTACACTTTATATAACAGCCATCATTCGTACTTCCATCTCTGAGATATTTGCTCGCACGGCAAATTAGGAACTCAAACAAGCCATATGGCCCATATCCCGTTTTAAAAAAAAAAAAAATTCTTTCATGGTTTCAAAGAGTGTAGTTCAACTCGATTGTATGCTAACCATAGTACAAGATCTTATAACAATTTCGATTCTCATATTCAGCGTATTCTTTCTCATATTCAGCGTATTCTAATTTTCGCTAAAGAGAGTTTCTATAATGACCTCAACTTCACTCACCCTAATAAATAAAAAATCAATACTTTCTCTAAATTGTCTATGTAACGGGCTTTTCGCACGAAAACAATTGAGAAAACAAGAAGGCAAATACCTCAACAATGTTGCCCACCAAGTACGGCAGCTGCTTATTGAGCTTAATCTTTTCCTGATTCTCCTTTATCTTCTCTTTGTACGAATCCAGCTCCAAATTTGATCTTGACATTTCTTCCTTCAATCCCACAAACAAAAAATCAGAAAGAAAAAAAAAAAAGGAGAACACAAACATTCACATAATAAAATCTCAAAACCACTCAGAAAACACCCACACCCTAATTAAAAATTAAAAATTTCCCAAACAAATCAATCAGTAAACAGAAGTACAAATAAACCCTAAACTCAAAATCAAGTCTTTCATCCTAATTTTGCATCGACCAAAGCAATCCCTAAACAAGCGCAAGCACAGACAGTGAGAGAGAAGAGACCTTGCGTATTCGGATCTTGTTGTCGAGAAGACGGGTGGCTCTGACAATATCTTCAGTGGTCATCGCGGCCAGCTGATCATCTTCAAAACTCGTTTCCTCTACCATCATATTCGCCATCGATTCCGATTCTTCTCAGAGAAGAGTTTTCAGCTGCGGATTGAGAGAGTGTTGGGTGAGAGGAAGAGTGCTTCTCTACTTGTTCTTAAAGAAAGGATTTTTCTGAGCAGACGAGTAAAAAAGAGAGGTTTTTCTTGTTGGGCCCAATTGCGTATAGACAATAACTGCTAGCCCCGGCCCAATAGATCGACGACGAGACCAGGATCGAAACAAAGATAATTGAGTTTGTAAGGCAAGAAATCAAAGGGAAGCTGATACAAATATTTGAGATAGTCCAATGAAACAAACGCACATTTAGTAGACTATTTATAACGGATTAATCATCCAAGAGAGTATACACCACCTGTGGGACGTGTAATATATGATACAAAGTTGCCGTTGAAGACAACTCCGAGTAACAAATACTTGTTTGTTAGATTGGAACATAATAGAGTCGCACATCGTTTGACAAAATTCACTTTAACTAATGAACTGTGCTTGAATGGTTTGAAGAGTCGTCTAATATAATTCAGGACGCCCTTTTGAAGATAATTGTAATTTTTTTACTCCTAAATAAAATCTCCCTCGTACCTCGAAGTTACTTAAAAAAGGAAGAAGAAATACATAGACAAATAATGCAATTATGTGTTGGGACAGTGTAATGAAACTAAAATATTCAAATAGTTTTGAAGAGTTGACATGCGGTGAACGAGAATTTTCAATGGGTACTTAGTGTATCAGATCGAGTTCCCGGCACATTAAACAGGAAAGGTAAACCATATTCTTGCAAAATGTGAAGGGAAACAGAGGCTACCAATGATTCAAGATAAACAATGAAAACCAGAGAGACTAAAAAAAGGAACCACTTCACGAAAACAAATCAAGAAATTAAAATCAACTAAGATATGATATCCAGGAAGAGGTATTTACCCATCAACTAACATTTCAGTTACACAAGGCCAGTTGCTGTTCCTAGCAAGACCTGAATATCTTTTCACAAAATTTCAAGTATCATTACAACGATGAATACACAAGGGAGGGTTTGGTTTTTCCGAACGAAAACTCGCCAACGTTCGATCTAGGCATAATAATTCAGGCTAGCCTTCTTCTTCGCTTGAACTTGGATAATCCCCTCGTTGAAGTCTTCGTGGTTCACCTGAAGTAGAATCAAAACAAAACTTGAAGATTACTGCACGTCTTATCATGGGTTTTTAAGTAATACCCACAAAGTTAAGTCAGTAGACGTATGCAATAAGTGATAGAGAGAGAATCACCTCAGTCGCGTCACGGCGAAGGGCTAGCATGCCTGCCTCCACACAAACAGCTTTTAGCTGTGCTCCGTTGAAGTCATCAGTCGAGCGAGCCAATTCTTCAAAATTGACATCAGGATGAACATTCATCTTCCTTGAGTGAATCTACAGGATTGAGGTAAAGGTTTAATAACAATGTTATCACCAAGCACAAAAGTAATCACAAAACATATGCAATGGTAAAAGGCAAACCTGCAAAATCCGAGCTCTTGCTTCTTCAGTGGGATGAGGAAGCTCAATTTTACGATCCAACCGACCAGAACGCATCAGAGCAGGGTCCAGGATATCAGCACGATTTGTTGCTGCTATCACCTGCATTTAAGACAAAAGAATGGTACCACTATCAAATTTTACGTGCTAAACTCCCAGTAGTTAAAAGTCTGGAACGTGTTAAGATTCAACTGAAGTTAAAAAGTCTCTAAAACCAAGTATTGTGAAGTGAATCATAGTTGTAGGAAAAGCAAATACATTGCAGACAAGGAAACAAACCTTGATCCGGTCATCGCTACTAAATCCATCAAGCTGATTTAGCAACTCAAGCATTGTACGCTGCACCTCCCTATCCCCGCTCACTTCACTGCAATAAAAAATGTGAGCATAAATTTCAAACAGGAAAGAATGGAGTGATCAAAATGGGAAACAATATCTATGGATAAATTTGTTATTTCAAATGACTGCTCAGGAAGTACAGTTTACCTATCAAACCGTTTCGTGCCAATTGCGTCAATTTCATCTATGAAAATGATGCAGGGGGATTTCTCTTTTGCAAGCAGAAAGGCATCGCGAACAAGTTTTGCTCCATCTCCAATAAACATCTACATCAATTACAAGTACGATTACTTCATTAAAGACCGAGTGACAAATCCAAAGTTTACTCACATCCTACAAAGTTGAGCATATTTAAAGATAAAGAGCTTGTTAATACAGAGATCATCTCCCCAAAATGATCAATTCCTCTCAATATGAAACAGGTAAAACGCAGGACAACCTAAGAAACAACTAATTTAGATCTAACAAACGCAAAGTCACAAACAAATAATTCAATTCTTCAGGTTGTGGGGACCCTCTAGGTGTGTACCCAAAAGGATCAATTCCCTCCTCATACAACACAGGTAAAATAAAGGACAATCTATGAAGCAGCTACTTTAAATCTAGCAAACCCAAAGTCACAAACAAATAAATTCTTCAGGGCGTGGGACCCTTTAGTGCATACAAGGGCATTATAAATTTAAGAAACAGACAGTCCTTGTCTACTCTGAACAATAAGAGCAACAACAAAAGGTATGCCAAAACGCAGAAAATTCAACTATGAAAATAATGTCTTAAGTGGCATTTCTCAAAACCATTAGAATATCGGCTGCTCAATGCTCAACGTGCACATAAATCAACATATGCATAAATACTTAGCTTAAAAAAAGGTATCCGTAATAACTGTATTGAATAATGGTATACCTGAACCAGTTGGGGACCAGCCAGTTTCAGAAAAGTGGCATTTGTCTGAGCAGCACAAGCCCGAGCCATCAAAGTTTTACCGGTTCCAGGAGGTCCATACAATAACACTCCCTTTGGTGGGCGAATTCCTAACTTCTGAAAACGCTCCTGGTGGGTCATGGGTAAAACAATCGCCTCAACTAGTTCTTGAATCTGTTTCAATAAAAACAAATTAGCGTACAAAATTCAAATGTTTGGTATCTAAGAACAACCATGACCGCCTCAACAGAGAATGTCTCAAATATGAAACTTGCCTGCTTCTCCAGCCCTCCAATGTCATTGTAGTCTTCAGTTGGTTTTTCGTCAACTTCCATAGCCTTTACTCGAGAATCATACTCGGACGGAAGAGTATCCAGAATCAGGTAACTATCTTTGTTCACACCAACAAGATCCCCAGGCTTCAAGGTATCAGGATCAACAAGCCCAACAACTGGAAGAAAGATTGTCTGCAGTAAAACAAAACCCCATAATTTTGCTTTTGAATAATGCATCAAATATGATTTTCACACAAGTCTCTTTTAGCCGTAAACACATATCACAAAATTAAAATTCACCAATATAAAAGAAAAGCAATGATGCAGATGACTGCAGTAATTTGTTTTGCTGTTGGTATAAGGGAATAAGTTCATAGTATTAGTCGCTGGATTACCTGGCGAGTAGATGTTTTCAAAACAACACACTTTCCCTTTCTTTGGGAGTCAAGATCAATATTTGCACCATCCTCCTCAGCCTCATCTTCTGGGTTCATTTCCAGAATCTGAAAGATACAGAATAAAAAAAACCAATAAGAGAGTAAGGCTAAATAGAACTCCCCAAGTCCACAGACCATCAAAGACTAACACCAACTCAAAGAGCTTAAAGTTCTCAATATCGTTTATCAACATTAATAAAACATAACGTCAGAATAACTAGTTAACAATTTAATCACATCTTCAGAGACTCATTATATTACTAAAATTAGCAAACAAGGGTTGCCCAGAAATAGATGTGTTGAGATGGCAAGCAAGGAGCCAAGTCCTCCAATCCAACACACTTTAGTAACAGTCATCAGTTGTACCTCCATTCCTGAGATATTTAAGCTAGGGTGACTCCATTATCAAATTTGCTTGCCCCGTGAATTCTTAACTCAAACAAGGTAAACCCTAAACTACAGTACAACATTTTAAGTCCACTTCGATTCTCAATATTCAGCGTATTCTAATTTTCACTAAAGAGAGTTACTTTACCGACCTCAACTTCACCCACCCTAACAAAAAAAATCCTTTTTCTCCAAATTGTCTACGTAAAAAATTGAGAATACAAGAAGACACACATACCTCAACGATGTTGCCCACCAAGTACGGCAACTGCTTATTAAGCTTAATCTTTTCCTGATTCTCCTTGATCTTCTCCTTGTACGAGTCCAGCTCTAAATTTGTTCTTGACATTTCTTCCTTCAATCCCACAACAAAAAATCAGAAAAAAGCACGAAGATTCACATATTAAAATCTCAAATCCCCAAAATTTAGAAAGAAAAAAATACCCACCTAACAAAAGCATCGACCAACGTATCTAACTAAAAATTCAAAATTTCCCAAATAAATCAATCGGAAACCCAAATCATAAATCAACTCTAAAATCAAAATCAAGTATTTCATCCTAATTGTGCACCGATCAGTAGTACCCTAGAGTACAACAAGTGCGTGAGAGAGAAAAAGAAGAAAAGAAAGGACCTTGAGTATGCGGATCTCGTTGTCAAGAAGACGAGTTGCTCTAACGATGTCTTCCGTCGTCATCGCGGCGAGCTGATCGTCCTCAAAAGTCGTGTCCTCTGCCATGAGGTTCGCCATGGGATTCCGATTACTCCTCAGAAACCGAGAGAGAGTTTTCAGCGGCAGATTTCACAGAGAGTAGGGAAAAAAAAATAGAATGGTTTTTGTCTCTGTCTTCCAACGAAAACGATAATTGACCCAAAAATGAAAACGATAACTAAAAAGGTTTTTGTGTGAATCGGCGGTGGACTTATCCTCGTAACAAGATAGAAATAATATGATTTAAATTTATTTTTAGAGAAAATCGAATCTAAAACTTCTCAGTTACAAGTGAAGAAAAATATCACTAAATCGTAACAGTAGTTTAGTGATACAAACTAAATTTTGTCTTGAAGATTTGATGCCCCATCGGGGGATACCGACTGTGGTGAACATATTTCAAAAGAAAACTAATAAAAAGGGCTTGAAAACTGTGAGTTTTAACGATAAAAACAAAATAAAGGGTAAAGTGAATAGTACAATGATTGACTTTTTAGTGTAAAAATATGATTTTTCGTTAAAATGAATAGTACTGTGGATTTTTCGTTAAAACTCCTTATTTCAAATGCCAAACCTACTTTATCTTAGGCTCCACGCTCCAACGCCAATTAAGAACTTTAGTGTCACTTGATGTTCGATTTTGTTATTGTTTTTTTCCTTCAATACTAGCGATGTTCGGAGATAAGGGAATCATAATCGAACTTAAGATCTCGGGTGCAAGGAAAAATAAGCTCTTAATCTAGCTAGAAACTCTCTTGCATCAAAAGTGAGTGTAAAATGAAAATTTTGATGGGTGGTAAAAAGCTATAAGAAGAAAACGAAAAATCATGGGTGGTAAAAAACTATAACAAGTGAAATTGGAGGGTGAGGGGAATCAAACTTAGAACTTCTAAGATAAATACTGTTAACTACTTGAGTTACAATTTCCTCGTCAATAGGATGGCACTTATGTTTACAAGAAAATTTACAATTCAAGGGCCAATGCTATCCAATCATATGTACAAAATATTTCATGCTAAACTGCTAATTATTCGACCTTCCACACTTCTTCAGATACTAACAGAAGCATTCAAAGCTTCCAATATATGCCCAGCCGATGCAAAACGCCGGCGACAATGCCCCAAAACAAGATCTCCGCAAAGAGGACGTAGAGTAGAATGCCTACTCTCCTCGAATGCCAAACCCCGACGAAGACGTGCTTTTGAATCCAGTACACCTGCCATGCCGCAACTCAACACAGTTCAACACAAAAAACACGGCGATTGCAGGTAAAAATGAAGGTAAAAACATATGGTGCGCGAACATACAAGCGTGTTATGGGGGTCCTTGTAATACCACCCGTTAATGAATCCTGCGAGGATGCCTTCAGCTGCCATGACATAGACAAGCATAGCATTCATGCCGATCCATTCCAGCGGCAGGAACAGGTACCTTATGCTCCAGATATCAACCTGGCAGGAGACGATGTTAATCTTTCATTCAAAAATTTATAGCCTCATGAGAAAAAGGAAAGAACTATAAAGTCTACATGAGAAGAGTTAATATACCATAAGGTAGAAGGCTGAAAACACCAAGGCTGCCGCTCCCGATGTTATGCATACGTAGCTAAATGTGTACAGCTGTTTATTTGAAGGAATTGCTGCAATGGGAATAAAACATTAGAAAGAATAACTTACTGGTAAACACATCAATCGCTGTATAAACTTCTCCAGTTCGCCTCAGTTCTCACCATGACTGAAATGAAGAATAATTCCTAGGGCGAGGAGAGCACAGCCTGTCGGAACCCAATGCTTCAGTCTGGCTGGATGACCCTGTAACCCGGAAAGACAAGAAAAATGAGTTAGAGTCTTCCACATGCTAAGCACCGAATATACGAATCAGAGACCTAACCTGCATATGTATAAGCACATGTCCGAAATGCACTCCAATAATCGCGGAAAGAATTGCAGATATAGAGCTGCAGGTGGAAAGAAATCCACATAAAATTTCTAAAAAGTGCCTCAGAATTAACATCTATCGGATTATCTGGAAGCAGAGGCCTGATATTATCTCTTAAGTGTCCGAAACTAGTACAGGACCGAGTGGTTCAAATCCAACAAAGTCAAGGGTTATATACACCTTACAATTCCTTCAGGTTCAAAAGGAGCACGGCACCATGATGGGGCATCATTTCGGAATGGTCCTGCATATGGAGAATTCTCAGTGCAAGCCTGCAGAATTTCAAAGTCAAGAAGTTTAAACATTAAAACTGGCACTGATGTAAGCTCTTGATCAGAAAATCATATAAATGATCAATCAAGGAAAAGATTAAACTACATACTTTGGATCGTTTCCAAGCCGGACGCTGATACATGTGACTGATTCCCAACACTTCTCTGTCAATATATCCTACTGCATTACACGGAGGATCTAGTTTTCCTCTCACACCACAAGCTACCTAACGACAAAGAATATTCAAAGCAGAATATATTGTAATTTCATACTTTAGATCCCTACCACATCCAAATTTTCCAAATTCAACAATTCTCAATCAATTTTAGGAGATGTGCTTATTATCATTTAGAAAAAATTTGAGGATCAAGGGCTTACGGTGTAACTTTTCCCATAATCGGTTCTCTCTCTGTCCTGGACAGTAAATTGCCAATCAGGAACATATGCCCCATAAATCACAGCAAAGTAAATAACGAGAACACATGCAGCTACAAGCCTACAAATTTTGGAACGAAGAATTCTTCTGTCATCACTTTATTAAAAAAAAAAAAAAAACACACTTTATAGCATTATAGAAATATAGAATTACCAGTGCCAATAGTACAACTTGAATATGGAGAACGTGCCGGGTGCCATATCTTTGGTTTCTGCACCTCTCGATACAATTTCAATCAGTGCCACAACCAGATATGCAAGAGCAATTCTCTACAAGAAGCAACAAGAACTACTCAATGTTCAACGTACGTAATCAATATAAACCGCATAAAAGTGTATGATTACCAAAATTACCTGGAGAATACCGCACCACCTTATTTCTTTCACGTCGACACCATATGTTAGTTTGTCAGGAGCGTGTGAGTAACCTCCTTCACAACATATCAAAGTTATGTTTGTCATTGTCTACGTAAGAACAGAAAAGCAGGGTTTGCCACATTATCACGAAAGAGTTTTGGTAACTGTTCTCAGGATTTAACTTGTCAATGACCTTTGGGCCTACTTAAAACAGAAATAAGTTTTCAACAGTGCATCGACATGTTCTAGATTACTAAGCGCCACCTGAGCTAATATCTAAAGACTGTAGGCATCCAGTTCACCTCACGACAACAAAAGCAATTGACAGTTTCTCAAATCACCTGGTAATTTCAAGTCTGAAATAAAGTAATGCATCACACAGAAAGTATCATTCGATTAACAATGATACGAAAACCAAGGTTTTGATTGGCATTGAATTCCCTAACTAGTTATTTAAGTGTTTAAGCACATTATTGTAACGTTGCTTTCGCGCAAGGCTAGAAACTATACAGACAATGAAGTAAATAATGAACCCAACAAATAAAAAGACAACATATTTTCAAAGGAAGAACTCAAACCTTGTAATAGGAGACCCCAAAACAGTAGCTTCAGAGTTCTAAGAGTCACCTTCTTGACAGCCACAAATTGGTCCGGTATTCTCTATAAGAAAAACACGCTGTGTTATCATTTCCTACGATGCGATATTCTAAACTAGTCTAATATAGAAAAAAAGAGGGGGATTCAAACTAGGTGCAAGGGGTCGTCACACTGCCCTACGAGTGTTATGATCTAGTTGAATTCCGATTTGGGACTGCTCCTCGAAGAGCTTAACGCACAATCTGCCAAGTAAAAGCGCTTCTAACAGTATTTGGAAGGAAAACTTAAAGGCCTTATGAGTCATAAAAGCGTTTTATGAAGAAGCACACGTTGCTAGGTTGTGTGGAAGTGTTTTAAGATGGCTGAAAACGCTATTGATGAAAACTTTTCTGGAACCAATCTTTAGTAAAAATGCAAGTTAATTCTAAGAAAACACTTAATGGAAAAAGCACATAATTGGTGCATCTTGGAAGAAAGCACATAAATGGTGTTTTTTGGAACCTAAAAACATTTTCTCTAAAAGCCCTTTCATTTTCAAAAACTTCCGAACGAGCTCTAATTTAAATAAAAATTTCAATGTGTTCCTAATAAAAGTGCTTATACCAAAAGTGCTTATAAGCAGAAGTATTTCTTACAAAATTAGTCGACGAAACGGGCCTAATTAAAAGAAGAAAGTTACAAAGAAAGAAATGGAAAGCAAACCTTGAGAGAAAGAGGAATGGCCATGCCCACAATGAAGAGGAAGAAGGGCATCACAAAGTCTGCAAGATTGCAGCCGTTCCATGGCGCATGGCCAATCACTGGCCACTCTCCACCCGCATCGTCAACCAGAATCATCAACTACATCATTCAAGCACAAAGTAAAACAGTGAATCAAGTAAAAAGAGTAAAAAAATAGTGTGAATTAACTACCTACCGAGACGGTGAGGCCACGAAAGATGTCCAGGGAAGCGAGGCGCTTCGATTTGGATGCCTTGGGGTCGGAAACATCACGTTCCGACACGATTAGGCTCTGGTGGTGGCTCGTATCGGCTTTGATTTCTGCCATTTTTGTGGGTTCAAGTTCAACCGTCCTTGGTGATGAGCTGAGATAGTGATGACTGATGATTGCATGGAAAGTCGCGTGTGGGGCCGCCAGTTCTGACTAAGTGCTTAGGATATCCATGAACTGCATTTTGGCCCATAGGATTGAATCTTTTTTGCTTTCTTTTAAAAAAGAAAACGGATGGTAAGTAATGGTTATCTATTATTTTTGGGAGTCGAGAAGATTCAGAGAGATATTTTAACCTTCCTTGACCACAAGTCTGCCTTCCAGCTTAGTAGCGGATTTCGAACAGAGACCTCCAATTTTTAGTTTTAAGAAAGCCTCGTAATCCACTCTTTATCATTAGACCACCAGCTCGTGATTGATTAAATCATTGAGATGTGACAATATATTCCCCTGTGATTTTTTTTTTTTTTTTTTTTAACACCAGGTCGAGTGATTTTTCTATATATTCCAAGCACAAGCCGATACATTGCCTTATGTTTTGAGTACTCTAAAAATCTCTCTGAGAGCATAACTATGATTAATAAAAGAAAATTATTAGTCTATGTATTGTAATTTTTACATTTTTTTTATTTTTTCTGCATGTCGTGGACCATGTTTAGAATATTTACAAAATATTACGGAGAAACAAAAAAAAAAAAAAAAAAAAAAAAAAAATTTGGTTGCAATGGTATGACTGCAGAACCAAACCCAATCACTATACACAAATCCTCAAGCATTTCTCATCATCTGAACAAGGAGATCGTCGCCCACAACGCCTAAATTTCACTTCACACTACAAGTAAAAGAAATTAGCCCGCCCCTGCGTAGTTTTCTACTTCTAGCGCTGCACTTGGCAGAAAAAAACACATCAGCTCTAGACAATGTGACTACACTCACGGTTTTTCAATACACAACTACTTCTTCATGGATTAGTATTTGGGAGGAAATATACGAGAATGTGGGGAGATCACAGCCTCCTGAATGTACTTCTTGGAATTATTAGGGTCAGGAACCCAACGAATCTCACTCAAATTTGGGGTCTCAACATATGCCATCAGAAACTCCCCAACCTTCTCAATTTTGCCTCTCTTGCCTGCCCTGAGCAAAAGGTTGTTCCTGCAGTAAGAGAAGATGCCATTGCTCAACTGCACGATGTCACCGGGCTCGAAGGCGTCGCACTCGTTCCCCCACAGCTGGAAGTGAACCGCCGCAGTCTCGTCCGCCACTAGCGCCAGGCACGTCTTGTTTTGGGCTTGTGATGAGGTCGTAGTTGTAGTCTTGACGATGCCTTTGTCCAAAAGTATGAACCTTGTGTTTATGTTGTTCTGTGCTGCTGGCACTATGTCTTTCAGTGGCACCATCTCTCGAAGAATGCTCAATGCTTTTGAATCATCGATATATCAACGTCTGCCTCTTTTCACCAAGCAGATCCGATGGCTATGGTGATGGCAACGAGCTCTAGTTCAGACTGCAGTACCGCTACATACAGTTGTTTTAAATGCTTATGCAAAACGAAACTAAAAACAATTGAATGTGACACAATAAGAACCGATTATCAAGAGAGGAAAATTCCGGTCAGCAAGGAACCTTATCTCTACTGTATCATCAGATAGATACGCTTCTACAAAAGGCAAATTTCTAAAGCCTTGCCAAGTCCATAGAAGAGACTGGCAAAGCGCTTCGAAAAAATTGCCTCGTGGAGCACATCGACGTATGATTTGGCTAATTTGCATCATCCCAGAGAAAATTAGACACACACAAACGACATGAATTCAAACCAGAACACACACACATCGGGGGAGTTCGAATCAGATCAAACATAAAAGACGCATTCAAAGAAGATGCTGAGGGAAACATTTCATTGACAGACTGAATATGCTCGAGAACAAAATATTGATTGTAACTACAACGAATCAGTAGACAAGTATATTCCTTTTTTATTTTCTAGTTAGTTCGTCTATTCTATTTGTTTAAATTAGATTTTCCTCCTACATTTTCTCAGCAACCAAACATAGTAAAATTGAGAGATAGATCTTCACTTTACTAAGCAAATTATGGGCCTGCACAAATTTAAGCAGAGAAAATGGAAGCTGCAATCAAGCCAACAACAACTACAACACTATCAGAACAAATACAAAACAAAAATTCAAAATACAATACCAAAGTTTCAAAATTTCAGCGAGAAGAGAATCAAATTCAAAACCCTAACCCTAAAATTCAAATATATACCAGTTTCTACGCCGATAAGTAAGAAATTGCCCTGCAACCCAATCTTCTTCCATCACAATGTCTCGGAGAGAATAATCACAGCGAAAGTTTATTAACAAGAAAAACGTTGCGGCGAGCTATTGTTTCCAAGGCTCGCTAGTAAGTGATATAGATATTATAGACAACTAATTGCGCGGGATTTTGACCTAATCCTACTCTTGAATCATCACTCATTGGTAAGCACGGGCGGAGTGGGCCTAAAATCGAAGGGACCAGATGAGACCCGTTTGAAAATAAAACGCGACGAGTCTAACCATTTAAGGTCCGTTTGCCCACTCCTAGTCTTGTACCCAAAACTCCTTCAATTTTCTTCTTCTTATGTTTTTTTTTATGATTCTTAAGGGAAGTTCGACCCTTCTCAAGCGATCCAGACACCGCTCTATAGGAGCAACTCTACCGTCGCTTATTACCCTGAGGATAGGCAACCCAACCCGCTCCTCCCCTTCTCCAAAACACTCCAACTCACACGGGCAATTGGGCTCAAGGTGAGCTTGATGGAGAAGTCAGACAATAATCGCATGGCCTAACGCCCTACCTATGTGACCAAAGGTTGACGTCATCATGATGTCAGCCACAATTTAAATTATTACAAATTCTAATTTAAAAAAATCTATAAATCCCTAACCATGTTCTTCCATTTTACACCACATTTCAATATTTTTAAATACTTTGAACTAATCTTTTATTACTATCTGAAATTAAAAATAAAGCTATCTTTTATTATTTTATAAAATAAAAAATGCTAATATTTTAATACAAATTGTCTAAGCTATTCAGTTTAGAAGTGGAGATGCACTTAAGCCGTTACTATTCACGACAGTTACCGTTGATTTAAGGGATTTGAGTTGCCTATTGCCCAGATGACCTTACTACACTGGAAGTGCTCTAATAGAATGATAAGAAAATTTCAGATAAAGACATTTTAACCGTGACATTTGTAATGCACTTCTTATAAAGTATGAGACTCCTCAATGAGCTTTGATACACCTTGAAAACTCGTTAAGGACAACGCCACCCCACCCCATGCTAGTGTCATTCCATGTGAAAACTGCCCTATGAAGTTTTCCTCGTGCTTGAAAACTAGAGTACATCGGCATGGACATTCCATGTGAGAACAGCCCTACTTCGCATGTGGTCCAATATCTTAGTGAATAAAGTGTTAAGTTTCTAATGCATCTTAGATTCGAAACTCTCTCTCCCCCAAATTAGCTTGAATACAAATCAAATTATGCTAGATTTGTGATGTGGTTTGCACGGCTTTTGTCCGCTTTGGTTTTTCCTTTTCGGGTTGTTGCTTCAACAATCCTATTGGGTTTTTTGTACACATCTTTGATGTACTGTTGAAACAAACATAGTTGATTTGATAAAAGGAAGGCAATACACAAATTAAGCCACTCTTCATAACAATTACAAATACAAACTCCGCAACGTCCTCCGCATTGACAAGTTCATAACACAACGAGAAACAGCCACAACCCTTTTACTATACACAACATAAACAACAATTATATTACAGTGCACCAAAACTGAGGGAGAGAAGCTCCAATGGCGGAGACATGACTCAGAATGGAAACGAGCAAAAGGGAAGAATCATAGGTAGGCAAACCCTAAGTACGATTGGCATACTCAAGCTATGGGTCTATATGGGAAGAAACTCGCTCTCTTGGCTGAACATCTTCATTTGAAAAGGTGAACTCACTTTCCGATGCCAAGTTCTTTGGTGATGTCTCTCGTCAAGCTGAACTGCAAGGTATTCTGCCACGGAAATAGGGTGCGCGTAACTGGAAGCTTTCTTCGAAGATCCTGCATCACATCGATTAAGTTTTGAAGGTTAGTACTGACATCAATTACAAAGATGTTTTGGGGTAAGGTAATAGTAAAGAAACAATTTTTTTCTTCTGCAAATGTGTTTCATGTTCATAATGAACATATTATGTTCAAATATGCTGAACCGTGCAAATGTAATAAATTTAATTTCATTCTTGATGGAAGTTAATAGTACCTTGAAAGTGGTATCAGGCAAATTTGAATAAGATGCCTACAGAAGTAAATTTGTTAGTGAAGAGCTCAAAAAGTTAAAACATCGGCTATTAACTAGAGAAATTGGTGTATTTTGAACCTCAAGAGATGTTAGGTACTCGGTCTCGTGTTGACGAATAATGTTGCTAATGGCAATTGCACTATCTTCAGAGGACTGCAACAAATAAGAATCATAGGAAATGTTAAGTTGTGAAAATAAAAGTTCAAACAGCCACAGGACATGTTTTATCATTAATGTATCAGAAGCATGACATGGGAACTCATAAGATCACCGAGCCTTTATCAATGCTTAAGTATTTGTATGAATAATATCAAATTCAACTATAGCCCTTCTGTTTCTACACACAAAAAGTGTCAGATGATTCATAACACGCCGAAAAGACTACGAAACTGTTGTGATTAATACCCTTTCTATAAAAATTGAAGTACAAAGTTATACTAAAAGCAATACATTAAAACCTCATTTGGTGGAGAGGATTGGATTAAAATGGATAACCCTCTAAATTCAATGTATTTTGAAAGCTGTGGCGGATGATTTTTCATTTTGAGGGGATTAGAAGAGATGGACATGAAGAAAACTTCTCCCATTGGAATGGATAACTTTTATTTATTGAGTAATCCATCTTCTACCTCCGAGTTCACCACAAATTTTTTATTTCTTCTTTCAACATACCTTAAAAATAGTGGCTTCTCCATTTTATATTAATCCTCTACACCAAACGAGCCTTAGGGTTCTAACTAAGGGAAGGTACAATGACCTTGTATAATAGATCACCAAAAGCAATACAAAAATAAAAATGACAATAACCAGAGAGAGATATCGTAACATCAACCTGAAAAATTGTTGTATCTTTGCATTCATGTTTTGCATCTAACTGCACATTGCCCTCCTCAAAATAGTGGGCACCTACCTGAAAGAAGGAGAAGAATAGAAGAGCATGGATGAGAAACGGTTCCTTCTTGGTTAGGTGCTTAAGCTATGAACTCAATGCTCCATACTGAAAGCCAAATACATATGAAATACCTGCAGTTTGCCTTTTAATTCCAGCATTTGTATTTCATCTTTGAACTCAATGCTCCATACAGAACGCCAACTACCATTACTACGCGGCATGACAAATAAACTTATATCAGAAGATTCCCACATAAAAAGAGGCAAGAAAAGGAAAATCAACATTCTCTTCTTTCATGAAACTAAGAAAGGACCTGGTATAATAACAAGACAGATTTTTTTAGTAGTTTATAGACTATATATACATCTGTTCCAACTGAAATACAAATGTTAAAGAGAAATAAACAAGCTCGCGGGTAGGGAATAGCACTAATTTCACATACCAGAAATTTTGTGGGCTGTGTCTAGCAGCTGAAATCACCACTACAAGCTCAAAGTCAAATCCAGGGCCCTCCATATCTTTACCATTGCCACAGTACACTGAGCAGACTCCTTTCGGATAAGCTTCACCAACATATTTAAGTATTTCTGCATCCAGAGCACACCTGAAAGGAAAGAATATTAACTTATGCACAAGCCCACCAAACTCCCACAGACACAAGCACACCAATGTACGCATGCACACACGACTGACATGAAAACAGCTGTGGTTCTATTTGTGTGTTGCTTCCACAAGCTTCCAATAATTTTTATATTTGTTTCCTTC
The DNA here is from genome assembly GCF_019419815.1 of Pyrus x bretschneideri. Taxonomy (NCBI): domain Eukaryota; kingdom Viridiplantae; phylum Streptophyta; class Magnoliopsida; order Rosales; family Rosaceae; genus Pyrus; species Pyrus x bretschneideri. The sequence continues at coordinate 6,581,096 of NW_025999402.1, forward strand.
TTCAACGAGCATGTTACGAAGATAACAGGACGAGAAGTAACACATATATTGCATAGTTCTCTCTAGGCCATTATGGAACTCTCAAATATTAACTTTCTTTGGTAAAAGTATTACTGGTTTGGTAACTCAATATTAACAAAGTAGTAGTTCCTACAGGATTAATGTGAAACTATTCCCATGCCAAATACTTGGAATAAGCACATAAATATAAGCAGCGCACTTAAAACCCCTAATATGAAGCCAAATATCAACATGTGTAAAGTTTCACAGAAAATAAAAGCATACCGGAATTCCTCAACATAAGCGGATGGAAGTTCCTCATCCAGTGCAGGTCTCACCTCTGTACAAACCTGAACCAATTTTAGCACATTTTAATGAAATAATTGGTAATAATTTAAATGAAAAGGTAATAAAGGGTGACAAACAAGGAGAATAACGGGCACACATGTCATATCACACATGCATGGACAAAGTCCAGATGGTGAATGACTCAGGAAAATAGGATGTAATTACAAACAAGAGTAACGAAAGATACACGAAAAGCTTTTATATTAGCCGTATGAATAAATGCACTCATGTGCTTGCCCATCAATTCTCTCAAAAATGTCATAACGGAACAAATGCATGGATGCTTGATTTCTATCATCAGGAGCAAGGTTCATGCTTTACTAATACTTAATTACCATTATCCAAGCAAAGGGTTTGTAGCTCATCTTCTCAAGAGCAGTCACCCTTGCACCCAAGATCCCCAGTTCGATTCCCCCCTCCCCCACTATCGCTTATATAAAAAACTACCAGTATCCTAAATTTTAAATATGAGAAACTATATTCTTCACCCCCATTTTCGGTATCATCGGATTTGTGTATTGGAAGAAAAATGAAACACTTGCCTGTTTAATGTGGTCAACTACAGCAACTTGAGCTGTCCTGGGATCAATGAACTCGGTCTCACCGAGCTCACCATACGATGTAACTATAACCTGCTCTCACAAACAGAAACAAAACCCCATACATTTTCAGATTCTGGAACCAAAAATACATCAACAAGGCAATAAAAGTTTGCAAATTTCACAAATTGGGAACTCGAAAATCCATCGAAATGCCGATATTTCATTCGAAAAAGGAAAAAGGAAAACTTACGTCGCCGATTCGGCCCGGCATTTCGATGGAAATCAAGTGGGATTTGTTGTACAGTGGGAAGGCCTCTGACGCAGCCTCCCCGTACAAAACGTCGTCGTTGATTACCGCCTTCACATCTGCCAACCCAGAAGAGAAAATCAAATACAGAATGCGTTTCGCATGATCGATCGAAATTTGAAATTTTACGAAATTAAATAAAAATTAGAGAAAAATGTGAACTTTTGGGGTGAAAGGTGAGACCTTTGGCGACGAATTGGATTTCTCCGGGGGGAGAGTTGAGGAGGAACCACTTTGCTATCTCCTTCTTCTGCTTCTCGCTTAGCTCTGCTTCTTCTTCGTCCGCCATTTTTCTCTGTTTTCCCAGTCTCTCTCTCCCCTCTCTATCTCTCTCTTCTGAGATTTGATGGGAAATGAACCGGTGTACTGTAAGATTCAGGGGGCAGAGAAAGGAAGAGAGAAACGTGATTCCCTGCGGAGCACGAAGAACCTGATCAATCTTGTCCGTTTATTTTAGCGGCGCCTACCGAAATAAACGTCCAAGATTTGTTGTGATTGAAACGCGTCACATAGAAGAGCTGCCTTTGAGGTGTGATCCGTAAAGGGTCACTTGTGGGACTTTGGGAGATGTGTGACCCTGGTGACTCTGATGATGAGCCTGTGAATTGAAGCGAGAAAACGATATTATCTACATTAAAGATGAAATAAGTGGATTAAGTTTTATAATGAGATAGTAATAACTTCGTTCAAATTCATTTTTAACGAGAATTGAACCTAAGATCTTTTACTTATAACTAAAAAAAAATACTATTACATCTTAGTACTAAGTGGCGATGAATTTATGAATTGTGAACCGAAATGATTTTGAGCGGTGGGGATGGCTTTGTAACCACTAAAACCTATTGGGTTCAATGATTGATATGATCTGATCCGTTCGATCATTAGACCTTTATGAAGATAACTGGATGAACGACTCTAATGATTGCTTCCACCGTCACTATGGTAATCTCTCAAACTAATAACTCTGATGTTAAAGAAAATTTTTCATACGTAATGCGTTATTGGTCCAAGATGTAAGCGCTTGTAAGTCTTGGATAATGATGTTAGATTTCATTTCTTGTTCGACAGATCATAGTCTAAGTATCAATAATTTTAGAGAACTTTAACAAAAAAAAGCTCTTAGTATTATTTACTTTAATGAAAAATCTTAATTTTACACTAAAAAGTCAATCATGATACTATTCATTTTACCTTTTATTTTATCGTTTATCGTTTTCAAATCATTTTTATTAATTTTCCTATAATTTTAACAATGTGGGTGACATGTCAATGATAGATACTGAGTTGTTAGACATGCCTCGTCCAATACACCATTAAATGGCTTGTCTGGAAATTGTTTTAAATTGGCTCAAAATAGTTTTGATAAAAAAATGTTTTTTAAAACCATTTCTTAATAAAAACTAGAACACGGGCACACATCAAAAGTGTGAGAAATTTTTTTATTTTTATTTTTGAAGTAGAATAAGAGAGGAATAGAGTGATAAAGAATGGAGGAGTGGGAATTTTTATTTTTTTTTAATTAGAGATATGTTAAGATTACATGTAGATAAGGTTTTGAAAAAAAAAAAAGCAAAATTTGGTACCCCATATTTCTTATTCATGTTCTATTTTAATTAGATGATTAAACTGGTAATTTCATAGAATTTTGGTTAAGAATGAGTGTTTTATTAATTAGTAGAGATATAAATGAATTCTGAAAACACACTTAATTCAAGTACTTCCTGCAATAAGCCAAAGTGCTTTTGAACCCCACAAACGTATTTTTCAACTGCTTTAGTCATTCTTTTCCCAAAAACAAAAACAAGTGCTTTTAGTTATTATAAAAGCACTTTCAAACAAGTTAAATAAAATAAGGAGGTGCACTGCCATCTGCTAGAATCTCTCACTTTAACTGAAATGAAACCATACATATAAACAAAACGTTCTAAAAACACACCACTAGTAGGAACTTTAACCATTTTGGTACTGAAAACGTTCTAAACCAAAGCTTGATACTTGAAAACAAACGGAAAATTTTCAACCAAAATTTCAGTTCTTTTATGATGAACACCAAAATTTTAATTTACATAAGCCTGTGCTAGATTTATGTTAGAACTAATTCCATTGTGGTAATAAATTGGCCTCCAAGTATCGTCTCCATGCTTTCAACGGACCAACCCCGCTACCGCTCGGAGAGGTTTCTTGGACTCTACGGTTCATAAATATGCCTCTAGCTGCGAAACCCATAAACTCACTCTGGTCCATGAAACTACGCATCCGTGATGCAAAGCCACCTTCACGAGAGAAACCCACTCTGTAACTCCAATCAGCAGGCCGGGGTTCTTGTGTATGGGGAGGAGCAGCTAGTTGGATCTCAGTTTCTTGCAGCGGTGAACCATCATCTTCGGAAGGTGTAAGGATCCCCATTCCGAATAATTCCCAATCAACATGCTGCAAAATCACTGCAGCTCGGTCTGTGTTCTGCGCAGGAAGATTTTGTGACCGAGTTACTTGAGCTAATTTGTCGACCTGAACTTTCAGTTCGCTTAGTCTATGACCAATCCTTGAAGATACAGCATCGTACAGCTTTCCTCTTGATACATGCTTAGCTCCTTCAGAATTCAACAAATCATCAAAGTAGATTGGATCGCCAATAACCACCGTCACCTACATTGTCCAATTATATGTGAAAACAGTAAGCTGGACATTATATAAACTACATATTTATAGAACCCTGTTTGTCAACCAAAACCCTATGAAATTACAATTCTAACCCTCTAATCAAAACAAAACAGGATTACAAATTATGGACAACTTAGTAATTACATAAACACAAATTTTACTGTTTTTTATATGAACCTCACACCTATGTAACAATAACAGCCCCTATTTTAAAATTAAAAATTAAACCCCCTGGATGGAGAACTCGGTGTTTCATGGATTTTCGTGGTTGGGTAGATTTTTTATGGGAATGAGATAGAGATCGGAAGAGACATGTGGTGGTGATGAGTTGAGGGCGTGGTGCGGTTTCCATTGGCTATGATGCATGCTGGGTTCTGAGTTCAGTTTCGCAGAGGAGTTTTATTCTTTGGTAAAGGCACATGCGGAACTTAGGGATTTGGGATCGAGAAAGAAGGAAGGTTATTCAATTGGCCGAATCCAGAGAGAGATTTCATGCGAGGAGCTCGTGATGAGAGAGAGAGAGAGAGAGAGAGAGAGAGAGAGAGAGAGAGAGAGAGAGAGATTTGGTATGCAAGGCGAAATGGTGAAGCAGGTGAGAGAGAAGGAAAAAAATGAAATGGTTTGGGGCCAAGAAGGACGATATCGTATCAGGTTGCAAAAGTTTTTTTTTGTTTGTGTCAAAAATAAAAAATTGGCACACACATCAGGTACATGAGATTTGATAGAGGTAGACGTGGGGGGGCGGCGGGGCGGCGGTAGGAAGGCTTTTATAGTGAGACCACAAAGAATTTTTACACGCGAATCGCGTGTGCGACTTAGCTAGTGTATCATAAAAGAACAAAACATTGGATAAAGCGTGAAAGGCATCACGGACTGTAATGGTAAAAACAACAATCAAATCCTACAGCAGACAAGGCTACATACGAAGGTATATCTGCTCACTCATATGGTTGCTAAGTATCAAAGTATCTAGCTGGAAGGATTACACCCTATCGAACGGAAACTAAGCAGATCAACACTGAATATGTACTGATAATAGCAAGTATTGGACTTACCGTATTGCCTATCCTTGGGATGCTAGCACCAATAGGCATAATGTCCTGCATCCCGCTATGCACAAATGGAACAACCATGGGAATATTGTCGGCGTCAAGGACCAACCTGCCAAGTAAGAATATGCAATAGTTACCGCACAGTGTTCCAATGAAAATAACACTACATCCAATTACTGGTTTAATCAATGTGCCATAAGTTACTATCGAAGACTCTCTTTACCGAAAAGCTTACAGATAAAAGCATGGGAGCAATATATCTTTCAAGAAAGGAAGATCAGATCCTCACCTCCCGACACCTCTCTTGGAAGACCCCATGGTTTTTCCACCATCTCGAGAACGACTACCTTCTGGGAAGATGTGAACCCAACCACCTTGATTCAATTTTGAAATAGCCGCGTCCATTCCCTGAATCAATCAAACCATAAAGAAGAGAATGTGGCATGGTTATCACACTGTCATTCAAAAAGTAAAATAAAACATGACATAGAAGAACAAAAACCAAATCAAACATCACTAACTAAAATCTGCATATAGAGTAAATAGAACTGTATCCATCATTCTGCACCAGAATCATTCAGTTAAGCGCCAATTAATTATAAGACAAATTGATAGCTTTTAGCCCTTCCATAGACCCAAGGTACATATGAAATGTTCAAAACAAATAAGGAAAGAGCATCGTATCTTTTGATTTATCATACTAAAAGACCCATTTCTAGAAACATATGAAAAGAAGAAGATAAAAATCAAAGCACTACTTATATGCTGCGGAGGTTTGGTTTTATTTGCAATCATACGTGTCATGACAGCACTAGTACTAACAAACTACCCAACACTTTCAACAAACTTATTGACATAATTAAAAGAATACCTTTTGATAAATCCCATCACCACGTGAAACTGGCAGGACTTTGACAGATCGAAAAAATGCTGAAGTTACAGGATTTGCAAAACAACGATCAGACGCGCAAAGTGTCCACCTCAAGTTCTGAGCATCCAGAAGAACATGTCGAGGAACCAACGCAGAGAGAACAAGCGGATCATCCATAGAAGCAACATGATTGCTGACCTGAAATGAGAATTAAAAAAGTAGCCATAATTACCAATGGGAAGACAGAAATAGCGAAGGAGCAAATGGTACTGATGCCAATCAATTCATATGCATTAAGTTTTAGACCCGTAAATAGGATGCTGGGGCGTTACCGTTATAAGAGGCTTGCCTTTGGGTCTGCGTAGTACGGCATCATGTAATTTTTCTACACCATACACCTATGACACCCGAAAACCCACATTATTCTTGCAGCCCTCAAAATACAAAATAAAAAAATAAAAAACACATAATACCCCACAATCTCACCTACCTGAACCTGATTCAATCCATTCATAAACACGTGACAAACACTGCCAATGACCGGAACAGCCACAGCTTGAAGCATGCGTAGAAGGATTGATTCTTCTTCAGCATTGAATTCCTTGCCCACTGCAGGCACCACAATACAAAAAATCGCCCTTTTACTACTGTCCTCACCCGCCGCAAACTCTTACTTGGGTAGATTACAAAAGCGCAAACTAATCAAATACTCCTAAAAACATTTGCAAATTCTTCAAGCTCAAAGATTTTCACTTCACTAATGGAATCGTAGCGAAATGCAAGCCTATACCGATAGGAACCCGAAATTGTCCTCAAGATGCAACTTTTAAATTCGTGCTAATTCGAACAATGATCAGTCTTGCCTCCTATGCTAGTTAGCTAACTGATTTTTAACAGTAAGACACAAGGTTTTACTACACAAAGTTAGGAAATTGAAATTCCTCAACAGAAACAAATCAATCAAAATTTGCAATCCATCGGAAACGAAAAACACAATAAAAAGACAATGAATTCAATTTAATTGAAGGAAGGAGGGAGGAAAGGACCTCGTTTGCGGTAGAAGGCGGTGGAAGAAGGGAGGGAATCACGGCGGAAGTCGCGAAAGCGCTCGAGCCAGTGCTGCAATGTGGAGGAGAAGTAACCGTCGTTGGAAAAAATGGGGTGGTGCCGGAGGCGGCGATCCACCTCCACCCTGAACCGCTGCCTGAGCCGCAGCTGCACCGACAGGGCCTTGCTCTTCCATAGATCGCCACGCTCAACCCTCGCAGCAGCCATTACAATTGAATCAGAAATCGAAGAGAGAGTGGAGAGAAACGGAGGTTCGAGAAAATTCAAGAGAGAGAGAGAGAGAGTAGCTAAGCGCGAGTATAGAGAGTGGTGGGGTCACGTTCGTTGTGCCGGGCCCGGGGTGCCTAAACTATTCATGTTAGGTAAATTTTTAAGATAGTATTTATAAATTATGTGATGCGTCACAGATAATAATTAAATATGTTTGTAATACTTAATTCCCCTTCATTTGGGGCATAATTATCGGAGGGAAGCGTAATGAATACTATACAATTCAATTATCAACAACCATATTATATGATTTACAAAACAATATCTTTTGTTATTATCCCAAAAGTTTCTCTCCAAGTCTTAAAAAAGAAGCCTTTTCTTGTCAAACTCTTGTATCAAAAAGTTGCAAGCGAATGATATTTATTTTCAACTCAAATATATTTGGGATTTTTTTTTTTAAAATTACCATTACCATAAAGAGGGAGGGATTCAAAATTCAGGAGGGGTAAGTTATTTTAGTAATTGGAAACGACAATTATAATTGAAAAAATTATAAATTTCTACTCAATCAAACAATGGGGAGATTTCAGCTTCGAATCACCTCGAAAAAATTGAGATTTTGCCACTAAATACTATGGTCTAGTGATATTCCTTTTACTTATAAGTGCGAGGTCTTAGGTTCGATTCTTACCAAATGCGAGTTTGAACTACATTATTGCTAACTCATTGTGAAAATAAGCTCACCCCTCCCCTCTTAGTGTAGATAATAATAAATAAATAAATTGAGATTTTGTGTTACTAAATCAACTATTACATGGCGAATGCTTAAAGAATCATAGCCCAAAACATGGCACAGATTCACAAAGGGCTTTCCGCCTAGTGCTTGGGGGTGTCCAGACTCGGCCCATCTCAGGCCCAAGTGTATTTGCCCCTCGGTTCGTTCTACGTTATATAAATCTGAATCATAGTATGCAGAACATTGTACGGAACAAACCGAAAGACGATATGAGAACATCGTATGCTCATTAGTCATTGCACAAAAATTTCAAGAGCAAACATCGGCGTAGAAATCGAATTCCAAAATCTTTACAGCCTATGCCGATTTAAAGAAAATTCCGAAAGAGAAGAGGTACAGGAAGAAGGCGGGACGTTTTTAATGCCGTCACATTCAACGATTCCATCTATCTAAGGCTATTTTTTGTCGAACTCCCATATGACGCCTCCATCCTCTGCAACACCGAAGCAGGAATATATTAGCATAGGCTCTGTAAACGAAATGGAGTGATTAAAAACCGAAGGACGTAACTTCAAAAAATCAGAAATGTATAAGCCAGTTCAGAACAACCAAGATTGCCAAAACTGATTGCACAGATAAGGAGATCTAACGTGTTCCTACGGTACACGTCTTATTAAGGCATTACAACAAACAATTCCGTGAATGTCAGCAGTCTGATCACATATTTCTTACTTTAACATCTTTCGTAATTTCCTAATGTTCAGATGTCTAATATAAACCAAGAAGGAACCCCTAAGTTCATGGACAAGGCTCAAAGATAGCATCTACCGCTAGCATTGCATCTAACCAAAAACATTGTTAAACTTGCGAAGGTGAAATTTATATTCGTCTTGATCAGACCAGAACATGTGATCACTATTGAGAACGCAAGACGTTCAATCCTACTCTTGTTTTCGGCCCTAAAAGTTGAACCGCTCCCTTAAGGAAAGAAACTAACATCGGAATTATAGGGCATACCTCTAACTTTCTTGTTTATCCAGACCTCCAACAGCATGCCAGCACCAATTCCACCAGCAATGCACGCTCCAAAAAACGCAATGTTGTAGGGTAGGGATCTTCGGGGAAGAAAATAGCAATCCGGAATCTGCCTAATCTTTCTGGGAAGCCGCTTCTTTATCCCTGGTTTAACACCGGGGTCCTTCTGCATGTCATTGCCAACAGCTTTCCAATCCACCCCTTTGAACGGGTCTCTTGGCTCTTCGGTTGCCATGACTGTAAACTAGTTCAGTTCAGAGCCTGCACAACCTTGAATCTGAACGTCGTACGCCAAGCAAAAGAACAACAGTAAATAAGAAATCCAATGGAAAAATAACCACAAAAAACATGATGGTAAATTGGTAATGAAAAAGTTTATAACTTAATCAAGTACATCAATGCCTAATCCAACTTATCATTAGCCAATCCCATAAGCAAATCATTGAGCACTAATTATATGCAGATTTTCTTCAATCCATATTTCATCCAATGCTTTCTGAAAAATATGCAGAAATCTTAAAACTGGAATTCGCAGCAAAATAATTACCAATTAAAGAAATTTAATTGGGCAAATAATTAACAATTCATATGAAGATAATAATCCCAAAATCAAGCCCTAGAACACCAAATTCTGCATCACAAATTCACAATTAAACAAATCGGGGAAAAAAAACATCCGAGTAAGAAAAACGAAAATTTCCCAATTAAAAATCGTGGGTCTATGCAATTCAAGATCACAGATACCAAATAAGTAAAAAGATACTATACAGCAATAAGCAAATGTCACTCAACTAGTGCAAGTTTGTGTTTGGTTGCTGAGAAAATTGAGGGAGATACGACGAGAAAGTAACTTCTTACCGAAAATTAAACCTTCCAGACGAAACAATGAGCGGATTTTGATTAGAAGGCGATTGAAGATTGTTTGAGGTGCTTTTTTTTATTTCTTTTTTTTTTTTTCCAAAGGTGTTTGGTTGCTGAGAAAATGATTACAAGAGTAACCAGTGGGAACAAAACCCTGGGTTTTTCTCCCCTTTGGTGCTGGTTTAGGAAACGCATCCTCCCACCAAATCTTATCAATCAATTAATTCGACTCCTTGAAATTTAATTAAAATATGAGTTTTAATGAAAAAGATCCGGCTGTTTGAGCAGGGAGTCTGGATGGAAACCCGGACCCGACCCGTACTATTTGGATTCTTTGATATTTTTGGGGGCCGGATTAAAAGGCCCAAATCAAGTCCTATATGGATTAATGGATACCATACTCTAGGTTTTATTTTTATTTTTTATGCAAGTAATAATATGAAAGGAGAATCAAACTCAAAACTTTCAGCGCAAAAATAAGAACAAGAGTCGAACTCTTAATTTTATCAAGCGTACGAAGCTAGAATGCTCCGCCATGAAAGTTTAAAACTCCAAAACAGTTTGCAATGTAAGTGTTCAACAATGCAGATAACTCTAATTTATCATTCAATTCCAAGTTTCAACCTAGTAACAAATACTTGAGGGATTTCATTCATGGCCCCCCTAATTTCTTGTTAAACAAGCTATTAAATAGTAATACACATTATTTGCAGATCACATCCCTCGCGCATTCGGTTTGCTTGCCTTGCAATCTGCCACCAGAATAAACCAAAGCAATCTCTTTCGCATTCCCGGATCCTACTTTCTGCAAGCACCAAAGGAATCATCCTGGCCAGCATACATCGCCCCTCTCTCGTTTGAGGTTCACCCTTGATAAATAATCTGCACTGGCCCGAAAAGAAATTGAAAGCTCATTTCATCAATCTGGATGAACAGAAGACGACCAAGGAAAACTGATAGACTTATCGGTACAGAACAAAACAAAGAGAGAGAGATTCTGTACATGGTTACTTGGCATTGTTGCGTAATAGACTAGTCGAGATGGGAAGGGATATGGTATGAACATTGAAACGAGCATCAGCAAATAAAAATTTGAAACTTTGACCCCGCATTCCCAACATCCAAGTAGTTCACATCAACTGCAACTTCCCCAAGATCATCTGACCAGCACCAATGAAAAAATTGTATTCTTAATCTTCAGGAACTTATTTTAGAAAAACAAAAAAGGCATATCACAAGTTAAAATATCGCACCTTCGTATATAGTCCTTGCAATATTTACATATTCAGGTATGAGATCCTTATATATGATTCCATCTGGACGGGCATCCAGCGCTACAAGGACACCTGAAAATCAACAAGCCGCATTACATAACGTTTATGAAGCCATTGAAGCTACTTTCTTCAAATTGGTTAGGCAAAGGTACCTGGTGCTGCCCAAGCTTTGGTTGAATCGCTTGGCAATGGAGCAAGCCAGAGGATGTTTCGCAAGTTCATTGAATCATCATAAGTCACATTCGACCCTAAAAGAGGTGATATTAGAACAAGAGGTGTAACACACACATTTCGCTGCAAGGTATTACAACATTATATCACCAATTGTAATTGCTTGATATGAGAAACCAAAAAGTTGTGGAACAAATTAGTACTGTTAAGCGGAGGATTTAACTTTAGCTTATTTCTTCGTTATTTTCAGACAAATCACTATCAAAGACAGAACGGCTAGTATTCGAGTACCAAAACAGATCTAATAATTGCAAAAAATCAAAGATGTTATTTAGGGATTTACCTACTTGACAGTATCCCATGTTGTATGGAAATACTTCCTTATCATATGCAGGGTATTCTTTGGCATGGAACCTATCAGACATAAAGACATAATCTTAAACAAACCGATGATAGCTAAACATTGTTTGCCGTGCAAATTACAGCTCAAATGTTCCAACAAAAGGGTGCTGCAAGAAAGATACCAACTTACAATATACCAAGTCTTCCACTGTCTATGGCAAGAAAAAGGTGTCCATGGAATAAATCATAGCGACTCAACGACACGTTCAATCCAATATCGGGACCCCGAGCAAGAATAAGTTCAAACAAAAATTCAAGATATGAATTCAACTCCTGCAATGCAACAGAAAAGCACTATATAAATTCACACAGAGGATAAATTTCATGACTAGAACAACTCAAAAACTTGAAGTTTCATTTTTTTTATGCAAACCTCACTTATGAATCGTCTCCCATACGGAGTTCTAGTAAGCTCGCATCTGTCCTCTTTCGATCCTTCAACATCAGGCACCTAATACATTACTAAATTAAACATCCTCTAGTTACAACTAGTGCAAAAAATAACAAGACAATCCGGACATTACTTAAATTCATCATAATTTCAGTTCCATCTCCAAACTAACTAAAATCCAACATAATGAAGACCGATTACGGAACAATTGGAAATCAATGTGCAACAATTTATCATAATGCTACACCAAAGTTACAAATTTTCCCCAAATTCAAGCACAAAAGGCAATCACATACATGAGAAATTGGCAATTACTAAAAGCAATAATGAAAAGGAGACTGACAGTGATCATAGTCGGATCCAAAGCGCGTTGAATCGCAGCCGGGTCTCCGCCGGAGTCAACAGCCAGGCGAGCCAGCTCCAAAACCGGCCGAGGCGGCCACCAAACGAGCTCATCCTCCTCCCGCTGACACAAATCACAACCCTTATGCTTCAAGACTTTCCGATTCGAATAACTTGGCGGGCAATTTCCCTTGGCAATTGGCGAAAAGGGCACGAGGAATCTGAAGCAGGAAGTGAGTTCTTGGGCAACAATGGGGTCAACGGACGAAGAGTGGGATTTGGGGCCCAGCAGAGAGAGCAGGTCCGAAGGAGTGGCTTTGAGAGAAGGTTTTGGAGAAGATCGTCGTGGAAAGATTGGGGAAGATGAAGAGGCTGAGATGGAGTAGGAAGCAGTGAGAGAGAGGGAGAGGAAGATTGTTAGTCGGAGTGAGAGAGAGGGCTTCCCCATTTGCTCTCCTCCTCTCCTCTAACATCACCCCTAACAAAATTATGGTTGAGATTTATATTTGCCGGTCGATTCGGTTAGTGGGTTTACCGATTAATCCAACTGAAATTTGTTACGTTGGTTTAAGTTATGAAGTTTAAAAAATTTATTTCCGGATAGAAACCCGATCACCCCGTTTAATGGATGAGTTAAGTTAAATTAAAATATTACTAGCATATGAGCGCACATAAAGTGTGTGAGAAATTTTTTTAGAGTGATAGAGAATGTGGAAGTGGGAATTTTTTTTTTTTTTTTAATTAGAAATATGTTAGGATTACATGTAAGTGAGTCTTAAAAAAAAAAATAGTAAAATTTGGATTACATGTAGGTGAGGTTTTGAAAAAAAAATAATAAAATTTGGTTGTGTGAAATTACATTTTTATCACATATTTCTTATTCATGTTATGTTTTAATTAGAGGGTTAAATTGGTAATTTCATAGAATTTTGGTTGATGATGAATGTTTTATTAATTAGTAGTTAAAATATTATTAACCGATTAAAAACGATCCATCTGAATATCAACAATTTTTTATCATACGTATATATTACATACTCATATAAATAAAATTTAATAGGTTTTTTTTTTGTTTGTCGAATTTTTTATCATACGTATATATTACATACTCATATAAATAAAATTTAATAGGTTTTTTTTTTGTTTGTCGAAATAAAATTTAATAGTTATTAAACACACTTGTTTATTTACAACTTTAGTTACATGATAAAATTTAGGAAATTTTAACGAAAAGTTTCCAGTATTGTTTACTTTAACGAAAAACTACATTTTTACACTAAAAAGTCAATCATAGTACTATTCATTTTACCCTTTATTTTGTCCTTATCGTTAAAACTCAAAGTTTTCAAGTCATTTTCATTAGTTTTTCTTAAAATTTAAGTATTAAGTAACAAATGGTGATTCTACAACACCAAATTCACAAGATTTAAGTTTACTATTACATATGTTTTAAATTATTTGTCACTCATACTCCCTTGGAATAAGAAAGAAATTAAATAATCTCAACTTGTTAAATTTGTCCAACCTAACCCGCCTTACAATGGTTTGGGTGGGTCCGTTCGTCCATTTCTTCGGTGAAAATGAGTTTTCAAATTCAATAATGTCAACCTAAACCTATTGAGTTGGCCAATGGTTTAAAATCCAACCCGACCAACCCACCCAATGTCCACCCCTGGTGGTAACTATAATGAGACTCCATTTAAAAAGGACAGATAATTTCATTATCTTCGGACAAATGAAACATAGATATTGGATATTGCTAACCGGAAATAGAATTATGTACGTCCTTAGTTTGTTGCCTCCCTTAACATAAACAACGCTTTCTACATAAACACGTTGATGGCAGGCTGAGTTTTCCTGCCTCGAAAGGATGGACTGCCATGACGAAACCTCCAGTTGATCCTTTTTTAAAGAAAAAAGAAATTGACCGCCTCCAAAATGTCATCCATAAAAAAGATAAATAAAACAAAATAAAATAAAACTTAATCAAGATATGATATTAAAAATTTCCAAAGCGTTCAACACAATAAACAACGCAAGTGTTGTCATTCAACTTTCAAATAGTATGTGTTTTGTGCACCGTCCAGGTTTGTGCTAGAGGCAATTTTGGCGTCACTGTTCCATCTCTTCCGTTCAAACAATGCACATAAACAGGTTGTCTTGTCGCTTCATCTTTATACTCCCCACATGAAGATTTCGCACTCTTTACATTAATGCTTCGCCGATCACCGAAGAACCTCCAACAAGCAACCAACCATGTACCAACTTCTACAGTATCCATGTTATAACTCCTGCACCAAGAAGCGTTCTGATCAGAAATCTACCCGAAGGGATCTTGCCATCAAACACATTAATAACATATAAGAACGGAAATAATATCGACACTAGCTTGCAATGTTCTTGTATAACCATGAGTTAATCTGTCGTTCGTGCCATTTTATTCAAGTTGCAAAGCAGCCTGACATGCATATCACGCCAACACTTATGCACAGATACAGCTAGTTTAATGGCGTTGTAGCCTGTGCACTTAAAATAAACACTGATCGACCTGTCATGCCCGTGCACTATTAATTAGAATGACAGTCGTTGCATACTGAGGAACGGTTAACTTACCTATAACGACCACATTGCTTCAATTACAGACCACCGAGTTCATCTACAACTTTGACGCCAGCTTTATTATCCCATTCCTCAGGGGAGGCTACATCTGCCATTATCTTTTCTTGACCACGCCAAAGGATCTGCAGGAGGTATTCCCGCCCTAGATCAGTCAACTTTCCACAAATATTGAAGAAATAGGTTACATTAAGACTATGTAGAAGGACTTACCTTGTCAATCACCCCGAATTCTTTAGCAGTTGTAGAATCCATATAAAATGGTCTTCTCATCACTTTAGCAACAGCCTCCTCTGACTAATACAAAATAACACGATAACATAAGTTCCCTACTTTTGCTCGTACGCTGATTAAATCTTATAAAGAGAGCTTACATTTCCAGTGTGTTTGGCCAGAAGCTTTACGAGAATGTCCCTATTTGTGATTACCTGCAAAGTACTTCACCCAATGTAAAAGTTTCCACAAAATGCACAAAATAAATTAAATTCAAAAGATTGTGATGTTATAAATGAAATGAAAGCTTACGTCACAGCCCCTCAGAAACTTCCTCTTATTATATTTTGCAAATGAACAGATAATAACGAAGTGAAAGAAACCTTCCTATTTTGAATCCTCCAAATAAGTTCAGAGGCCATGGAAAAAAAAGAGGTGATGCACAAATATGTGATTAGGACAAGAACAATTAAATGGTGGAAAGAAATGAACGAGGAATTCACCTCTTTTGCACGAATAAGAACATCACTAGCAGGCATCAGTCCAGATGATGGGACACGAGGTTGCTGGATCATTGCTGAAACAGGATTGAAGGAAGTTAACGAAAGTTTTAAAGATCTGAGATTGCAGCCTTTTAAAGCAAAATGTGTCATACCTTTGGCATGTGGCATCATAAATCGTTTGCCCTTAGTTCCTGCTGAAAGCAAAAGACATGCGTGACCTATAGCGGCCCCAACGGCAACCGTATGTATCTGAATGAGCAAGAACAAGTATGTACTAAGGTAAAACGTACAACATTCATATCATAAACAAAAACAAATCATTTCCCTATTTTCCAATGCCCAAATCCCTTCGCATATGTAGTTTCGAGAGTAGGAAGAGGAACATAAAAATGTCAATAAATATTAAATATGCATATAAAACTCTATACACACTACTTGAAAGAATTTATAAACCATCGCCACAACTTCCATTGTTGCAGCATCCCAACCATTTCAGCACAAAATAATCACTACTAGCACCAAAGCAACACATTCGTCATTCGCACCACTGCCATGGTGCCACCACTTGCATGCATATCTCCACCTTAACCAATTGCTTTTCCAGAAACACCCCATGTAGATCCAAACCCACACCCAGAACACTAACACCATGGCCAACACCAATTATGCGAAGTGCAACAATTCTTAAAGTGAATCACCTCATTTTTCAACTGCATCATAGCATCATAGATAGCAAATCCCTCTGACTCCATGCCAACCTGAAAAATAAGCAATTGGAATATATTATATAAATAATTGGTAGATATACATCATTTCATATCCATCTTACTTTGAACAGAAACACCCGACTTACGGTTTCACCATCATCACGGGTGGTTCCCGTCGAATTAATATAAATATATATTGGTTGTTTACGATCCATCCATTGCAGATACATCAATTCCGCAACAATAAGCTCTGTGACTGCTGGCACTAACTGAAACATAAGAGCAATTTTCAACAGATTTCACAAAAGGCACGAACAAAGTGACAATAAGATTGATTGAAACCTATTATGAATAGTTTTTCCATTATTCCAGTCTAATTCTAGTCATATCTTCCCCTTCTGAATTACCCAGAGAACACCCCCAAGGCTTACACTCAGAAACAGTGCTACTTTATCAAGACAAACACTTCCCCGTTTTGTTTTTGCATCTCAGCCCCGAAGACATGCCCTGACCTCCCACCAAAAACACGACATGTACTATGAAAAGACAGCAGAATTTGATACTTCCATAAGATGGCATCTACAATAAGATAAATATTGGATTCAAAAACTCACAGGCATGCCAATATAAACTATTCTTCCGTGAAGTAACAACGAGGGCAGGTCTGGAGGTGGCTTCTTGGGCCTATGCTCGTTGTAAGAAACCGATCTTTCCACCTAGTTCAAGCAGAGAACAGCATAAGATTAATAACCAAACAAAAAGAATACGGATTAACCGAAAATAACATGGAAACAAATCATTAATTACTACTACAGCACTAACTATATTACAAAAATCAATGTACAGTGAAAAAACCAGAAAATCCAACTAGCACCACCATATCATTAAAACCCCATTAAAATAACTAATTCAAAATTAAACCTTTGAACAAAAACTAGCTTAACCAATACAAAACTAAGGTTCTTTCAATAATATCAATGGTACAAATCAAATTAATTCAAAATTTTCACTTCAATCCTTCAAAAACAGAAGCAATTCATACTTTTAAGTAAAAACTTAGAGAGAGAGAGGGGTACTTGGGCAGGAGTGGCCATGAGAATAGGTTCATCAAACATATCCAAGTACGGGAGAGAGTCGGAATTTTGAGGCGGCCGGTTCAGCAAGGTTTCCGGGGACTTGGCAGCCACCGCAGCGAGCTTCGAAAGAAAGGGGTCCTTGGCGTTTATTGGAGGAGTTGGGATTTTGGCCGTTGCTTTGGCGTTAACGGAGCAAAATGCTGTAAGCTTCCGAGCATTTCTGGGTCTAAACGCCGACGCAGGAGCTGACGATATGGAGATTGGCAGCTGCAAACTGCTCGCCATTTGAGATTACTTGGTGGTTGGTTCGTTGTAGTCGGAACTGGAAAGGCTTTGAAGCTTCGGCTGGGAATTTGGAATGGTAGTGGTGTGGAAAAAGTTGGGGATGTTGACTGTGGCTCTTTTAGAGCCCACAAACTGTTGTCCATCTCGGCCCAAAAATAGACCTCATAATCATAGACTTTTTTATGTTTATTTTTCACGTAGATAGCTTTTAAAATGACTGAAAGCGTTTTTAGTGAAAATATTTTTTAAACTAATTATTTGCAAAAATTCAAGAGGAACCTAGAAAAGCACTTAAAGTTTCCTGCAAAAAACACATATCTGGTGCTTCTTCCAAAAGCATTTTAAGTTCAAAAAGCACTTAAAATCAATTTCACCAAAACCGTTCTTAGTCGTTTTAAAAACACTTCCAAACGAGTCATGATTTATTAGTGGAGTGTAATTGTACTTTTATAGGGAATATTTTTGCTCACCAACCTCAAGTGATTGTGAAGCTCACTATTATATTTATCACCCTTAGATAAATTTTAAATTTCAATATGTTTAGAAGATGGATCAAAGAAAAAGAAAAGAGTACCGTATACAATTCACCTCGCTTAGTTGTATTAGGATCAGTTGTCTACGTATGAGTTATATAAATTTCAAAGAATATTTGTTTGCCATCGCATTGGCGATGAGTAGATGACAAAACAACTTCTAGAATCACATTTACATGCCATTTTTAGCTTTCCGCACTCTTCTTTATTTATAGTAATTGGATTCAATAAAACGAAATCAATGGAATAAATGAACAAGAAAGTGTAAGAAACTAAAAAGAGTGAAAATCGCTTCCCCTTCACAATAAAAACTAATTATTAGACAACAAACCATCATGAATCAGAGCTATCATAGGGTTGGTTGCGCACACGCGAGTCATAAATTTTGAGAAACATTTGTTAAGATTATTAGCACTCTAAAATAGTCATAAAACCCTAAAAAGCAATATAAAATCATTATACACTGTAAAAAGCAATATAAAATAGGGCCTAACTTCTCAACCTTTCAAAAGAACTAAAAACCGTTTTTGTAAAAATATTTTTAGAATAAATCTTTAGTAAAAATGCAAGTGAATTCTTAAAAAACACTTGAAATGCTTCATAAAACACATAACTTACGTTGCTTACATAAAGCACTTAAGTGCTTTTGAAACTAAAAAAAAACAAACTTTTTTTTTTTTTTTTTCTGAAAACACTTTTAATAATTGTAAAAGCCATCCGAACGAGCCCTCAATGAAAGCCAAGTAAAGCAATTTAACACAGTTACAAAAGACGGTAGTAAAAACAAATAAACATATATAAATATTAAATATTTGACACACAGTAAAAAACCATGCCTAACGGATGGCCGAAATTCTTACATAAAATCATCAATGCAAAGGGTAAAACAAAACCGACACTTGAAGAACCCATTCAATGAATGGCGACTTCAGTTTCACCGTGACTTGCAAGCAAAGGCTCTGCTTCGGGCGCCTTCTCGGCGAAAACCCTGGCAATTTTCTCCGTGGGAACCAAAGGCAGATAGGAGGAGACCCTGTAGCCCTTCTCCGCAGTACTCTGCACAGTCTGGTTGTACTTTTCGGTACAATACGCTGCGGTTGGTACAACAACATCAACTACCTTCGGGAGGACTTGGTTCACCTTTCGCCAAGCAGAAACAGCACATTGCTCGGCTTTTGGTTCGTACTTGGCATACAGGTCCTTAGCTGTGGGTTCACACTTGGAGTAGACAGATTTAGCACAGCTCGAGGCAGTGTCTACAACCCCTGCACGCTTAAGCTCAGAGGCAACCGCTCGTGCTGCCTCTGGGGCCTTTTGAGCGGCGGATAGAGCTTTGGATGAGGCTTGCTTAACCAGTGGTGGCACACGGCTGTCCAGCTTGGTAACAGATTGATCAACCTGAAGAAGTTCCAATTGCATCATAATTAACAACTTCGCACCTTTGTAATACAACCACCAATTTAACTAAGCTAGTTGAAATCGAAATAGATGCAATCATTGATTTGCCACACAGTAACCCAAATACTGTAAGGCACATCATAATGTACAAAGAAACGATCCCATTGATCAAGATGCACAATGAGGATCACATTTATACCGGTTATACTTCTTTTGACAAATATAACTTGTTTCGTTTATTCTAAAGTCAAGCGCCACAATAGCATGGAAAAAACCTTGAAACATGAAAAATCGAAGTACCTTGTGGTCCACAAAGGTGAGGAGGTGAGCGGGGACATCATGGTACTTGTTGTAGACAGGTCCAACAACGGTCTTAACTGTTCCCTCCACGGACTCAACACTAGGCTTTAAAGGCCCCGACCTTTCCTTGGCAAAACCGTACAGGTTTATGAAGCAAACGGCAGCGTGAGCTGCAGCCACTTGAACAAATTGGAGGTACTTGAGCCTCTGTTCCTCCTCCTCGGTCTAAAGAATTTATAAAAACAAAAACATATCAATAAATACATTAGCACTTAACAAAGAATTTGTTTATGTATTTTAAGAAATAAGAACAAAGGAGCAAATGACAAAACTTGGGTTAATGTAAATCACTATTTCTTAAAATCCCCTTATATTTTCTTTCCAAATTTCCTAGGCAGCCAAACACTGCCAATCTCAATCACAAATGAACATAGCAATAACATAAAGCCAGGGTTATGGTAACTGCTACTCAGCCTAAATAATTTCAAAAACATAAGTAATTAACACTAATTAAAAAAAAAATTATTCATTGTTACCAAAAATAAATGAAAATAAAATGGCCAGAGCAAAAGGGAAAAACTACAAACCTTGTGTTTTCTTAAAATTGCATTATATTTTTTGTGTTACAAATTTCCCGGCAGCCAAACACTTTCAAACTCCAACCAAAATGAACAAGGAAATTGCTAATAAGAACAAAGGGCGTATATTACTTGGGTAAATCTTAAACCCCAATCCCATGATATTTTAAATTCCAAAACTTTTCTGGGCATCCAAACACTATCAAACTAACACGGTCAAAGAAATTGCCAATAACAACAAATGGGGGAAATTACAAAACATGGGTATTTCTCAAAACCCATCATCTTTTCAGTTTCAAAATTTTCTGGGCATCCAAACACCACCAATCTCTTCCAAAAATCAACAAATAAATAACACAACAAGGAAAAACAGAAGGAATTTCACGGTCCATACCATCTGTTGCTGCACCGGCACGCTCAAGTCTTCCTGGGCCATAACCGAATACTTTCTCGTTGGTTGGAATTGAAAATTGAAGGTAAAGATTGGGTTTTTGCTGTAATTTGTTGGAGATTTGGAGGACAACGACTAGGGTTTTATAGGAGGAAGAAAACCGAATGTTAAATCTTAGCGATTAAGAAATGATCGGTGGGCGTGTGTTTTGGCGATGCCAACCGAATCCCAACTCCGTGTGAAAGTTTGTTACGCTTGGCGGGGAAGGAGTCCGTCAACGCTAAGCCGTTGACTGCGTGGGGTTAAATTACGTTTTGGACCTTTTGGCGGTGGGGCTAAGTTCGAGAAGGTTCTGGGTCGTGCTTGACCCACTGGGTCAAGGTGGTTAGGTTTCAAGGTCCAATATAATATGAGGCATTGAGAATCTTTGGACTTTAAGGCCCAAATTGAGAAACAGCACATATATAATGGAATTGACGATGCTAGAAAGATTATTTACTTGAATTATATATCGTGGATTACATGATGTGGTGTTTTAACTGAAGGGAAAAGGAAAACGTAATCAGGTTACCAGGTTTTCAGTTTCTGAAACATTAAATACATTCACTTAGTTTTCTGGCAAACACATACGGGTGTGGGGGAATCTTCTGAACCGATCTGATTGTGTACTAGCGGCTCGGTTGGAATAGTAGTCCCGTAAAGATGTGAAAGTAAGAGTCTCACATCACAAATGAGATTATATGCATGTGTGCGACTGTTAGGCTTTATACGTGGAACAACATAATTATGATATTATGAAGAAAGTTGATCTATCATAAAAGGAACGATCCAACTTATTTATAAGCCTATGCAAAATCACTTATTCTGCTAATATGTGATTTATTCTCAACAGGTTAAAGTAGTATTATCAATGTTAAACTTTGCAAACTTTTCTGCAGTATATGCTCATCAGACTCAGCACAAACCAAACGGAATTTATGTCAAGTTGTCCACCTTAAATACTAAACCTAATAAACTTCGAGCAGTTCATCCCAACAGACTAAAGGGTTATTTTTTCTCACCTTTTTCAAGTGATGATGATGTTGGTAATGTTCACCGTCTTATTTATTATCGTTGAATGAGTTTAAATTTTGAGATTTATTTTTATCTACTACACAGATTTCAAGATTTAAGCTCATTAAACGATAATAAATAAGATAATGAGCATTACCACCACTCAAATAATAGTGCGCAAAATGCAGTCACATAAGCCATTTTTAACTGTTACTTTTTACCTACCTAGTATTGTTTCAATATAAATTTCCACCAACTCAATTTTAAAGATTGTGAAAATCAGTCATGTTAACTTATTGGGTTCATTATATCATCATGTTAACTTATGAGTATTAGCAATGACATCACCATTATATCATCATCTTCGTTGACAACTTTATTGGGTTCATTAGCCTAACTTTAACTTGGACTGAGTATTGGAATTGTTTCGATTCTTAATTTCTTTTGTGTTTACTAGCACATGAGTGTTTGGAATTATTTTATGGCATGGTTACTTGTCAGAAATGTACGAACAAGGGAAGGAATAAGAATCGAATCAACTACTCTCCCTAATTTGTCCAATTCAAGTTTTCGAAAGTGTTTGATTATTGATGTTAAGATCTAACCCTCTTTTCTTCATCCCTTCGATGTTAGTGAACGTTACGAAAATTAGAAATTGGAATGTTTTTGTGCGTTTATTAACACACACATTTTGTTACTCCCACATACCAATACTTCAAAACTTGTAAACTTAATTATTAAATTAATTACGGAAACATCGAAAAATAGTTGATCGCATTCTCATTTCTCGTCTCCATTTCAAGTGCTTAAACATGCTATAAGTTTAGACTGTTCAGCATGCGGATAACTAAAACAAAACAAAAAGAAAGAATCCACTTTTTTCCATCGTGAACCGGTGATGTGCTTCAAAAGTAAACCTAAGAGATTCCAAACCCTAAATAATGCAAGCAAAAAGCTACCGGCAGCCTAAAACCAAAGAGATTTCATAGGTCTCCCTTTTGCACTACTTAATTGGCAAATGGCAAAAGGGACCACAAACAACCATTACCTTTAATTTGATCATATGTCTATTAAAGAATATTTTTACCCATCATCTTCAAGTGACGGTGATGTTCACCACTTATTTTTATTACTGTTAAATAAGTTTAAATTTTGAAAATTGTGTAGCGCATAAACACAAATTTTAAAATTTAAACTTATCTAAAAATCCAAAGACGATAAATAAAATTGTGAACATTAATTCCACTATTGGAGGGATGTGATGGAGTGCCTAAAAGCATTTTAACAACCCAACACAACGCACACCCATTAAACATAAATTTTAAATCATGGGGATCATATCATCTTTTGATGACATAGCTCTCATAACATAAAGCCAAAACTTTCAATTGCTTTCATACCTTTTCACGTGGAAGAATTTAATGTGGAGCTTCAAATTATATTTGAAAGAGATGGGTGCAATTGAGACCTTCTGACTTCTGAGTTATGAGACCATTATGATCATGGGCGCATGGGTGAGGACAATTTCAATGGAGCTATGTTGGTAGGACTAGGTTGTGGACCTTCTACTAAGTACAAATTCACTTTGTCCATGCAATTAAAGCATAACCCTATAGCGCTGAGATCTCAAGTTAATGACACATTATCATGAAATAAAATCATAACATGTGTCTACGCGTGATTGGCTTGAAATACTTTCATTGTCATGGTTGGTAAGTTTGAATCGAATGAGCATTTGAAATTCATGTCTAAAATTTGAGAACTTCCATCAATGGGAAATCACTGTAGAAGTATTTCAAGCCTATTACACATTGACATTTGAAACAGTAAAAGACCACCATAGTAACATCCACAGAGTAGGTAAATTTTTTTTTTTTTTTTGACATTTATCAACTACAAGTAGAAATAAGGAAAGTGTTATTCACACACACTTGTTAATTTTTCGCTATTAATCATTTTCGATTCATTTGATCCGAAGGTCAAAAATTAAGAGAAGTGTGTGAGAAGTACAAACGGGTGTTTGGTTAGCACTACCCTAGAAATATCCATCTACTCCATCCAAATTTAAGCTTATAGTAATCGAAATCAACAACTTATTTGTCCCTCTTGCATGAATACCATTCAAAGCAAAGAACTTGAAATAAAAAGGAAAAAAACAATATGAAATATCAAGATGTTTATACTTCATAGAAACAATTTTGGATCAAGAGAGATCCAATCTTTGAATGTCCCTTCCCCTTTTTGCAAATTTACATCTTTCTTGCCATCAAAAGTCACCAATTCCTTCTCTTGTTACTTTGTCACTTGCTTTGTTTTATTTCTCAATCTAAGTTCCTATTATTTGGTTTTCCTTTTTCTTGTTTGAGAAGAAAAGGGGAAGAAGCCAAGCACCAATATTGGAAAGAGGACTTTTCTACAACTAACACTACATCCCATCAAACACAAGTCCCCAAAAGATGCTAACTTTCATAAACAAAATATATATAATTTATTACATGGTATAATTTTCTATAGAGACAAGGATATGTTGGTCATGAAAAAATATGAGGGGGAATAATCAAGCAACATTGTGAGAATTATCTTCAATCTAAACCATCATAAATTTTGTGTACAGAACGTCCGTTTTTATAACTAGACTATGTATGTTCTGAAGAAAAATAACTAAAAAGCGATTCCAGTTAATAAGGTTTTTCGTTTTGCAAAAGTTGAAAGGGGACGTCTATCGTACCTAATCTTAATCTTACTTTGCAAAATTATTATTTTTACGACTCGAACCAGGTCACAAATAAACAACAATTCTGTCGTCTCTCTCTCTCTCTTTAAGAATGACTAATATATTAAGAAGGGTTCATTCAAAAGAAAGGCAAAATCTACAAAATTCGAAGAAAAAAGACTAGCAAATTATTAATTTTTACAAAAGTCATTGCAAAATATGATTTGATAAATCAATATTTCCATTAATTAACAACAAAAACAATGACACATCACCTCCAAATCCAAACCCCATCTTTCTCTCCCTTTGTTCATGTATAACAATCAAACCCCATTTCCAAATGAACAAAAACAAGAACAAGAACAAAAACAAAAACAAAACAAAAACAAAAAAAAAAAAAAAAAACGAAAAAAAGAAAAGAAATTTAACTCCTGCACCTTGTGATGGCGCTGCAGCCGCGGCTGTAGGGGTTGGCCTGGGCCCCGGGCTTGCAATTGTAGTAGGAGGCGCCGCGCCTGGAGCAAGGCACGGTGTTCCTCTGCAGCGCACCGTAGCTGATGTACTTGGTGGTGGCTAAGATGCGACGGCTGATCTCCGAGTCCATGTCAAACTCCCCATCATCCCCAGCAGCCAAGGCGCACTCGGCTATGGAGCCCTTGCAGGGGGCTGACTTGGCGTCGGCGGTGGGTATCCAGGTGAGGTGGTGCTGGTCCCCATTTGACGAACCCACCACCAAGATTGAGGCGCAGATCAGGAGGAGGAGTGAGAAGCTGTGCAGACTAGCCATTTCTGCCAAAGTAAGAAGCTTTTTCACTCGCTCTTTCTTCTTCGTTTGTAGATTTTCTTCGAAGCTGAATGCTTTCTTTGATTTTTGCTTGAGTTGCTTTACTTG
Source organism: Pyrus x bretschneideri (assembly GCF_019419815.1). Classification (NCBI taxonomy): domain Eukaryota; kingdom Viridiplantae; phylum Streptophyta; class Magnoliopsida; order Rosales; family Rosaceae; genus Pyrus; species Pyrus x bretschneideri. Next base: position 6,606,625 of record NW_025999402.1, read on the forward strand.
TTGCTTTCTCTTGGTCTCTTCTTTATTTTAATTTCTTGCTCTGTGTTTCCTTTTGTTTGTTGATTATCTCCACCGGTAGGGGGGAGAGGGAGGACAAAGGAAATTAGACAAGAGCTAAATCTCGGTTAAGGACTTATAAGAGGCCCATTGTCAACAAATGACATTGGTATTGGGCATTATTTACAATGGTGCCCCTTTGAGTGTTTATTTCTCTCTTTCAAACTGAAGCTAGGCATATTCTATTTTAAACTCACTTAAATGATGGAGAAAATTGTAGCAATGATTTTAATTTTAATCTAATTGGAGCAACAATCTTTTAACTAAAAATATGTGATTATTGATCGTTTAACTCACCAAAACGTGCAGTTATGGTCATTTTCGCCAACTTTGTTAAAACTTCTATCAAAATGAGTCATATTAGATAGACTATGCTACAATTGAGTTAAAGTTGAGGGATCATTGCTCCAATTAGTTAAAGTTGAGGGACCATTTCTTTAATTGGGTTAAAGTTAAGGGACCATTATTACAATTTTTTTTACTTAGTTTTCCATATTTACTCCTTGATTCAGTCTCACATGTATAACATGCAACTCATTTTGACGGAAGTTCAAATGAAATTGATGAAAACGACCATAGTTGCATGCTTTGATTAGTTAAAGGACCACTAGTCACGCATTTTTAGTTAATGGACCATTACTCCAATTAGGTTAAAGGTAAGTAACTATTGCTACAATTTTTTCTAAATACGAGAGGGAAATAGAACTTTGGGAGTACAAAGAGAGCTTATTCGTTATTCAATATGGCTACGTTCATGTATGTTTTTTTTTGTTTTTTTTCTGAATCCATTTTTTTTTTATATTTTTTTAATTTTAGAATTGATTACTTTTATTTTTACAACAATAACGTTAGTAAGTTAAATTGATAATTATGAGAGTCAAACCCGCACCAGAATACATAAACCAAATGACAAACTTAGTAATTAGAAGAAAAATCATATGCACATTCATAATCCAACCTACTATTAAGAATCACATATGGCAGGTTGACTACTAGTTGTCTCTTAAAAAAATGGAGATTAGGGAGAGAAGGGGAGAGAGGATGGAAGACGGCATCTAGGGTTTACGTTACACCTATCCCAAGTAGGCACGTCCATCCAAATAATCGTTAACCGAGACACGTTTTCTCCTTCCAAATCCCATTCCTACCTGTTTCTCTCTTTTATTTATTTATTTGATAATTTTATTTAATATTTTATCAGTCCATCCCATTGGCGTCATCCTTCATTATTGTGCCCCTTGTAAGTTTTGTATTACCTCACTTGTAGTTGTTAACCGTCGCCCATTTTACTCTTCGTTTTCATCCATTACGAATGCATTAATTTATCAAATCCAATCCACGTAATAGGATAACTAGTCTTTGTGGTGATAAGACATTCGGAAGATAGTCCTTATATTAAAAAAAATTAGGATTTAAACACTTGTGATGGAGAACATTAGCAAATTTAGTGCTAAAATAGTTGGATATAGAGAGAAAGGCGTGAAAAGGTGAAGATACAAATTACAGACAGAAGGAAGAGAGACGAAGATAGGAGGTGAAACCAAAGAACGAGTAAGATAGAAATACGTTTTTACTCCTGCATTTAACGAAAAATCATTTTTGAATTAAATTTGTTAACGAATAACTACACGAGTGTTCAAATAATACTTTTCTTACTACTAGAACTATCCTCCAAATACCTTATTATCATGAAGATCATTTATCCGATCAAGTCAAATCCAATATATGAGTTGAATCATTCCATCATAAAGGAAAAAACAAAAAAAGAAAGTTGAGTTGGATCCACGTTGAAATGTTGGAATACTTCTTCTTCATGTGTATGCCATTGACATTTGCATATAGCACGAGTCTATACTATAGTTGCTATTGTTTTCAATTAAACACCCGCGCTTTTTTATCATATAGCTAGGAGTCTGACCATTTCAAAAGGAACAACGGTTTTACCTTGTTTAAATAAGCGGCGTTAGGTTGGGCGGCTACGTGCCGTAGCCCTTAGATAGGTGGCGGGCCCGCTGCAGATCGCTAGGACGGTGTTTGCGCGTCGCAACACCAAATCCTCAGTCCCCCTCAAGCCAGCTGGTCCCTCACCAATCTCTTGCCACTATAAATATTTTTAATTTCGATTCCTTTATTTTTAACAAAGTAAACTATTATATTATACTTTTTAAAAAGATATAATATATGCAATTTTCTAATTAAATTCCTGTTTCCTCGTGGATCTTGCCGCATCATTTTTAAAATTTTGTTTTTGGAAGGGAACATTTTTTGGTAAAGAAATTCAAAGGTTGAAAAGGAGGAAGAGACATTCTCACAGATGGACAGAAGTGCCCTCACTCCAAATTATTATTTAATTAATATATCTAAAATAACTCTAGTACTACCGTCTAGTTTGATTTTCGCTAAAGACGAATTTAAGCCACATTATTACTAGCCCATTTAACGCTAAACACATCCCTCTCTTCTTTTAGTGTAAATAATATCGTTTGTTAAAAAAAAAAATAAACAAAAAAAAATCCAGGTGCTAAAAAGCACGTGAGAGATCCAAAACCTGCAGTCCATGCGTGCCAAAAGATAAAAATAGAAAGAGCAAATAATACATCGTGGCACGTAAGCTATGTTCAGGGTTCATGCTGACATTAACTAGAAAAACACGTATTGCCCCAAACTGCTTGAGATAACTAGCCAACTAGGTGTAAGTGGGTCCCACCTGCAGGTTTTAAGATTTCACAATCAACGACTTGAATGGTCCTAAATTGAATAAGCAATCCAAAGAAAGGTCCTAAATTGAATAAGCAATCCAAAAAAAGTCCTAAGTTAGAGACAAACTTCCCAGATGTTACGGTGACAGCGTTTCAAACTAATAACAAACTCTCTAAACCGTGTTTCTACACCACGCATTGTGTGTCCTCTATGGCTGAACGTTGAAGTGAGAAAAAGGCAGGAAATCACTGCTATAGAGAGATAGAGAGGCAGGAATTCACTGCAACTGAGTTTTTCCGACTGTTTTCGTTACCAGTTATACGGGAAAACCATCTCAAGACAGACAGAAAGTCATTGCAATAGAGACTAGAGAGGCAATGTTAAATCAACTCTAAGATCTGATTCACATTTAAGGCAATGAAAACAGCAGAGGTCCTATAAGCTGCTGTGTGATGGTGACGGATCAACGTCCGTGTGTGAATTCTTGATCCAAACCCACCAATTTCGTACGTTTGGTAACATTGACACCACGAATCGTTTCACAGTTTTGTGCATACAAACTATATCAACAACCATTTGAATTTAATGATATATTTCAGTTTCTGATCCATTTCTTGCGGACTTAATTCTATTTAAATAATTGCATAATCCATTAATCCCTCAAACTAAAACACAAAGCAGTCGTGCTCAATATGTAAAGCTAAGTACTTGACAAAAAGGAAATTAGAACTAAAGCATGTCATTTGAGGAGAAAGATGGACTTACAACACGAGAGTGAGAAGCAATTCGGCCAACCACCACTCCAGCCACGAACCTACTGTTCTTCATAGTATGGTGGTGTTGCCTGAATACAAAGGTCATTCTCTTCATCCTCATCACTGTCGTCTTCATCTGCATCTACCCAGTTACTAGGATGGTGTTGTGAAAACCCACCGCTGTTAATTTGTGATCTATCTGGAAGAAACAGAATGCACAAGCTTTAGTTAATACAGTTGTATAAAACAGGCAAGATTAACCTAACTATTTTCTTACAAACCTCTAGGTTCTTCCATATGATCATTTTCCTCAGGGTGGCAGCTAGAATGACAGGTCAAGAGAACAATTTTGTAATAGATAAAGAATATATTTCATCATGCAATGACTTCGGTCCGACCCACATGAGAGAAACAAATACGGACTGGAACAGAAGTCGTAATGTAACAAGAAAACTTTCAAAATTATCGTATAAGCAAAAACTGAAGCAAATAGTGCGGTTTAGGATACGCATTGGGATCCACAGGCTCATTTCCCCCAGCAGATGCAGGATTCGAAATATGCAGTTTACTCATCCTTTGGACTTCTCTCTGTCCATTAGCATTCAAATTTCTTTCCCCTTGAAACTGTCCTCCTTCAGCACCGTTGCCACTTCTTGCACCACTTCCTGAAAAAAGTAAAACAGTTAACAAATAAGAGAACAACATCTTGTCACTATTAAAACATTCAAGAAACTGTTACCTGAGAGATCAGACCAAATTCTGGTGTGGTCAGATGGATGCTCAGAGCCACTTGGCCTACACCTTTCTCGTCGTGCTTCTGACCCTGTCCCATGCTCATCCCGAATGTGCATTTCAGTAGCTGCTTGTGGATGTTCTGCTGGATTGGTTTCATGCTGCTGTGACACTAGCATGGTTGCAAGTACAAGTGTAGCATCAAAATTTGAAGTGGACCCATCATCTAGACCAAACTTTGGTGCCATTAGAATAGGCCTGCAATCCCAACATATAATTAAGCAATCTTTAAGTCACAGTTTGCTAAATATAGTACTTGCATATGAGCTTTAAGCTCTTAGCTCAAACTCTCATGGGATACAAGAAAAAGAATGCAAGAGGAAGATAAAGAAACTAGGTATATCTTACTGTCCAGCTTTCTCAAAATATAAGTGGATGTCAATTTCACAGCCCTCGCAGAAAGAAAGGAACGCCTGAAATAATTCGAGAAAAAAAATGAAATGACAAATTGGAGGACCTAGGATTCAGCTAAAAAGAATGTGAAGCACCCTAGAAAAAAAATAGGCTAGGAAGTCTATACGCCTTACTAGAAAGCCTCAACCAATGAAGGTAATTGGGATGATAACAACAGTAATTAGCTGCATATTATCTCTATCTAAAAGACGAGGCTTATCAAATTGGACAATGCTGTTCACAGTGTAAACAAATTCAAATACAATTAGATCCCAGACAACGAATTTACTGACCTTCAACTCCTTCACACCGAATGTCACATCTATGGGGTCTCCAGTGTGGGTATACTGCACAAACTCTTCAGTAGGATCTATCCATAGTTGAGTATGCAGTGACGAATCACTGTCTGCTGGTCAAAGGTTGAAGCGTAAACATCCTTTTGTGGTAATTTCAATTTTAAGAAACTGAGATGCAAAATCCTTATTACCTTTGGTTGGGTCAATATAACTTCTAAGTTCAACAGCTTTTCCTCCAATTTCACTTGCTGCATCAGAAGGCAAGGAAGTGGGTTCTGTTGCTATGACTGTAATCTCCTGAAGCGATGACTGAAAATTAGCAAGCAATCTGTTCAGATCTCGGGGTCTCACAACTAAGCTGCTTGGGAATTTTCTCCTATCAAGAGACAAATGTTGTATATCGGGTTCAACATTGCAACTAATCCAATAGGTTTTTTTCATACCTGCATAATGTAGGTATGAAGTTTAAAATGATGGAAAGTGAACGACGTATATAAAAGGAAAATTATGTGATAAGGAAAGCTGCACAATGAAGTTGTCTAGTACGACATCATGACGCATCTACACAATAAAACTCAACGCATTCTAAATTTTATTGGTGTGCTCAAATTATAGTTCCAGAAGCCCCCTCGTTTTGACTGTGAATAGAAGTTAAATCAGCTACAAAAAGTTGATTGAATTCTGTAATACCAAATTTTGTATAAAAAATCAACAGCACATAACATGACAAAGGATAATTTACCACTGAAGCACTGTAAAGTCCATTGCAGTTTTGATGCATCGGGATCAGGCAATTTCACGCTCAAATTATCTATACTTGCTAAAGGTGTCCTAAGCACAGAGCAAACAGCCTGAACAAACTATGTCAGTAAGATTACCATGTTATTCAAGCCTGTTAAACAACGCAATTCCACAGAAAGATGATGTCTTACCTTTAAAAGCACACTACATTGCACCTGATTACCAGTTACAGTATAGACGTCAAAGAAATCAGGCTTAAATGTGCTCGATTGATAGGCAGAACGTGATGTATTGAGAGAGTGCAAGGCAAGCTGGATACAAGAGAATAAAATCTTTAGTAAAGCTGTGGTGGTATCAAAATCGTTAGTAACTCATTTTCTCAATTTTGGTCTCCAATTATGTCCACCCATTATATTTCACATAAATCAGTACACAGGGTAACAAAACAAACTATGAAGTAGACGGTCGAATAAGTACCGAGAACCTCAAGAGTTCTTTTCACTGAATACCAAACAAATACCAGCCAATCCCCAAATTAGGATACATTTCAAACCAAAAGTAACAATGAATTCGAGCTTCAATCGGAAGCAAAACTAGCGTCCGTTTACTAATTTCTTTAACTACTCACAAACGATTCATCCAAACCCCGGATAAATTTAATAACTTACCATACAGATCTTTTCCAAAACCCTAAAATGCACAAGCAAAACCCTAAATACTCATCATCATTTACCAACAGATAATTGTTTCAAAATATGAACCGGTAGTACTAAATATATGAGAACTCGATCGAATCTTACGCCACAGATTTATAGTGAACAGAATATAAAATTGATTCTATCATCAAGCATCATCACAATTACAACAATAAAATGCAAACAACTGCGCTGAAATTAAGGGCCCATTTCTGCATAAAATTGAAATTAACTAACTCATCAATTTAGTTGCATTAAAACCGAATTAACAAGAAATACGTACGAATTTGAGGCGTGCAGTGTTAATTAATTACTGATAAGTAAAGACTGTGCGGAGTGTCTGGAGGGAGGGAAAATGCGAGGGAAAGTGGAAAAAGGGAAGTTTGTGAGAGAACCTGAGAAGGAGAAGCTTGGACGGCGAGCTCGTTGCCGATGCGTGCGAGGCACGTGATGGAGCGGGCGAAGGTCTTCAGGGCGTTGCCGCTCACACTGAACTCCATCTCTGTCGGTCGCAGACGAAGACCGCCGCGCTCTGTAACTTGGCGTTGGCGGGAAGGATTTACTCGGTTTTGGAACAAAATATCAATGGAACTTTTCTAGGCCCGTTTTACTTGCGGGCTTTTTTATTAGAAGAACTTAAAACACATTTTGCAAGGCTAAACTTAGAAATGCTTTTCTAAAAAGCACTGTTCAGAAGCGGTTATTAGGAGAACATTGATATTTTCAACAAAATAATTTTAAGTGCTTTCTTAAAAAGCACTTGAAGTGCCTGCTTCCTATAGTACAAGGAAAGTTTTAACTTTTGCAAAATATTATCAGAAGTGTTTTAAGTGAGTTCGAAAGTATTTTTAGTCATTTTAAAAGTTTTTCTAAACAAGTCATGCGCTTTTTAGAGAAGCATGAAATGTTCAAAAGAACTTGGTTTTTTAATAAAACATTAAACTTGTTTACAACAAAATCACTCCTAGTAGAAGGGCTTTAAGTAAGAAGCAATTCAAAATACTTGAAGTGTTTTCTAAGGAAACACCTAATAAGTTATTTTTCGTAACCCACTTTTGTGATATAGAAAAATTTGATGTCAAACTAGCCAAGAATGTTTTTTTTATTAAAAACACTTTTAGTCTTTGCATAAACAGTATGTCAGTCCCACACATGGAACTAGGGCTCGTTTAAGAAGTGCTTTTAAATGGCTGAAAGCAATTTAAGTGAAAATGTTTTTAAAACCAATTCTTAGTAAAAATTAGGGGTGGGCACGGTCCGGTTCTACCCTCAAAATGGAACCGGAACTGAAAAATTTCAACGGTTTGGTTTGGTGCGGTTCCACTTATATTTATTACTAAAATTGTACGGTTCGGTTCATGCCGGTTTACGGTTCTAACCAAAATTATATATATGTTTTTTTCTAATTTTCTACTTCTAATACCAAACACATATTTCAACCACAAATTCAAGTAAATTTGAGTTTCCACTACTAGATCTACAAGATTTGTGACCAGAGGATAGAAAGTGTGCATATAAATATAAATCAAAAGATAAAAAGGCTCATATCAAGATCAAAGTGTAGATCTTAAATTAAAACTAAGATGTACATTATACATAATACACTGGAAAAGAATGGAGAAAAATAATGTAGGGGGAGAAAAGTGATAAAACAACAAAGGAGGAGGAGAGAAGTGAAGAAAAATATTGGGCTTATGCACATGGTCTTCTTGGAAAAATGTCTTATTTATAGAAAAATAATAATAAAACAATAATTTATATTAAAAGCGGTTCGGTCCGGTTCCTTCGGTTCTTAAGATTTCCAAACCAAAACCAGAACCGTTTGAAACGGTTCGGTTCGGTTTTTGTTCCAGTTTTGACTTTTTTGGTCAGTGCGGTTTTTTACGGTTCTTTTTATCACGGTTCGATTCAGTTTTCTGATTTGACGGTTTTTTTGCCCACCCCTAGTAAAAATACAAGTGAATCCTGCTAAAGCTTTTGGAGATGCACATAACTGGTATTTCTTACAAGAAGCACTTCAAATGCTTATGAATCCAAATCATTTTCTCTAAAAGCCTTTTTGGTAATTTAAAAGCACTTTCTAAATAAGCCCTTATTTGGGTTGTAGTTTTGCAACGCTTGGGTACCTTATAAGGAGATGTTGACCCTGATTAAGAGGATTGGGCTGGAGTTGCTAGGTCAGGTGGGTATTTACTTAGTTGGGTTTGTTGATTTATAGGCCCCTCTCACTGTGTATATAGAAAGCTTGCATTTAATTTTTAAAAAGAAAAACTTGAACAAGCTTAGATTTAATCAAAATCCTTATAATCCTTAGAAGGAGAATAGTTCTCGCAAACATATGGAGTAATTTTACAAGTTTGCTAGCATTTTCCACCTTCAATCTAACCATTGATGTATCAAGGGTTGTTGAAGGTCATGCATACACGCGTGGACGACTGATCGTAGCATATCTTTAAATTTTAACCGCATAAGTTGATATTGACTAACTTGAGTAGTTCTCCATAGAGTAAACTCTCCATTAACGGTTGTTAATTGATACAACTGAAATATCGTAGTAGTTAGAATTGGCTAGTAAAATGAGAGTATCCTAAACCATGAAACCAAAAGGAAGAGCGATACAAAACTAATTAACCAAATAATGAATCGTTTATATTCAAAACTATTTATGTAATATGTGGTTTACCGTCATATGACGTACCGGTCTAATATATATTATGCTTGTGTATAATTTTTGTTTACATGTCCATACATTATTAAATGTGAGGAGGCTGTTGTGTCAACTCTTCATTGGTCCCTTGCCTTGGTCAATACAAACACGCTACACTTCTCAAACCCACCAACCAAACGCAAGCCTCCAACTAAATATGTAATACGGCCTGTCGTTTTCAACTCTTTTTATGGCAAGAATGCGGCTCAAATGTTGTGTTTTATTAGACAAAATTGCTTTTGCATGTTTAGAGTGCGTTTGTCAGTGCTTTTCAAATTACTGTAAACATTTTAAAAATATATATTTTTAGAATTAACTTTTAGTAAAAATACAAGGAAATTATGAAGAAAAAAAACTTGATGTTCTTCCAAAAAAACACTTCAAGTGTTGTTGAAACTTAAAAACATTTTCATTAAAAATGTTTTTAATCATTTTAAAATTATTTCTAAACAAGCTCTAAAGCTACACAAACATATGAATATTATCAAACACTTTGTTGGGTAGTTTTGATCATGTAATTTAATTATACGAGAAATATGCTAATATCAATCGTTCGTGCGTTTGAAACTATCAAAATTATAAATCTGTGTGATGGTATTAGCTTCATGCTTTATTGTGATAGTTTCAACTTTTCATTATGTTTTTTTTTTGTCTTTTTATATACTGTTTTCATGATGTTTTGGATTTGGTTCAAGTTGAGAAGATTGAGTTTAAGAAAAGGGAAATAAAGCCAAAGTGCTACCCAGCACATATTTTTTGATGGTCATGACTTACTACTCCTTCACTTTACACCAACTTATAGCATGGGGCTCAAATCCCATATTATGCAATGTTTATGGGACATGGTTTCATTTTAAGGAGACATCTCCCTAACTTTAATCTCTATTTAGTTAGTATTTTATCCTCGATAATATTATTTAAACACAAAACTATTTACATTGTTGATACTCCTCTAATACATGTATATGACTCATATTATTGTTTGTGAAGCTGTCTCAAATTTAAGTGTTCAAATAACATTACTGAAACTGATCACATTGTATTGAGGGTCTGAGGCACTCTCAAATATTACATGTGACTTTTGTCATTGTATTTGAACCTCACTTGTATTGGAGATGGTATCAACAATGTGTTAGTTTTATGTGTTTAAATAGCATCTTAGGCACAAAAAGTTTAAGTGGCTCTGATTATGCAATGGTAAAAATGAATTCAGATCCACTCTAGAATCTTTGTATCCGGAACTGAAGGATCAAAGAATCCAAGCCGTTCAAGAGAAAGAAAGAGATTCGGACTGTTCAAGGCTAGATTTTATGTAAGATGGATCAGTGTGATGTGCTAATGAGGACCACATAATTTAAATTGAGTAATCCTAATTTCTTGATCCGTTCGCTCCAGACACAGATCCGGAGAGGATCTAGATTCGGTAAAAACCATATCATATAGCGTAGCTTGAGGTGTTGCATCATTGTATTAATGTGTCATGATTGGGGTCAGTACCAACCTAATTAACATCACCCCAACTAATTACCCACACTTAAGGTTGTAATTATTGATCCCCCTATTCCAGTTCCCTCCCAAATGAACACAAACATATCCAATTCCAACCTTACCTTTTAAATAAAGGAAAACTAATGAAAAATGTTTGAAAACTTTGAGTTTTAACGATAAGAACAAAATAAAAGGGAAAGTGAATAGTATCATAATTGACTTTTTAGTGTAAAAATATGATTTTTTTTATTAAAATTAACAATACCGGAACATTTTTGTTAAAGTTCCCTTTAAATAATTGAATCGAACTTTCCTCATGTGCACTAAAAAGCCCATCTCCCATTTGATCCTGCAGAAATGTGTACTGTTCATTATCCAAAGGAGTATGGAGTGCAATGCTCAATCTGCCACACCCCTTTGATTCTCGTGAAGTGAGTCTGATTAACTCAATCAAAAGAAACAAAGAAGTCGAACAGTTTGAGAAAAGGGACAGAGAACATTGTGTGATTGCGAGTGCAAGTGCAGACCTAATTGCAACTAATGTGAGTTGGCAGATGTACAGGAAGTAATGTGGGAACTCTGAGCAACATGTAGGCATAGCTTTCTGGTTAACTTAGAGTTGTGCTTGCAAAATTAGGGTCTTGTCATTGCTATTGTGCAAAGGACACTGTTCACCAGTCACCACCAAGAAAAAGTGTATATACATGTATATACATATACATATATGTGTGTATATATATGTATGTATATACATATATACATATATCTCTGTGTGTGTGTGTGTGTGTGTGTGTAATATTCCTTGTTCGCTGTGCATGTGATCTACGGTGGTTAAAGGGTTAAACAGCTAACCAGAGCCGTCGATGAAGGGGAGCAACATGGCCGCAGACTCCAGAGGCTCCCCATTTTTATCAGATATATAGCTTTGTCCACATCCTAGGATAAAAAATAAAATAAAAAAAAAGGAAAAATTTGAAATAGGTCTAATTTTATAGGCCAACTTTTGAAATAGATCCAATTTTTAGTGACTTTTAACTTGTGAAATAGGTCTAATTTTTAGTTATTTTAGACTCATATCAAAAGACCCCTAAAAGGAATAAGCAGCAATTAGGTTCATGACTCCCAACAGATGCTGTAAATGTCGTGCAGATTTAGTTTTTATCTTCTTGTTTTCATGGATATATATATATATATGTATATATAAGTTTATATGTTAAATACTTTGTACAAAACTATGATTTGTACAAAACTATGCCAAAAATTACGCTTAAAAGGGTCTTAATGTTTTGTTTGAAGAAAATAAGGGCCCTTATATGTGATCTTGCCACCTAAATTTCAGTCGAGCACATACAACTAACGTAAATAAAGGCTAACTGAGGTCTTATGTGTTGGAGCAATATTAGAAAATATGAAAATAACACAAGAATTCCAATAATAATAATCATAAAAAAAATAACATCAATAGTATACAAGATTAATATAAAAAATTAGAGATAAAGTTAGAAAAACTAACAAACTTGAAGATTGAAGCTTGCATAAATGCAATGTCCTAAAGATAAAATTTCGTCCATACTCTTATGCTTATAGTTCGGTAGGTGTCCATCTTTCAGGATTCAACAATCTATAATCTGCAGTCAAAGCACTTCAATCTTTGGACTTTGGCTAACTTTATATATTCCGTACTCTCAAAACACGACTCGAAATTTGACACACAAAGCATGAGAGAAATAAAGTGGGGAATCCTATTTCTCAAGAGTAAAAATTAACTCTAATTTTCTATGTTTATGATGATGGTTGCATGAGTTTATATAGCTCCCAGTACTTCTTGTTAAAGATATGTAACTTTTCATCTATAATTATACATCATTTGACAAGAGAATGCACCTAAATAACATAACCTTTCTAAGAAATATTGACACATCCTGGCCCGGGCCCCACCACATCCTGGGCTCGACTCCACCGCAGCATGATATTGTCCGTTTTGGGCCCCGACCACGCCCTCACGATTTTGTTTTAGGGAACTCACATGAGAACTTCCCAGTAGGTTACCCATTTTAGGATTGCTCTTGCGCGAACTCGCTTAACTTCAGAGTTCCGATGGAATTTGAAGCCAGTGAGCTTCCAAAATGGCTCGTGCTAGGTAGAGATGAGAATATATATATAAGGCTTACAAGATCCACTGCCCTGGGCGATGTGAGATGTTACAAACCACCCCCTTAGGGCCCCGATGTCCTTGTCGGCACGCTTTCGGCCAGGGATTGGCTCTGATACCAAATTGACACATCCCGGCCTGGGCCCCCACCACATCCCGGACTCGACTCCACCGTAGTATGATATTGTCCGATTTGGGCCCCGACCACGTCCTCACGGTATTGTTTCTGAGAACTCATACAAGAACTTTCTAGTGGATCACCCATCCTGAGATTGCTCTCATGTAAACTCGCTTAACTTCGGAGTTCGGATGGAATCCGAAGCCAGTGAGCTCCCAAAATGTCTCGTGCTAAGTAGAGATGAGAATATTTACAAGATTCACTCCCCTAGGCGATGTGGGATGTTACAGATATAGTTAACACTATTTTTCATTAAATTATTAAAATTATATATTACAATATTTATACTATAATATCTAATTTCCAATATTCTGTAGTGAATAATGCTTAATGCTTGTTTGATATTACTTTTAAAATGGTTAAAAATGTTTTTTGACAACTAAAAGTGTTTCTATCTACGTTTGATATCAAACGTCGCAAAACCTCTGTTGCTGTGTGAACGGCCTAAAGTGATGGATTTAAGGGAACCGGGTTCCAGATTGTTAGATGGAAATTTCCCGGAAACTCGTCAGGAAGAATATGCAAATGGGGACAGTATTTAGGCTCAAGTGATGGAATATATATAAATGTAAGGTGTTTGTTTATATATTAAGATTCTCTAATGAATCATTGGGATGGGTTTCTTTTTGAATTAAGATTCTCTAATGAATTATTGGGATGAATTCATCATCCATCTCAATAATTCATTATATTTTCGTCATGTCTTCCATTCCTGCATATGGCAAAGGATAGAACTTCGCTACTAAAAAGATCAACAGCTGCTACAAGTTTATGCCCAATCACAGCTGGTCACGTGTTCAAAATCAAAATTTCAACACATATCCAACTGTGATTGGACATAAGCATCAGGGATCTTTCAACAGCCAAGTTCAGTTCTATGGCAAAACCTTGTAACACACTTACCCTTTTGAGCTACTTCAGAATTCATTTTTTTGGTCGGAAGCTTCAGAATTCATTTATCTGAAAAGAAGTGGAGTTTACTGTTTTTGTAGGTGGGTAAAAATTTGCATAGAGTAATGCAATAGCTGCATAGCAGCACAGTTTATGTTTTGTTTTTAGGGAACAGTCAATTTGTGTTCCCTTTCTTTTTCTTTCTGCAAAACTTTTTTTCTAGCTATTTGATTAAACGAGATAAGATCAGTTAAAGTGATTTAGACATGTGAACCGAAGACGTATAGAAACTTTGCTTAAATGATGCGACTATAAGACAGAGGCAAAAATGGTAAAGGAATATCTAGAAAGACTTAAGGGAACACTTAGCGTAAAACCAAATACAGTGATGTTCTAGTATTTATACAATCAACTCATTTAATGAGATAATGCTTTATTATTATTGTTATTTGATTAAAGGAATCAAAGGAAATTCAAAGCCAAGATTAAGAAGCAGTGTGTCTAGAAATTTACCTTATTTTTCGTCAATAAAGGATAAGAATAATTATCTTTGAGAAACCATATTTTTTCATGCAAGAATAAGAATAAAACAAAGAGGTTCTCTTGCTTATAAAGCTTGGAATGTCAATTGACCACAAGTGGACAAGGGAATAAAACCCTAAAATGTGCCCTTTTATCAATAAATTAGAAGATATTAGGTTTTTTTTTTTTTTTTTTTTTTTTTTTGGGTTCAACTGTGACCAAAACAAAATTTAGATTAAAGTTGCAGAAAATTATAAGTCCAGAATTTCCATTCAATATTTGGCAATGGACAATAACATGTAGGACCCATTAGATGTTGGTCTTCCTCTAAGGCCATCTCCAACCGATGGCTGGTCAAATGGCTCGTTTTAGCCCTCTGACCCTCCAAGATTCTCCAAGATATTAATATTTTAATGAACATTACAGGACCATATTTGCTTCCGTCTCCAACCGAGGACCAAAGGACCAGAGGGCTCATTTTAGCTCTATCACAAAAAACCGTCTTCAACCGAGGGCCATAGGGTTAAACATAATTTATTATTTAAAAATTTATAACTTAAATGTTGTTAAATGTTTTTTTAACAAATATGAAAAACTAGAAATATTTTTCATAATTTGTTAAATGTTGTTAAAAACTAAAAATTTTGTAAAATAGAAGTTATAGGAAAAAAAATAGAATTAAAAAAAAAATGAAAAATAGAAGTTATAGGAAAATTTTCGTAAATAAAAAATAATAATAAAACTGTAAAAAAGAAATTCAAATCAATCCTGTCGGTTAAACCGACAGGATTGATTTGAATTTTAGCCAGCCCTCAAGGCCTCTCCAATTCCATGGGGCCCTCTCAAATTCCACAGCCATCTGGCCTAGCTCTCGGTTGGAGACGATTTTCGGATTATTTTCGGCCCTTTTGATCCTTTGGTTGGAGATGGCCTAAATATTGTGAGTTTTTTTAATGTGTCCGGAATATGGACGATACGCTATATGTTACTATACTAATGAAGGAAAAAATTGTTTTCAAATATCTCATCTACTTGTATAATATCATATAACATATGTGCGTACATCAAGAACATGAAAAATCTCTCATAAATATTATAACTGATAGGACCCATGAAAAAACCCCAGAATATAAAACCACCGCATGCACCATTTGGTAGGAAAAATTAGAAAAATAGTGGTAAATAATTAATTAAAGGCTTTTTTTATTAAAATAGTCTATGAGATTTGAATAACTCATCATTTTGGTTATTAAGATTTGAAATCAATAGAATTGGTTCTTAAGTTTCCCCACCATCAATCATTTTGGTCATTCCGTGAAAAATCTCCATTAAATAAGGATATAATGACAAAAGTATCCTCAATTTTTGTCAAATCATTTTGGCCTATTGTTTATTAAATTGATGGTAGTTTTGTCATTTTAATCTTTATTTAACATAAGTATTCACGGAATGATCAAAATGATTGATATTGGATAATCTCAGAGACCACTTGTATTGATTTCAAAATTCAGAAACCAAAATGAGGAGTTATGCAAATCTTAAAGATCATTTTGATTAAAAAGCCTAATAGCCTTAATTAAACATGACTAAAGTAATTAAGGAAAACTAATGAAAATGACTTGAAAATTTTGAGTTTTAACTAGAATGACAAAATAAAGGGTAAAACGAATAGTAACATGATAGATTTTTTAGTGTAAAAATATGATTTTTCATTAAAATAAATAGTACCATGAGTTTTTCGTTAAAATTTCCAAGTAATTAGGGTAGAGCTTGGCCAAGTGTCACTACTTAACAACACATAACTGTGATCAAGTTTTATTGATAATAATTCATAATCTAATCTGAAACAGTCTAAACTAAAGTCAAACAGAAGCTTATAAGCGAAAGCACTGTGCTTCTGCTTCTGACTCTATCGTGGACATGATTTGCTTGCTTGTGTTGTGGGGTTGCTTGCCGCAGGAGACAATGTCTCAAAAGCAATAATTAAAGTAAAGGCGTCCATACTACCGTACAAATCGGCTTTTAATATCATCTCCAAAAATGCTTTTAAATCCAAAAGCACTAGCCTACAGATTAAAGAATGAAAAAAAAATAAAAATAAAAAAACCTAAAGCAAAGAGGACAAAGAGGACAGCCGATCACAAACTCCAAAAACATACCCAAAAAAAAAAAAAAAAAAAAAAAAAAAACTCCAAAAGGGCTTGCTTTATAAAGTATACCGTTGTTTTTTGCACATTCTTTTTTATTTCACACTTATCTTTATGAATTTTGAGATGTGTTATTTACAATTTTTTTTTTAAGTATTATTGGTACTTCAAAAATCTCATTTTACACTTTTCATAAGTGTATTTTTTTTCCAAATATAAAAAGTTTAGAGTGTAGAATGAGATTTTTGGAGTGCCAATAACAATTTCCATTTTTTTACTTCTCGTATTTTTTTTAAAATTTTCGACTGTCGAATTGAATGAATTAAAAAAAATATCAAATGACAAAATTCAATTAAGAGTGTATGAGAAGTAAAAAAAAATGGTGTGTGGATATCACACCCCTTAATTTTTTTATCTATTAATGTTTTTTAATTCATTTGATTTGACGATTGAAAATTAAAGAGGTCAAAATGAGTGTAGATAACACCACCCTTTAAAGGGAATTGGATCCCATCTGGATCCACTTTGTGGGGATCCTATGGATATCAATATCTTAGTCATTCATCGTGTATCGTGTTGTCATAAATCATTTGACTATTTTATTTAAAATTAAATACAAATGGTATTTGACGAAAACTAACCGCACGATATATGATGAACTGCTAGAATGTGAGGATCCTATGATCCCCACAAAGTGAATCCGGAGAGGATCATTTTTCCCTTTAAAGTAAAAACTTTCAAAGGAGATCAATTATTTTAAAATTTCAAGTTTATAGTAAAGAACAAGGGACTTTTACCATTTGGTAAATGTAAACATTTTTTTCTTTCACAAAACCAGCAAAGAAAACCTATTCCCCCATCTTAGAAAAACAAAATTCATCTGAGATCAAATCTCCAGAACTCATTTTGTATGTGGCCTGATTGACACGTGTTAAGTTTATGATAATAAAAGCTAATGTGAGTTAAGTTTATTAACATGTGTCCATAAATGATGAAGGCTAGGCTATAACATCCCACATCGTCTATGAGAGTAGATCATGTAAGCCTTATATGTATATTCTCATCTCTACCTAGCACGAGGCCTTTTAGGTGCTCACTAGCTTCGGGTTCCATCGGAACTCCGAAGTTAAGCGAGTTCGGGCGAGAGCATTCCTAGGATGGGTGACCCACTGGGAAGTTCTTGTGTGAGTTTCCAGAAACAAAACTGTGAGGGCGTGGTCGGGGTCCAAAGAGGACAATATTGTGTTACGGTGGAATGGAGCCCGAGCTGGGATGTGACATAGGCCACATAGAGATTACATAGGCCACATGAGTGCAAAAGATTTGATCTCATTTAATATAAGACATTAAACTAACTTGCTTCTTAATTTCCAGTTAACAATGTGATTAACATCCTTTTGCACATCTCTAATAAATAGTTTTGACTAATCTTTTCACTTTCTCTATTAATTTTCCCCTTTATGCATCATTAAGAGAGTATTTCAAAATATTGAAATGGCCCTACAAACCATAAACATCATTGTGAAAATGCTAAAAATTAGAGTAAAAAATTGTAACAATGGTCCTTCAACTTTAACCCAATTGGAGCAATGGTCATTCAACTAAAAATCTATTACTATTAGTTCCTCAACTTATCAAAACGTGCAACTATGGTCATTTTTGTCAACTCCATTAGAAATTCCGTCAAAATAAGTCATGTGCCAGCACGCGAGGCTTAATCAAGGGGTAATATGGAAAATCAAATAAGAAAAATTGTATCAGTGGTTCCTCAACTTTAATCTAACTAGAAAAATGGTCCCTAAACTTTAGCTTAATTGGAGCAATGGTCCATCAACTTCAAACCAATTGGAGCAATAGTCATTCCAACATAACTCATTTTGACATAATTCTGATGAAGTTATTGAAAAGAATTATAGCTAAATGTTTTGATGAGTTAAGCTACTATTGCCCCAATTTAGTTAAAGTTGAGGAACCATTGCTACAACTTGCTCTTAAAATTAATGCAATACGTGATAGAACTTACATGCAAAAAGTAATACAAAAAAAAAAAAGTAAACATGCGTCAGTACATTATAAGCTTGAAAGACCGTCATGATGACATTATAAGCTTAAAATATTATCACAATGACATATTCGGAACAAATAAGTTCCAAAGGGTCGCTCCAAAGACCCTTCTCTCAAAAACCTAGAAAGGGTTTTTGTTTGCAACTAGACAGATCAAAGTGATATAGTTTCAATTTTGAATGGTCGAAATGCATTTTCCCTCTTTTTCTTTACGAGTAAAGAAACAGCTGAAATAAGAAGCCAAATTGCCATAATCCACTTTACACATCAGAACGCAGAGTTGAAGACACAATTAGAGACCCAACGTGATTAATTAATTAAACCGATCATTACATGGTTAACAACTCTTTTAAAACTGATTAAAAGAGCAAAAACTAAAAGATAATTAGCCTAGAGCTAGACATAACGACCAACTACTGCTGAAACCGTAATAGAAAATTAACCTACAACACCATAAAACCCCATTTATTCTTCCCCACTCAGCTAGGATTAGCCTTCACATTGCCCGATGACATAACAAATAACAAAGCTCCAAGTCATTCCCCAAAAGCACTTATACAAGTAGTGTAAGTTCCCCAAAAGCACTTATACAACCTTATGCGGCCTTCACCTTCCAACTCCATACTCTCCAATGCAGCCACTGCCCACAATGCTCACATAATGGTGCACCCGTTCGGATTCTCGTCGCTGAACAGCTCGAAGGAATCGGACTGCTGCGGCGGATTATATACCGGCCGAGACGGGTTGTACTGCGGATATGAGTCCGAATGATAGGACCGGGGCTCGGTCTCAGCTGCCACACTTTGAGACACATAAGAGTAAGAATGTGCGTGAGGTGGTGGTGCAGCATACTGGGATGCACCGTAGCTACTGGCGGGGTAGGCCGTATTGAAGTTCATAGCTTGGATTGGACGCCCGTTGCTGTTCTGCCTGGGGTACTGGTATTCATACAACAGCTGATGTGGAGCCATGTGATTGGCTGGAGCTGGTGCCAGAGCCGGAGCAAAGTTTGGGCCTTGAGTACCATATGGAGGCATGCAAGGCACAGGAGGACCACGTGGCACATTGCCATGATTAGGCGGTAATCCAGTGCGTGCTGGAGCAGCATCACCACATTGCTCATCCTCATCCGAATCGCCAGCATTTGCATTCCCCTTTTGCCCCTTCTTTTTCTTCTTGGTTCCACTGCCGCCAGCACCGTCGCGACCTCCACCGCCGCCTCCACTTTTCTCAACCTCACAGTCACTGTCATCGTCGTCGTCCCCACCAAAACACTTATCCGCCGCATCCGGCTGTCCCGACATGTTCACAGCCTTACCCTGCCTAACCCCCTCAACCTTCACCTCTTTGCCTTTTCCACCGCCACCCCCGCTGTTTTTTGCCTGTGCACCACCGCCCTCAATCACTTTCACAGCATTAGCCCCCTCACCGCTCTTACTCCCACCCGCGCCGCCACCACCCTCATTTTTCTTCTTACCACCATTATCCTGGACTTGAACAACTTCATCCTTAACCGGTTTCCTTTCATTATCACCACTGCCGCCGCAGCCAGGTCCGCCATGGTTACCGTCTTGGGAGCCTTTGGCGTTTTCGCCTTGCTGTCTCTCCTTGTTGCTCCCCTTTTTTTTCTTCTTGTCGTTTGAAATATTGCTGTTGTTAGCCTTCTGATCAAGCCACAGCTCTGCATGTTTCCCTCCCT
The DNA here is from genome assembly GCF_019419815.1 of Pyrus x bretschneideri. Lineage (NCBI taxonomy): Eukaryota > Viridiplantae > Streptophyta > Magnoliopsida > Rosales > Rosaceae > Pyrus > Pyrus x bretschneideri. Next base: position 6,626,902 of record NW_025999402.1, read on the forward strand.
TGGCCAGCTTCCTGATCAAAATCTCCGGCTCCACGTTCCCAGTCACTGTCACTTTGTTTTCCTTCCCGAAGCTCCCATCGAACTCTGTTTTGTAAACCCCTGGAAACCCACCAAAGAAATCATCAAAAATCAGTAAAATTCACATAATTTTTTGAATTAAAACAATAAAAACTCATAAAAAACAAAACCCATGTTGTAAAAATTAAAAAACTTGAGCTGAACTGTAATTCTGTAACTGAAAAAAGTTGATGAAACAGGGGACATGCAAATCAGAAACCATCAAATCAATAAGGACCGTACGATTCAAAAAACTACAAAAAAAAAAAAAAAAAAAAAAAAAAGGATTAAAATCCTATCAGAGGGATTTTAAGGTTACCATCTATTTTTTTCAAGATTTTTGCGACCTTTTTCTTGCAGCCCCCACAGTGTATAGGGACTTTCAAAACCCAAATCTGTAAAACGGAGAAGAAGTTGTTAGAAAATCTGAAAGTTGAAACCTTTTTCTGAAAAAATAACAAGTTGGTGTTCTTCGAAATTAAATTACTTTGTATTTGAGAGTGGGTACGGAAACTTCTTCAATTTCTTTCGGTTTTTCTGGCTTGGCTTCACGCTTAGCTTCAGCTTTTGCCATTAGACAGAATCAGAGGGAGTGAGCAACTCTTGATTTTTAGAGAGAGAGGAAGAGAGGAAAGAGAGAGAGAGAGAGAGAGAGAGAGAGAGAGAGAGAGAGAGAGAGAGAGAGAGAGAGAGAGGGGGGGTTTGCAATGAGTGAGGCAACTGGGAATGCTTCAGAAGGAAGGGAGGGGGGTTTATGATGTGGAGGGGAAAGATCTAGTGACTGAGGGGGAACTGGGTTGCACAGTGGAAATTACAGTGGGGTCCCTTGAAGTTGGTGCTTGGTGGGGTGGCTTTATATTTTTTTTATAAATATTTTTGGTCGAATTCTATATTTTTAAATTTCATTTTAGTACAATGAGAATTAATGTGAAATAAAAGATTTTAATATAAAATTCCTAATTTTATATTTGAAACTTTGGAGACCTATGAAATGTCGTAGGATTTGATGCCTCTTCTAGCTAAAGATTACTAGCACTTTGAGTTTTATAATACCAAATCCTATAACTTCCTACTGGAATGTGAAAGATTTTTCATTGTATTTGAAATACATAATTGAATACGAAATGTCATTATACAATTAGAAAGATACTTGAAAAAAAAAAAAAAAAAAAAAACTTCAATGGTATAATGACAAGTAGTGTTTCACCTCGTGTTTCAGGCAAGTTCAACAAACGTAACATATTCACTACTCTTCATGTAGTGTTCCGTCTTGTGTTTCGGACAAGTTCAACAAACGTAGCACATTCATCGTTCTTCCCAAAGAGAGATTTTTCAATATTCCCAAAATACGAACACACACGTCGTATGTCATTATACAAGTAGAGAGATATCTAAAAAAAAGTTCATCTACTTGTATAATAACATCCATATTCCACGTTGAAACATCTCTCCCTCCCCAAATCTTTCTTCTCATTTTTGCAATTAAAATTGTAATAAGAGATTAAGAGTGCAGTGATTTGGCTTGGTTGTGAAGATTCTATCATTTGGGTCTTGGTTTTTTGGGAAGAATTATGTGATCATTATGCTGGACTGGAGAATGGAGATAACTAGCAAAATCATCGAAACCCAAGTGACACTTATTGGTGCTAATGATGGAGGTCAATTGCATGCCTTACTCTTCTGAGTAGAAACTTGATTCTCCTCGGTCATTGGCAAAGTTTCCTATAAAATTTCGTGTTAATTAATACATATGACGACATGTGATAAGATTGAAACATAGTTTAGTATAATTTTGCTATGAAATATTGCTTGATCTAGTTTTCGAGAGTATAGTAGCTTACTGGAAATGGGATTGTCAATGTGGCATTACCCTAAATTTATTATGTGTTGACATATGCTGTAACTTTTGTACACAACACGTGATAGGTTTGAGACAAAGTTATCTTGAGAATCATGTTTCCTTGAAGAGATTTAGACCACACAATTGAAGTTCTCTAACAATTACACTCAACAAACTCTCTTAGATTTGAAGAGAAACTTACTCGAAACGCATTCTCTATTAAACTAATAGTTCATTAAACCTTAAATTCAAAAGCCAAAAATTATACAACAACTTAAAAAAGCAGATTTTGGTTAGCCTATTGAAAAGCGTACTATTTTTTTTTACAAACAAATAAATAAAACAAGAAGCAATTTAACATGAATTGCTTAATTTGGTACCACCTATGTGCTGTAGGAACAACTTTCCAATTAGAAGGCATTGAAAATAAAGTTTCCCTTTATTTAACTGTTAAATTACTGGTTTATTTTTTTTCTGCCTTGAATCTGCTTTTTTGAACATTTGTTTACAGTTAATTTGCCAACGGTTTGTCAAATAATGCAAGAATTAAGCATCTTTGAATACTAAAACAAAGCTTCATCATTCGTACTTTTCTGAAAAGGTCCAACAGTAGCCGGCTCATAGTTAGAAAACTTAAATCCGGAGTATCGTTTGCCTTCTACCAAACAGCTGCACCTATTCATAAAAAAAAAGGAAAACTAATGAAAAAAATTTGAAAATTTTGAATTTTAACGATAAGAACAAAATAAAGAGCAAAGTGAATAATATTATGATTGACTTTTTAGTGTAAAAATATAATTTTTCGTTAAAATGAACAGTAATATAAGTTTTCGTTAAATTTTCTTAAAAAAACCTGCGAAACGTTTTGCTTGTACTTGATTGCTGTGACTTGCCTTTTGGGTTTTATATATCTTATACTACCCTTTTTATTAATGAAATCCATTTAGTTTGACCCCAAAAAAGAAAAAAACTAACGAATCTTCTACATAGTCTGCAACCATACAATTGGAAAATTGAAATAAAAATAATAAAATTATAGAATTTTTTTTATTTTTTTTAGTATATTGATATTTTTACATTGAAGAGATGAAGAGTTTGGTAAAGCCATATAATGGGCAGCCTAATTTGGTATCGAATTCGCCATCCACGAGATTCGAACCTAAGACATCTCACTTCCAAATGAAAAGGAATACCACCAGATTGTAGTATTAAGTGACAATAAAATTACTTTACATGAATGATGATTATGAGATCATTGCTTAATCGCTTGCACATTACGTTTATACCCAAAAGGGAAAGCTGCATAAGGAAGTTAATTTACAAGTTCTCTTTATATGAATATTTATGGCAATTAATTTATCATTCAAATGTTGATTAACGTGCTTATTTTTTATTGATTACATATTTGATCTGCAAATTTAATCGTTCTAGTATTATTCTAATCTAAAAGCTCAAAATTAGGGAATATGATATGCAAAAATCATTTTTCTAAATGCAAAGCACGGAAAACAATTTTTAACTTTTTGGTTTTGTTAAATATTGGTAAAAATATAGAGCTTAATTAACCCATATACATGTACAAGAAATCAATCAAATCAGTGATGTTTATAGTTATACACATGAAATTACCTAGAGAAAATTTGTTTGAGCTGTGATGCCCAGTCACCAAATCTTCGAATGTTAATACTTAGGTAATCGTCTCTAGAAGCCAAAGTATAACCGAGAAATGATGCCTATAAAACACATAAATCCTCGCTATCAATAGCTTTATTTATTTATTTATTTTGAATCGACAATTGTCGTTTATAAGATTTAAATTCAAAATTTATTATCATCTAAATACTGGTAGTGGAAAAGTTGTACATCCAACAAACTCTCTCAGATTTAAGAAAAACTTACCTGAAAATTTTACTGTTAAACTAATAGTTCATTAAAAATCCAAAAGCTAAAAATTATACAAGAGTTAAAAAAAGCAGATTTTGGTTAGCCTATTTAAAAAGGTACTGTTTTTTTTACCAAACAAATAAATAAAACAAGAAGCTATTTAACATGAATTGCTTAATTTGGTACCACCTATGGGCTGTATGAACAACTTTCCAATTAGAGGGCATTGAGAATAAAGTTTCCCTTTATTTAACTGTTAAATTACTGGTTCATTTTTTTTTTTTATGCCTTTAAATCTGCTTTTTTTTTAACTTTTATTTACTGTTAATTTGCCAACGGATTGTCATAATAATGCAAGAATTAAGCATCTTTGAATAGAGGCAGATTGTCTGCCCTCCTGTTTGGATATCATTCCCATCATCTTCTATTTGTGCAGTCATAATTAAGTCACGTCAACATTTTATATTTATATTGCTTTTTGTCTTATTATCTCTATAAAAAATCAATATAAAATATTAACGTAACTTAACCGTAATCACACGTAAAATAAAAGAAGATGAAAATGACGTATAATCAGAAGGGCAGACCATCTACCTCCTCTTTGATTACGTAAGAAACTTAAAACAAAACTTCATCATTGTACTTTTGTGAAAAGGCCCAAAAGTGGCTGGCTCGTAGCAAGAAAAACTTGGATCTGGAGTGCCGTTTACCTCCATCAAACAGCTGCGCCTCCATTGCAAAGACACCGCCACCACCCAAAAAAAGAACCTACCAAACGTTTTGCTTATACTTGGTTGCTTAATTGAGGTTTCTATATCTTGTACTAGCTTTTTTATCAATAAAATTTATTTAGTTTGACCTAATAAAATAACAAATCTTCTACATATTATAGTCTGCAACCATACAACTAGAAAATTGAAATTAAAAAATAATAAAAATATAGAATTAATTTACATAATTGCTTGCACATTACGTTTATACCCAAAAGGGAAAGTTGCATAAGGAAGTTAACTTAAAAGTATTTTTATGGAAATAAAACTTGGTCTCGGTTTTCCGGGAAAAATCCTAAGTAACCTCTTTAACTCCCTAAGTAATCCATGTACACCACAGTAAATTACTCCTGCAGCAAAAGGACATAAGAAAACCAACTTAGAACTCGTTTGGATGTGCTTTTAAAATGACTGAAAATGTTTTTTGTGAAAATATTTTTAGAAACAATCCTTAGTAAAAATGTTAGTAAATCTTGAAAAAAAAACACTTAAAGTGCTTTTGGAACCCAATAACATTTTATCTAAAAGCGTTTTCAGTCATTTTAAAAGTACATCTAAACGAGCCCTTAATTTTTCTTTATTTTATTTCTAATCCAACACAATTTTGTTTAATTTTATCTCTTAATTTTTCCTTATTTTATTTAGTCTAGAGGAAAAAAATTATACAAGAGTTTGCAAAAGGAGAATATGATGTGCGGAAATCACTTTTCTAAATGCAAAACAAGAAAAACAATATTTTACTTCTTGGTTTTGTCAAGTACTGGTAAAAATATAAGGCTTAATTAACCCACTTTTTTTTGTGCGTGAACCCACAATTAATCCCAATACAATGAGCCTATTACCAAATACTTATGATGACTTTTAGATAAATCCTAGTGTACACGAAATATTATAAAGCCAAAGTTACATTTTAATGCACTGCATGGAGTTCCTCGTACATGAATTTTATCACAATAAATCCTGTGTGCAAGTGCTACTTTGTCTGCATCATTTATCCAATCACCTAATGTTTGAACGTGAATAATCGTCTCCGAGAGCCGAAGTAATCGAGAAGGGATGCCTATAAAACACATCAATTCTCGCTATTCATAGCTTTACATATTTTTATCAATAACTGTCGTTTATAAGATTTAAACTCAAAATTTCTCCCGCAAGATGGAGACTAAGTACTGATAGACTAAACCATCATGTTCATGCATGGATTTACTTTGTATTAGTAATGTAGTAGTAAACAAATATTAATGATGATGAAAATTATATGTACAGAAAATTACCAATGAAATGGGGATGTAGCTGAACAATTAGCTTTTTAGTCAAAATAGTCATTGAGATTGATATAACTCATCACTTTGGTCCTTGAGATTTAAAATCGATAGAATTGGTCCCTGAGACTTTCCACCATCAATCATTTTGGTTCTTCTGTGAAAAATCTTTGTTAAGTTGAAGAAACCATTAGTTAAAGGGGAGAGGTTGATTTGATAAAAAACTCTCAATTTAACAGAAATTTCTCATAGAATGATAAAAATGATTGGCGGTCGACAATCTCAGGAACCACTTCTATCGATTTTAAATTTCAAAAATTAAAGTGAGGAGGTATGTCAATCTCAAAAATCATTTTGAATAAAAAGAACCGAACGATTTACATAGATATACCGCCCACGACTGTATTTGAATCTTTGAGGTTTTGACATATGCAGTGCCAAAACATTTCCGGGATATGCTGGAACCCGAAATATTAATCAAAGATTTGACCAAAACAATAAATAGTGCTTGTATTTATCCTTTCGATGAAGATGTTCATAGTGAGAAAGAAGTTGATCAACTTTCGAATGGACCTTCAAAATTTCAACAGTTTTATAGCCCGACCTGAATATGCACGAATCAAGCCCTCACATGCGTAGAGTAGGACTGAACAGCCTTATACATCTACATCTGTGACAATAAATGGACATAGCAAGGTTATAAACGAAAGCAATATATAGACACCACTGAAGCACTATCGAAAACACGAACCACCAATAGTCGTCTGGCCAGTTGGTCCCATAAAACAACTTCATTGGCTTGTATTCATCGTCGGTCGACTGTAATAGTCTACGAAAGTCACATGTCAAATGTGAATCGGCATGTAGCTCTACTCCAACTAGGATCCCAAATGTGATCACCTAAACAGTTTCAGATCATTGGCATTAGTCATACTATAAAACAAACGTTTATCTTATTGAAGAACATGTTGCATGTGTCATAGATGCTATGACATGTGTCGAAATGTTATCAACGTTATAACATGCATCACATTTATTAATCACATTATTCATTAGGGACATCTAGGTAGAATTTTTTAGCTTCTTAACTTATGAAAATTGATATTGTCATCAAAAGGGACTATAACCCCTAGCTTGGTCTTGCTTCTCACCCAAGTAATTGAATTTCTACAAATCGGTAGAAGAATTAGGGCCATGTTGAACTTGAGGGTCTCAGCTCCACCCTTAGCTATAAATACACAATAGCCCATTACATCAAACATGGCCCGATTCTTATACTGAATGAATTTCCAAGTGAAAAGGTCCAAGAATATTGAAATCCATAGGGCAATGACCCCAATCCTCTTCCAGTTGTCCTCCATCAAGTGGGGTTGTGCTCTTCAGTTGGGACCAGCTTCTGGGTTAGCAACTGACTCTGTACCCGACTGGTCAATGGGTACCTATTTGGGGAAAGATATTCTTTCCAGATCATTTCTACCTAATTCTCTTCATCAAATAATTCGGGCTTTTGAAATTTGATTCAATGGCTAAAGTTATTATAACTTTTAAAGTGAACTTATGTTTTTAGCTTTTGGATCAAATTTCAAAGACCCGGATTGTTTGATGAGGAGGATTAGGTGGAAGGAATCCAGAGACGATCCATTTCCCCTATATAGTTAAATGGAAGTTTATTTACGTGTAGATGTGTTAATGTAGTGATGAGTGGTGATATTTGTGTTTGTGATGATGACGAATATATGGAGTATCCATCCATGGGCACCTATTGACTATCCCTACACATCATCTTTCCGACCAAAACTAAACTACATTCACTGGTTTTTTTTTTTTGCCCCTTTAATGTAAATTTTGTAGAGAAGAATTAAAGAGATTGATTCTTTGCCAACGGTCATGTGAAGACACCAACCCTCCCCCAAAAAAGAAAGGACTGTTGCACCTAGAAAACCTCTCGCCCATTCCCCTATACTGGATTTTATTAATAATATGAAGAAAAAAGAAAAGTAAAACAAGCGGGGAGACTAGACCAATATCTGCTGAAAAAAATTAACGAAAGTAATATATCCTGATTAAGAATTAACTTACGCATGACATATTAGCATGAACTGAAACAATGACCAACCGTAGTAGCATGAGGTTTGAGCAAAAGAATAGTGAATCATATTTTTTCAAGTAAAAAGCTGTGACCGTACATCATGTTTGTCTTGAAAGACAGACATGATATGGCCTAGGGGACTATTATGGTATGGTCTAGGGGACAATTATAGTGCATTCAATGGACATATAACCCACGTTTTTAAATCGATTTTGAGAACATTTATAAAATTCATTATAAGCTAAAATTTAAGTTATTCTACTTGTACCATTTGTTTTTTAAAATTAATTTAGGACATTTTAAAGATTTTCAATACCTACAAGACCTACAAGTCTCCTTGGGGAGCTCGCGATTAGTTTATATTATTTTTTTCTATTTTTTCAACTTTGAAAATCAATAAAAAATAGTTTCGAAATCTAATAAATGTTACAATCGCATCCAAATGTCTTGCAACATTTTTGTTAATTCTCATGCAAAATATTTCCTAAAACTAAAAACTTCAATTTTCTTCACAAAAACTTCAATTTTCCAATCGATTTTGAGAACTTTTACAATATTTATTATAAACCAAAATTTGAGTCATTCTAGTCGCTACACATGTTTTTAAAAATTAATTTAGGACATTCCAAAAAAATTTGACACCACAAATCTCTTTGGGGGCCTTACTACTTATTTATATTATTTTTTCTACTTTTCAACTTAAAAATAAAAACAAAATAGTTCCAAGACCTAATAAAAGGTAGGATTACATCTAAAGATCTTGCAACATTTTCCTTAACTCCACGCAAAACATTTCCCTGAAGTCCTACTCTGTGGGTGCAAAAAAAATGCGATCTCCGTCCCTGCAAAACGAGGTGGACTCTGGGGACGCAGAACGAGCCGAACTAGGGCGCACAAAAAACGAAGCGGGCTCCGCTCACAGAAAATGAGATGGACTTCTAGCGCGCAAAATGAGTCGAGCTTGGTGCACGAAAAAAATACGACATGTAAAACGAGGCAGACTCTGCACACCCAGAACGAGGCAAACCCATGTTTTAAAAAAAAACGATGCAGGCTCTGTGCACGCAAAATGAGGCGTACTTCGTCAGGCTCTATGCATGAAAAACAAGGGCTCAATGCATGTAAAATGCGGCAGGCTTGGCACACAAAAAACGTGGCTCACTAAATGAGATGCACTTCGCGCACGCTAATCGAGGTGAACCCAAGCACACAGAAAAATGAGGCAGGCTCCATCACGGAAAATGAGACGGGCTTCTATCACACTAAACAAGGCGGTCTCGGCGCACAAAAAATGCGGCTCACAAAATGAAGTGCACTATGCGCGAGCAAATCAAGGCGGGCTCTACTTCTAGAAAAATATATGTGAAACTAACCACCAGTCTAAATTACTCTATAGAAAGAAAAAAAATATGTAAGTTGATCAAATCGCATCGAGTTGAAGATGATAGATAAAACACAACTTGAAATTTCAACTCAACCTCGCATTTCAAAAAGATTGCTTGACTCCTTATAAACGAGACATTCTTACTTAACTACAAACTAAAGTGTGAACATATACGAAAGCAATTCATTAAAATTACAGAAAGAACAGTTTATGCATATTAAACTATGATGTTTCTACAAATGGTACTAACTTCTTAAGCTCAATATTCTCTGCTTTTTCATTAACTTAGGTAACAAATTGGTTGCAGCCTTGCAGGCTAATTGTTCCCAAAAAAAAGTGGTGCATGAAGTAACATGGTAAGGTAAGGTCCCCCACTGCACAGTGTTGAATTCTAAGCAACCACTATGGTTAGCCAATTACTAACGACATGCAGGTAGTCTCTGTCTTGTAGCTTTGAGTCTCCTCTCTCTCTCTCTCTCTCTCTCTCTCTCTCTCTCTCTGGTTAGGTGAAGGGGACAACGCAGAAGCTAATGACACTGTGAATTAGGTCGTGAAAAACCAACATTAATCGCACCGAAATTTGGATGCAAGTTCAAAAGGAAGAATATGTGAGCAATACATTAGAAATAGAGAAAGGGACAAGCAGTTGCTAATAAACTTTTAAGCATCCCATAATTTGGCACCTATCAAGATCTTATAATTTTACACTTGATGTTTTCCTTTTGGCTTCCGAAGACCACATGGGAAAGTGATGGTCCCCTCTCTTTGTATATTCCTCTCTGCGATTATAAGGGTTGGAGAGAACTAGTGCCATCATGCTCTACATAGGAAGAAAGCCTCGTATGAACGAAGACGCCAAGAAGACGATGTCCCAAACTAGTCTTGTAATGGCTTCTTTCATGCAAGATCCTACAAGAGAATGTAGCAATACATCATGGAACTTGGCGACTAAAAATTGAGATCATCCCCCCCTTGAATTTGATAGTTAGAATTGACACTTAAACACTTAAAAGGGTCATTTATTATTGATCATAATATAATCTAAAAATAAATTACCAATCATTTTTCAATCAGCTGATGACTTATTGAACATTTCTGCAATACATCAATGCATAGTAAAAATTTAATCACCTATTCGACATTCTTGGTGTTGCTGAATTACACCATAATAATTATAAGAAAGTGAAATATATCTGTGAATCTATTCAGACTCCGAAAGAGTAAACCATAACCACGAAACCGTTGATTCCAAAAAAATTGCATAGTAAAATATTCGATGTATAGACTTAGGTAGGGAAAAAACAAAATGGGACCCACGAAGACTTGTTTTGTTTTGATGAGTTGTATCTGCTAAAAAAGCCACGTTCAACTGCAAATCCCATGACTCATTTAACATGTAAAGCGGCCTTCTTGAACTCATAAATCATCACTAAAACTTTATGAAAAATAAAATGATCAAGTTCATGATTGGCAATTGATGAATATATAGCAGAAAACATCAAAAAATATTTAAAGAGAAAAAAATAGGCTAAAAATTGTGTTAAAATTAGGGTTTAGATAGAACATTGTTTGAGAGACATATAGGAAGCAAATTAAAGGTGTTTCTTTTTTTTTTTTTTTAAAAAAGTGGGACAACTGGTGGCAAACCACGGTTATCCACTCCTTCTAGAGGTCGGGAAGACTTACAGAGGCATTTTAATCTGACCATAAGTCTGGTTTCCACACCAGCATCGATTTTCTAACTGAGACCTCTAGTTTTTAATTTTAAGAAATCCTCGTAATCTATCATTGACCACTGAAACACCAGCTCTTTGTTAAATTAAAGGTGTTTTTGCAGAGGCATTAATGGAGGTGAGAAGAGATAAGATTTGCATGAACACAGAAGTAAAAGAATGGTCAGTACACCTTCAACTGCCATGCTCAGGGGTTCCTTGGAGTAGCATTAAAGTCTCTCTCTCCCTCCCTCCCTCTCTCACCCTCCGTCCCTCTCTCTCTCCTCTCTCTCTCTCTCTCTCTGTGCAATACCTTCATTGCACACCACCTATTCTGCTACACCCACCCAAAGAACTTTCTGTTTTTCCTTTCTTTTCCAAATAAATGAACAAAAAGAAGATGATTTATAAACAGAAAGTTAGATTGCTGCTTTGATGATTTTTGGGTTGAGAGAGAGAAAAATGGTGTACATTTTCTCTCAGATTCTCCTCCTCATGATCTTTTTCATCGTATCTTTTCTCCTGTCATTGCACAATGCAGCAGAGGAATGCTTCAATGTTCATGGCCTGCAACACCACCTGCATTTCATGGAGGACAATGCCGAGGCTCCCCAAAACTTACAGATTCACAGAGTTTCCGGGGAAGATGAAGAGAATGCAGTTCCGGTTGTCGAAAAGTTCAGAGCTTTACTTGGACTGAACAGCTTCCACAAGCGAACGCCGTCAGCTGCCGACAGTGGAAATGTTTCTCCTTCTCCTTCTCCTTCTCCGTCGCCCTACAGTGAAGCGGAAGCTCCGAGTCCAGCTCCCGCTCCTGCTCCGGCGCCTCACATCCACGCGCATTCGCATCATCCGCACCGCTTGCGCTCAATCTCAAAGCCTCAAGGCATTCACAGAGAAGATAGAAGCGGAACGGCGAGGATACTTGTACCGGTTCTTGTTTCTGCAGGAGCTGCGGTTGTGATTTGTGTGCTCGGCATCGTTTGGGGTTGCAGGAAGCACAGGAAACATAAGAAGAAACCCACGAGCGTGATTTCGGTTTTCGGCCAAAACGGAGGAGCTAAATCACCAAGCAAGGTGAGGCTAAATCCTGCCACCACCACTACTACTTCTGATCTCATTTATATTGATTCGTTAGGGTTGGATTTAGAGCAGCAACAGCAGCATATTTCTTGTTCCAAAGAAACTTGCGAAACTGTAATTACGTCACGAAATCATACATTGCTTGAGAGGGAAGAAACAAATCAACAAGTGATGAAATCGGAATTCGATGATGCTAGTAGTAGTTCTTCCAATAGGGAAATTATGTCTGCTCACGAGGATATAATTGCAGAGGCAGTGAAATATGAGTCTGATTGTGCTAATTCCGCAACCGGTGACAAAATTATTCCTGTTGATTCGTATTCTTCCGATGATGAATCTTTCCATTCTTTCGGAGATTCGAATTCATCCAACATCCACCTTTCAAATGCCTCGGCTGGTAGCCTAGGTGACTCATCGGATGTTCTCTCCACAAATGTGTCGAACATAGAACCTTGTTTAGAAGCACGTTGTATAAACTTACCAGATCAACCAGAAACCATAATCCGAAATAAAGAATCCGAACTTCTGACTGCACCGTGCTCTTCCAATTGCGAAAAGAATGTCAACGCTCCTCCAGCACCACCTCCTCCACCCCCACCACCAATCAAACATTTTCTTCATTTCCATTCTTCTCCCAGTTCAACTAGAATTGCATCGAAAGCTTCGTGCTCGTCTTCTACATTGCGAAATCTATCACCGCCAAGAAAATCAGGTTCTTCTTGCGGATCAAATCAAACCCCCGAAGGGGGATTTTCTGTTTCGCCTCAAAACTCTTCTAGACCTTCAGAAACTCCACCTCCTATTCCTCCACCACCCTGCCCGCCTCCCTTTTCGAAAGCGAATAATAGCTTTTTGAAAGGTCCTCCTCCTCCGCCCCTCCCTCAGGCTACACCATTGGGGAAAGATGGAACTCCGCTGCCTAAACTGAAGCCGTTGCATTGGGACAAAGTCAGAGCTGCACCGGATCATTCTATGGTGTGGGACAAACTGAGATCAAGCTCGTTCGAGTAAGTTACATTGCGTTTCAGATTTGTCTTGGTATCTACTTTTCTGCTTAAAACCTTGACCTGATTATGAGTCTTGAAACAGGCTGGATGAGGAAATGATTGAATCGCTTTTCGGATACAATCTACAAGGCTCAATGAAGAATGATGAAGCAAAGAGCAAGAGCCCTTCTCCAAGCAAGAATGTTCTTGAGCCGAAAAGACTACAGAACATAACCATACTCTCAAAAGCCCTGAATTCTACTGCTGATCAAGTATGCGAAGCACTAGTTCAAGGTATATATGCAACTCTTAAAACTTACAAATATACTTTACCAAATCAGGACGTCTTTCGCAGAGCTGGACTGGTACCATAAACAACCAAAACCTAACAAGATTACGACATTAACAGGAAATGGCTTGTGCTTACAACAACTGGAAGCGCTCGTGAGGATGGAACTCACCAAGGAGGAAGAGGGTAAGCTCACTGGCTACAAGGGAGACATCAATGAACTCGGGTCAGCGGAGAAGTTTGTGAAGGCGGTGCTTAGAGTACCTTTCGCTTTCCAACGAGTTCAAGCAATGCTTTACAGAGAAACGTTTGAAGATGAGGTGGTTCACCTTAGGAACTCCTTTTCAGTGCTAGAGGTAGGCCTGTTCGGGAATATGCTTATGTAAGAAGCCTTCTGTTCATAAGTGCTTCTGCTAGATCCGCTTTTATTATACAACAAGAAACATATTTGAGCACAAAATAATCTTTTTCTTTTGTCTAAATTACGGTTTATAGGAGGCCTGTAAGGAACTGAGGTCAAGCAGGCTCTTCTTGAAGCTACTCGAAGCGGTGTTGAAAACAGGAAACCGGATGAATGTTGGAACGATCCGAGGAGGTGCCAGAGCATTCAAGCTAGACACTCTCCTCAAGCTCTCCGATGTAAAAGGAACCGATGGAAAAACCACATTGCTACATTTTGTTGTGCAAGAAATAATACGGGTAGAAGGGATTCGAGTTTCGGACAGCATCATGGGGAAGATCAGCCAGAAGAACAAAACCAAAACCCTAGAAGAGAAAGAAGAAGACTACAGAAGAATGGGGCTTGACCTAGTTTCCGGCCTCAGCACCGAGCTCTACAACGCGAAGAAAACAGCCACATTGGACTTGGATGTTCTTGCAAGCAGTGTATCAAATCTCTCCGATGGAATGGAAAAGATCAAACATCTTATACACAAAGAGTTGTGCATGGATGAGAACAGTCGTAATTTGGTCAATTCGATGAAATCGTTCATATGTTACGCGGAGGAACGTTTGAGAGAGTTGCAGGGTGATGAGAGTAGGGTTCTGTCACAGGTGAAGGAGATAACAGAGTATTTCCATGGGAACGTGAGCAAGGAAGAAGCGAATCCGCTTCGGATTTTCGTGATTGTTAGGGACTTTCTGGGAATGTTGGATCATGTTTGTAAAGAGCTTAGAAGCTCAAAAGCACCACGCACTCCAAATCCTCTGGCTCCATTCAAATAGGTTGTAGATTTTGTGAGATTGTTTTTGGTGTGTTCATATGATGGATTTTCATTCACTAAGCAAGAACGTTAACGTGGTTTTGAATTTTGTATGTAGGGTTTTGGCCTTAAGGCTGCGTTGGATATGAATTTCATTACCTCATCTAAAATGTGTCGTTTCATATCGTCAAATATGTCGATTTTTCTGTCAAATTGAGGGTTATTTTGTTCATTCGGGTGATGAAAAAGTAACGGAATAGGTGATACATTTTTCATTTCGTGCCAAATGGACACACTTTAAAATATTAGGAGAACTTAATATGAAATAGAAACTCAAAAGATAGTCGTGGTGCGAGTAATTATGCACATCAACTAGTTCGCCTAAGAAACATGCAAGGAGAACTCCTTCATTTGGAGAGATTATCTTTTGTCACCAATTCTTCACGAGTCAATCATCAATTAGATAGATAGTGCACTTTTTAAACACATGACAAACATTTATTGGACAATAACGCCACTAAAATTTAAACTTAGCTGAGAAAATTTCTCCTTCAACCGGCTCCCACACATGGTCCCATTTTGGTATACCTGAATGTCGGGGTCCCACGTGTTTTTTGTGATGACGGATGACGTGGACGACCGCCGGAACTCAAGAATTTCTCCACCACTAAGGTTGTCTTGTCATGTTGGAATGATTTGGGCTTCCGTGAGGTCGAAGTGATAATGGGCCAAATAAAAACAAATCAATTGTGGTCCAGCCCAGCCCAGACTCAAAGACCCAATTAGACATCTGAAACAAAGAGTCCAAATTACTATAACACCCTCGTTCTTTCGTCCGATACCCATTTTACCCTCCAGCTCTCCGCGCGCCCTTTTCCCCTTATTCACAATTCAAGAACAGTTCGGATCCCAACAGACTCCACGCGTCAACCTACCATACGCCATTTGACATGTCCCGGTAACAAGGCAACAACGTGCGCTGATAAAAACTGCCAACGTGGCGCACCGCCATTGGCCAATAATACGCACGACATAAACATTGCCGCACAGGCCACACAGTATATAAGAACCCCCTCAGGCCTCAACCTTCTTCTCTCACACTCAGAATTCAAATTCCCAAACACAAAAATCTCAACTTAAAAAAAAAAAAAAAAAAAAAAAAATGAAGTTTTAACTAAACATTTCCGGTATTGTTAATTTTAACGAAAAATGACATTTTACTATAAAAAGTCATTCTTAGTATTATTTACTTACAACACCTTTTTGTCATTTTGATTAAAACGTAAAGTTTTCAAGTCATTTTTATTAGTTTTTCTAAAAGAAAAAGAAAATCAATGGAGGCGAAGAGGATCCAAGCATTGTTGTTCACATTTCTACTTCTCTACAATATAATCAAATCTTTATGTTAATTTCTTAACTAGTTCGGTTCTGAAATGAACATTCATTTCTACTTCTTTATTGAGTGACAATTACTAAGAACGAACGCTAATTTGTCACCGATAATGTATCACATGTCTTTGCAAAATGTATCAACATGTGACTGATTTTAAGTCTCTAACTAATATGTGCTCGATTTTAAGAACAAACGTCACAGAAAATTTCTAGTTTATTTTATTAAATCAATAATTTTCATCCTTGACTTTGAACTTGTGATTAGTCTATGGCACATCCGAATTCCGATTTATTTTTTTTCATACATTTGCTGAAGAATTTGTTCTTTTTAATTTTGGCTTGTGGGTAGAATTCCTGTGTGGAATAGCAGTAGCGGCCGATGATTCATTTGGGGACTCTGATCGGAATCGATCTCGGAACAACGTATTCCTGTGTGGGAGTGTACAAGAACGGTCATGTGTAAATCATAGCGAACGATCAAGGCAACAGAATCACGCCCTGCTGGGTCGCATTCACTGATACGGAGCGTCTGATCGAGAGGCGGCCAAGAATCAAGCCCCTCTCAACGCAGAACGCATCATTTTCGACGTCAAGCGGCTCATTGGGCGAAAGTAGGCAAATTTACTTAGTAATTTGGCTGCAAGAGACTGATTTTGTGTGTGTTTAATTTGGATTATTAACAAAATGGGGAAAGTAAGCAAATTTTCACTTGCTAAATTGGATTATTTGGAAGGGGATGTGGTTTATCTGTGTGTTTAATTTGGATTATGAACTTAAATGGGAAGAATGGTACTTGGATTGGAAGATGTTGTGGATTATCTGTGTGTTTAATTTGGATTATGAACTTAATTGGGTTTTGTTCGATTCGGTGTTTTGATTTGTAGGTTTGATGATCCAGAGGTTCAAAGAGATATTAAGTTTTTACCTTATAAGGTTGTGAACAAAGATGGGAAGCCTTATATGCAGGTGAAGGTTAAAGGTGAAACCAAGGTTTTTAGCCCTGAGGAAATCAGTGCTATGATTTTGAGTAAGATGAAGGAAACCGCCGAGGCCTACCTCGGGAGGAAGATCAAAGACGCCGTGGTAACCGTTCCAGGTAATGCTTGAAAATTTCCTCGCTTAAATCTTCTATAGTCCTGTGCATGGTTATTAGATAATACAATGAGTAAACATAGTAATTATGTTATTGTGTTCGTTGGTTTGATGAGTTGCTTTTGATCGGTTCTTGTAGCTTATTTCAATGATGCGCAGAGAGTCAGGCTACATGATGCAGGCATCATTGCTGGGCTCAATGTGGCTCGGATAATCAACGAGCGTACGGCCCCAGCCATTGCCCTTGGTATAGAGAAGAAAGAAGAGAAGAACATATTAGTTTACGATCTTGGTGGTGGTACATTTGATGTTAGCATCTTGACAATTGATAACGGTGTGTTTGGGGTGAGGTCTACAAGCGGAGACACTCACTTGGGAGGAGAGGACTTCGACCATAGAGTAATGGACTACCTCATCAAGTTGATCAAGAAGAAATATATCAAGGATATTAGCAAGGACCACATGGCTCTTGGGAAACTTCGAAAGGAATGTGAGAGAGCTAAGAGAGCGTTGAGTAGGCAGCATCAGGTTCTAGTGGAGATTGTATCTCTTTTTGATGACGTAGATTTGTCGGAGCCATTGACAAGGGCTAGATTCGAGGAGTTGAACATGGACTTGGTCAAGAAGACCATGGGACCGGTAAAGAAGGCTTTAGAAGATGCAGGCTTGAAGAAGAAGGATATTCACGAGATTGTCCTCGTTGGAGGGAGCACCCGAATTCCTAAGGTGCAAGAGATGTTGAAGGACTTCTTCGATGGGAAAGAGCCAAGCAAGGGGGTCAATCCTGATGAGGCTGTTGCATACGGTGCTGCAGTTCAAGGTGGAGTTCTCAGTGGCGAAGGCGGGGAAGAAACCAAGGGTAATTGTACGCTTTCATTTGTTAGTGAGTGCCCTGATTGTTAACATAATTTACAAATGACTAAGATTTGCTTTGTTTTCTTTGCAGACCTGCTTTTGCTTGATGTTGTGCCGTTTAGTCTTGGTATCGAACCAGTTGGCGGTGTCATGACAAAATTGATTCCAAGAAACACCGTCATCCCAACTAAGAAGTCTCAAGTCTTCACCGCTTATCAAGACCAGTAGACCACAGTATCCATCGAGGTATGTTTATAACAGATATATGCACACATTAGTTTGATGGGAATTTCGACATTTTGCATAGCATGTGCTTTTTTTTGTTACTTTGACTGATGTATGCGGTTGAAAATAATCAGGTGCACGAAGGTGAAAAAAGCTTGGCGAAGGATTGTCGTGAGCGTGGTCTCACCGGCATTCCACCTGCTCCAAGGTAATTGAAAACTAACCCAAGTACTAATCTGAATTGGTTGGGGTAAATTTAGTCTTGTCTAATATTTGCAAAGACGAATTATATACTGAAAGCTGCCTGCTTTAATTTTCTGCTGCAGAGGAGTTCCCCAAATCGAGGTGACATTTGAGATTGATGCAAATGGCATCCTACACGTGAGAGTAGAGGACAAGGCGGCAAAGAAATCTCAATCCATAACCATCACCAACGACAAGGGGCGTCTGAGCCGGGAAGAGATAGAGAGAATGGTGAAGGAGGCTGAGGAGTTTGCCGAAGAGGATAACAAAGTGAGGGAAAAAGTCGATGCCAGGAACAAACTTGAGACCTACATTACAGCTTGAAGAGCACTGTCAATGACAAGGACAAGCTGGCAGATAAGATTGATTCAGATGACAAGGAGAAGATCGAAAGCACACTGAAGGAAGCGCTCGAGTGGTTGGATGACAACCAAAACGCCGAGAAGGATGATTTCGATGGGAAGCTGAAGGAGGTGGAGGCAGTATGTAACCCGGTGATAAAGCAAGTTTATGAGGAGTGGTGGAAGTTCTAGTGATTCGCAGGATGAGGAAGAAGCAAATGATGAGTTGTAGAAACTAGGAAGGGAGAATGTTTGAGATTTCATTGTCGTTTTTGTTCTTTTCTTTTGACGGGTGTTATAGCTCAAAATGTATCATGGTTGATGGTGTTTACGTAATGGTAAGGAAAATTCTTTCACGTCAAGTAGCATTAGTATTGGATAACCTGGATTGGTTTGGATATTATTTTTATTGTGGTCTCGTGAATTCAGGTCATCCAATGTTCGTAGCATTTAATGCTACGTAGTACTGAAGTGAAATCTATAAGACCATCTTCATCTCTTGAATTAAAACCTAAAATTTTTAACCCATAAAATTTAGGTTTTAACTCAGAAACATGTTTTTCTACTCAAACTCTTTTGGTTTCAATTTTTAGTTCGAGATTATTAAATACTGAATTTAGGATTCTTAAAGTAATTTTTTTAAAAGAAAAAAAAATGTATACTATCCTTATTTAATTTTACGAACATTTTAACTTAAAAATATTTAGATTCCGATAAATATTGAAAATCACTAAACCGACATCATAAAACTCGTGGAACGTTATAAAAGAATATGAAACACGCAAATATATATACATTTTTAATTATTTTAGCCGTTATATTTAAATTTGAACTGTTAGATTTAATCATATTAAATCTTAAGTTAAACTGTTATTTGACCTCTTGAACTATCATTCCAGTTGAAATTGACCATCTAAACAATTTTTTTAGTAAATTAACCCCCTAAACTATTTGAAATAAGCCAATTGACTCCTTGTCGGTAGATTTCATCCTCTATTTCGTCAAATTCAAAGGAAAATTAGTCTTTCCTTTATCAATTATTGCTTGTCAACTATAACCAATAATGTAATTATGACATGTGAAAACAAAATAATGTGTAATGACAATGTGAGATGGTCCGTTATGTAAACGTTTGGTTTTTCTATGTTTTCTTATTATGCTATATATTTTTGATTATTTTGTGTCCATGTGTCAAAATTTTATTAGTGGTTATAACTGGCAAGTAACAATTAATGATGAAACGACTAATTTGCCCTTGAACTTCCGCAATTTTAACGGCAACTGGTTAATTGATTGATTTTAAATAGTTCAAGGGGTTAATTTACTAAAAAAATAGTTTATGGGGTTAATTTCAACTAGAATGATAATTCAGGGGGTCAAATCACAATTTACTCTAAATCTTAGTTGTTAGATTCAATGAATTTATAAATATAAAACTAAAAAAAATACACATACGATGCCCCGAACACACTAACCAAGTGGAATTTTGGGCTAAATTTGCCCCAAAAATGTGACATCTCACATCACCCAGGGGAGTGAGCCTTATATGTATATTCTCATCCCTACCTAGCACGAGGCATTTTGGGAGTTCACTGGTTTCGGGTTCCGTTGGAACTTCGAAGTTAAGCGAGAATGGGGCTTGAGCAATCCCATGATGGGTGACCCATTGGGAAGTTGCTCGTGAGTTCCCAAAAACAAAATCGTGAGGGAATGGTAAGCCCAAAGCGGACAATATCGTGCTACGGTAGTGGAGTCAGGCCTGGGAAGTGGTTCCACCCTGGGCCCGGATGTGACAAAAAATGAGTTTTGAGTTAAAACTCATATTTGACCCACAAGGGTTGGCAACAAGTTGAGATAGATTTAGAACCTAAAATTTGAGTTTTACTTCAAGTAAGTCTAGTAAGATGTATATTTGAACTTTAATTTCAACTTTTTTAATATTGAATGAAAATTGGAATTTTTTTCGTTTAACCCTACAGTGCAAGTAGATTTTGATGGAACAATGCATGAGAAGCAATAGGTTGTGTTCGCGTTAAATTATCTATGAGCTTGGTTGTAAGTGTTTTTTAAAATAGTTAAAAGCGTGTTTTGTAAAAATGTTTGTGAAATTAATCTTTAGTAAAACTATAAATAAATCATAGAAAAACATATAAGTGTTTTTATGTAGAAAACACTTTAAATATTTTTAGAACTCAAAAAAATATTTTTTCAAAAAACGTTTCATGATTTTGAAAGCATTCCTAATTGAGAAATACGGATCATCTCTGTGAGGATTTAAGAGATCAGTGAATTATGTTCGTTTATCATACATTTTACCGTTAGAAATTATTTTATTTAAAATTGAATACAAATAGTACCTGACAAAAATTGTTCGCATAATATATGATGAACCGACACGATTCACGGATCTATAAGAACATCACAAATAGGATCCGGAGAAAATCATGTTGGCTAATTGAGCCTATATTTGTATTATCAATTATTAATGTTCTGTTTTACTGGCGCAATAGGACGGACGACATGACGTAGGATGAGAGAAGACCATACACGCGATACGCCTCCACTTCAAAATTCCCAACTGCGGAGCTTGGCGGGGTGAGTTCCCAAGTTCCCAGAGAAAAGAGAGCGCTTGCGCGCAGGGCTAACGTAAGCTCATGCTTTCGATTTTCGTCTTTTGAGTTTTAATCTTGATTAATGTACATATCTTTCTTCAATTTTTGCTTAATTATTAATTAATTGAATACGCGGAATTGTTCTTTATGGTTTTTAATTTTCACCGTTTCAACTTTGATTGCTCAACTGAATCTCACACCATTGTCGATTAGTCGAATCAGTTTTCTTAGGAAGAAATTAAAAATTACAACTTGTTTTAATTTCCATTTGTTCTTTGAGGTAATTAAGTTTAAGGGCAAGAGCAAGATCCCTTTTTATGTTAGTAAAAACGAGAAATTGATGTGAAAATTAATTTCAATTGGATTTGGAATCGAATTTTCATATGGGAATCCGGTTTTTCTGGTTTGCATTTTGATGCATGATTGACTCTTGGTTTCATAAATTTTCGCTAGAGAGCATTTTTCGTGCCATGAATGTCAATAGCGTCTCACCTGATGAAGATGAAGTCATTGCGAAACTGCTTGATATGGGATTTGAGAATTCCGCTGTCGTAGATGCTGTAAAAGAAGTAGGCCCTTCATTTGATGATGCATTGGATTATGTATTGAATGGTTGTAGTAGAAACAATCAGAGAGCATTGAGTAGTTCAAAATGCACCACAAGGAATGTGAAGGCTTTGGGGAAAAGGGCTTTTACTGCTCCGTGTCAAATTCGACAGTCTAGCATACTGGATCATTTTCATTCCACCGGTAGACCAAAACGGATTAAGACTGAGGTTGTACCTGACGTTTCTGTTTCTGGATCAAAACTAGTGTGCGCTTCTGTAGAACAATGTGAGAGACCTCCTTCTGTTGTGGATCATAGTGTTGAAGTCTTGACAGAATTGTCTGCATCGGATTGCCTGGACATTCGATCAGATTGGGAGAAGACAGCTAACAGTCTCTTGCAAAAGCATTTTGGTTATTCATCATTAAAAAGTTTCCAGAAGGAGGTCTTGGCTGCTTGGATGGCTCACCGAGATTCTCTTGTTCTTGCCGCAACAGGGTCTGGTATTATTTTTTGCTTATTTTTGTGTCTGTTTTCCTTATCTTTCTGTTAGATGGTTGGCTGCATTTACTCATAATTACCTTTTATGCAGGTAAATCTCTGTGCTTCCAGATTCCAGCATTGTTGACAGGGAAGGTGGTGGTTGTGATTTCACCGTTGATAAGCTTGATGCACGATCAATGCTTAAAGCTGGCAAAACATGGGGTATCTGCTTGCTTTCTTGGATCTGGGCAACCAGATAGTACTGTGGAAAACAAAGCAATGACAGGAATGTACGACATAGTATATGTTTGTCCTGAAACTATCTTGAGGTAAGAGACTTCTTTATTAAATAACTATTGTTTTACTAAGTTGTCTTGAAGTGTCTGAGAAATTGCAATCTATCGTGCTACAGACTGATAAAGCCACTTCAAAAATTAGCAGAAAATCGTGGAATCGCACTTTTCGCTATTGATGAAGTCCATTGTGTTTCGAAGTGGGGGCATGATTTTCGGCCTGACTACAGGTTTGTCAGATGTCTGTTTACAAGTGCATCATATACACCACTACAAATTAATGGTTGGATTTAGGTATGACTGATGCATGTCCTAAACATGGGCGTAGATGACATGAGCATTATTAGTCATTTGGATCTAGCCTCCACATCTGCTGTCGATATGGCATCGTTTTAGTTCATTTGGAGTCGAAGGTTATCATGTTTCCTTGACACGTATTTCCAAATGTTTCAGGAAATTGTCTGAGTTGCGAAAGAACTTCAGTGCTTGCGAGTTAAAATTCTTAAAATTTGATATACCACTGATGGCATTGACTGCTACTGCCACAATTCAGGTCCGGGAAGACATTCTTAAGTCATTGTCCATGTCAAAGGAAACGAAGGTTGTGCTAACTTCCTTTTTCCGGCCAAATCTAAGATTTAAGGTAAGTTTATTGTATTAGTTTTAGAAAAAGTTTTAGTCTTACTTTAGGTTCTTTTAATAAAATTATCAGCAGGAGGGTTTTGTTCTGCATGGATAAATCATAGATTCCAGTTATGATAATTTCTTATATTCTTCATCCATTTACTTTTATCATGACTTACAGGTACAACATAGTAGAACATCTGCATCAACTTATGAGGATGATTTCCGTGAATTGATAGACATGTATACTGGAAAGAGAGAAACAGGAGAAAAGAAACAAATGATCATGTCACAAGAACTAAACGACCTCCTGAATTGCTCTGCTAATAGTAGCATATCAGAGGTAGATAGCATTTCTCAGGATGATTTGGACAATATTGAGGATGACTTCTCTGACAGGGGTGATGAAGCAAGTTCATCCCAGGAAAATGGTTCAAGTGCTTCAAAGGGAAGGGAGCTGTCAGTTGACTACTTGGAAAATGACCTTGACATCTTCCAGAGCGTGAATGATTGGGACGGTATTGTTATTTGAAATTTCTGTTATTTTTCTCTTTTATCTTTTCCTTTGTTATATGATCTAGGACTCCTGTGATATTAGTAATAGACTTGATAGTTGTCTTGTCAGATATGATTATTGTTCAATGCACTTATCTTTTCATACAGTTAGCTGCGGTGAATTCTCGAGACAAACTGTTTGTGATGACTGGAATACTAGAGAAGAAACTAGATCTAATATAACTGATCTTCCAAATAAACTGGAAGAAAGACTAAGACTTGTGCAAGAGCCATTACAGAAAGGGTCAACCATCATATATGTTCCTACTAGGAAGGGAACGTTGAGCATTGCAAATTATCTTTGTCGGTGCGGGGTGAAAGCTGCTGCCTATAATGCAGCGGTACGTCATGGATTTATAACAGTTGCAGGTTTTTATAAATGCATATTATTCTAGTGTTCTCTTCTAGATGAATGTTGGTGATGGATTTTTTTGACTTTCACCTATCATGCTAGTTCATTATTGAATTCTGCTCATTATCCAATTGCTAAATTGAAGATACTGCATGCTGCCACTGAAAGTCTATCTCTTGTTTGCTACCATATATGTGGGTTTAATTTTTCTCCAGTTGCCAAAGTCGCATCTAAGGCAGGTCCACAAGATGTTTCATGAAAATACTTTAGAGGTATGAATTTCAGGCTTACGGAAGATGCTAAAAATGTTGAATTCCTGATTGTTCTGTGCTCTATATGTATATGTATATCACATCTAAAACTAAACAAATTTTTTATGCATATGCTGGATCTCCTGTTAAGCATTGGAATTTGTTTGAGGCATTTGTTAATAAATTTCAATTTAGCAACTTGAGGTTTATAGTTTCATTTGTTCTCATTAATGATCCATTAAGTTCTGAAAAATAATTATCTTAAACTTAAAAACCAGGTATTGAAGAGAAAAGGTGGGAGTCTAAACTCGACATTAAAATTATTTTCCTCCCATTGTAGGTTGTTGTTGCAACAATTGCATTTGGAATGGGAATTGACAAACTAAATGTCCGAAGAATCATCCACTATGGCTGGCCACAGGTGATCTTTTTACTCTAGTTTTGCTTCATTTTGTTTGTTCTAACTAAACATAGATTCAGTAGTTTGCTTCTTTGTTAACGCAGTATATATGCCGACGACAGCTATTGGTTTATTACTTAATTATACACTGCTGTGTGTGAGCTTCTTATAACGTTTTGCTCTATTATAGAGTTTGGAAGCATACTATCAAGAAGCTGGTCGAGCAGGTAGAGATGGGAAATTAGCCGACTGCAGTAAGTTGATTTTCAGAATATGAGCTGTAACTAGGTTAAGTTAATTGAAAATTTTAACCTTATATTTCTCTTTGTGACAAGTAAGCTAACTTTATGCATTCCAAGCTCATGTATATTCTGCTTGAAACATATCTGCTTTTTCTCGTTATTTTTGTATTGTTAAATGTGACTTTTGTTCTGAAGTCCAGATTGCTGGATTGGACTTAAACCTCGTCTGTTTCTCTTGAGCAGTTTTATTTGCAAACTTAACAAGAGCTCCGTCACTTTTGCCGAGTCGAAGAAGTGAAGGGCAGACAAAGCAAGCATATAAGATGTTATCAGATTGTTTCAGGTTTATGTTAAATACATCTCCTTGCAACCTTGTTTGTTTCACACGCTTGCAGGCAAATACATAGGTATTATATACTTCTCTGTTTACTTGCAGGTATGGAATGAATTCTTCATGCTGTCGGGCTAAAAAACTTGTGGAGTACTTCGGGGAGGATTTCAGTAAGGAAAAGTGTCTCTTGTATGTATCATTTCTCCTCTTTTGAGGTTCTGTTTTGAATATTTTCTTCACCAGAGTTTGCTTTTGGCCAGTTTATTTTTAATGTGTTTTATCTTTACTCGTGCGTGACGGTTTTTCATATTTTATGCATATTAATCAATTTACTTCAATGCAGCTGTGATGTGTGTGTAAATGGACCCCCCGAACTGCAAAATTTGAGAAAGGAGACAGATCTCTTAATGCAGGTTATTGCTGCTCATCATGCAAGTAAATACAGGATCGGTTTATATGATGATGACATGGGTACTGATATTAGACATGAGAGGTATATGGGAAAGCTAAATCTCAGGATGATTGTCAGTAAAATAAGGGAGCAGGTGGGTTCTCTCTCGCTCTCTGCTTGTGTAAAATTCTTGCAGTGGCACTTAAGATGCAACTCAAATTCTAACACATTGTTTGGTGATTTTCATACGATGGCCATGGACGCCGTGTGCAGTCTCAAGAATTTATGGCAACCGAACTTCTTTGGTGGCAAGGCCTTGTTCGAATCGTGGAAGGTAAAGGCTACGTCAAAGAGGGTGATGAAAAGGTATAAACTTCCTTTATCCTGATCAGCTAAGTCTTTCTCTGCATGCTTGATTCACCATGCGTCGTGTCAGTTTCTTGCTCAGTCTGATCTCACATTTTCGACTTAAACATTCTACGCAGACACACGTTCAGCTAAAGTTCCCCGAGCTAACAGAACTTGGGTTGGAGTTTCTCGAATCCAAAACGGAGCAAACTTTCTACGTTCACCCTGAAGCGGATATGCTACTCTCTGCAAGCAGACCTAAATCTTTCTCAACTTTTTCGGACTGGGGCAAAGGCTGGGCTGATCCTGAGATTCGGCGTCAGCGGTTAGAGGGCATTCGAGGCAACAGAAAACCATTTAGCTCCGGAGGTAAAAGAGGAAGACGAAAGTCACGAAGGCAACGAAATGGTCCAAGTTTAAAAACTGCTCGAGGTAGAATAGAGGCCAAACTGTCCAATAAAAGTGTCCGGCCAAGGTCTTTGAATCGTTGACAAGTTTGGGATTTTACATGCAAGACATTGTGATGTGATCAAGGATTTAAATATGAAAAAAAAGGAAATGAGAAGCTTTGCATGTGGGACCTCTTCAGTCATTTCACGTTAAACTATTGACGTTTTTTTTGTCATCGAACCAAGTTAAACTGTTGACGCTTCTTTTGTCACCGAATCAATTTTATTATCATCACGTGAACTGACAAGAAAATTAATATGCATGTCAAAAAACTATTTTAGTTAATCATTATTTTATGTAACTATTGCGCGCTTTCTATGTCAGTTCACGTGAAACAAGTAAATGATATTTAAATTTTGCAATTGTTATGCATGTGTTACTTTTTTTGTCATTAATTTCACGTGAAACTGATGACGCTTCTTTTGTCACCAAACCAACTTTATGATCGACATCACGTGAACTGACAAAAAAATTAATATGTGTGTCATAAACTGTGTTTATATATCTAAGCACAGTTTTTATAGAGGAAATCAATCTAGGTTCTCGGAGCATACAAATTTCAAAATTTTTTTAAGTTATTGAGAAAAAAAATATAAACAAATTGCAAACGGAGAACCCATTCAACAACGGGCGCATCTGGTGTAGTGGTATCATAGTACCCTCCCACGGTACTGACCAGGGTTCGATTCCCTGGATGCGCACCAGTTTTTTTTTAACATCTTATACTTTTTACAATCAGCATGGTACTCATTAAGATGACAAGAACATTAGTACATATTAAGTACCAATGACGGAGCCAACATGGGTCCATTGGTTACTATTGACGTCAATAACTTTATAACATCAATGTATATTTATCTATATATTTGTGTACGACACTTATATATAACTATGGCAAACTGAAAAGATAAGTCAGAAACACTGAATTATAAATTGATGTTCTGTTTTGCAACCCCATGTATAGTTATTTTGTAAATTTTCTTTCTTTCTTTCATTTGTCTTTTTTTTCTTTCTCATATTTCTTGTGTTCGATAAAATGTTTCACTTGTTAAGCCTCGACAAAAATAGACAGAATGCAGCATAACTTGACATGCACTCACCAGAAACTCGACGAAATGATCCAAAGAAGTTTTTTTTGGCTAAAGTTATGACCTCAATATTATAAAACAAGCTTCGTCACTACTAATAGAGATGAATTTTGATGCAAAAAGATTTTTCGAGATTTTTAACCCATCTCAAAGAATAAGGAGCCTTGCATAATTTCGAAAATAGTATCACGCATTATCTTTCTTAGAGATGATGGGGCAGGTTTCCTTAAAATACCAGGCAAAAAGGAAAAGTAAAGACTATTCCTTAACGAGTTATATGGCAAACACATATCGTACGTACCTCTACTTGAAATGCCATCCCTTAAAGTAAAGAATCTTTAACTACGTTCCCTTCTTTCTTCCATTTTGTTTTCACTTCTCCTCTTCAAGTCTTCAACCAATGAACACCAACTCCATGGATTTCGGCCGCGTAATTTTCGCCCTAATCGGCTTCTCCTCCTCGCTCTTCTTCTTCGTGCCAAACGTCAAGAGTTGGCGTACGCAACAAGTAACGACTGAAAAACTGAGGATCATCGGTGAAGCATTGAAGCAAGCGGAAAGAAGGGCGACGAGGTTTCAAGAGAGGCACGACCGAATTTTACGTCAGATATCCTCGTTCTACTTGATAAATAAGGAGCTCGAGGGGGCGTTGGCCGATGCTCGGGCTGCGATGAATGAAGCTTTGGAGTTTGCTGCAAATTTGAGGAAGTTGCAGATGAAGATCATTAGCTCTTTCCCAAGTGATGATCAGCTTGTAGCCATGACAGCACATGCAGGTTAATTAATTAAGAGATAATTATAGGATTACGTTGGAATTAATCATTAATTATGACGTAGTAAATGATCAGTTTACATTTCCAAATGCCAATGATTCAAGGAAGTTTGTTTAAAGACCAATCCATGATATTTTTATTTCGTGAGGAATACTAAGAGACAAGAGATTTTTCAATGTGTCGGGAACGCATCGGGGTACACCAAATATCATAACACAAGTAGTTGATTTTTTTTTTTTTTTTTCTTTTTCAAATATTCAACCACTTGTTTTATGTCAATTTGGTGTACCGTGTTTCTAATACACTGAAAAATTTCTCCTAAGAGAGACGTTGTAATCATTTATGTGTAGAAATAATTAAGTGGGTTGATATAATTTAACATTTTGCTGTGTTATAAATTTGGAAATGATTTACGCACGTTTTTTTTTAATGGGTGCATTTTTCCTCATTATCCTTAAGTAATGGTAATGTTTATTACTCTATTTATCATTACTGGATGAGTTTAGATTTTGATATTGGTGTTTATCCACTGCATAGATCTTAAAATTGAAATTCATCTAATGGTGATACGTAGGGTGTTAAACATCACCGTCACTGAATAAATAGGGTGGTAGACAAAAATATTTCCTTTTTGACCTTCCGAGAAAGGTTGGT
Organism: Pyrus x bretschneideri; assembly: GCF_019419815.1. Taxonomy (NCBI): domain Eukaryota; kingdom Viridiplantae; phylum Streptophyta; class Magnoliopsida; order Rosales; family Rosaceae; genus Pyrus; species Pyrus x bretschneideri. The sequence goes on from NW_025999402.1 coordinate 6,656,002, forward strand.
GCTATCCACAAGGACCACACCCACCAATTTTTACTTTTCAAATTCCTCAATTCTAAGCTATCGAATTGAAAGAATTAAAAAATCAATAACAAAAAATCCACAAAAGTGTGTGAGAGAAAAAAATGTGAGTAAATAGCAGTTTAACCTAGGGCTGGGCAAACGGGTCCTGGACCCGCGGGTAGGGACGGGTACCCGTTGTTTGGGGCGGGTAAGGGTCGGGTCCAAAATTTCTAAACACAAAACGGGGCGGGGCGGTTCGGGTATACCATATTAACGGGGCGGGGCGGATCTTGAAATAGAAGTGGACGGGCCCCCGGCCCGGCCCGTTTCTAGAATGAATAATCCTCTTCCTAGTCTTCTCGAACTCTCCTCCCGACTCCTCTCATTTCACTCAGACCTCTCTCCTCCTAACTCTCTCCGATCATCCTCCTAACTCTCCTCCTAACTCTCCCGGCTCCATACACCACCGCTACCATCATCACTCAGACCTCTCTCATCCTGATTTGCTTCTATCTTCCTCCCTCCGTCCGCTGCCATCATCATCAAGCTTCGATCTATTTTCCTGACTCACTCTCTGGAAATCAGTTTCTCTCCCTCTGACAAACTTAAAGGGACGAACAATGAAGTCGAACAACTCGTGTACCCAGCAAGGTAAATATTTTCTTCTGCTTCCTTTCATTTGCTGCGATTTTCACATGGATCTTGCTTGTTTTTTGGTTGTGATTTGATTGAAATGGTCATCTGGGTCTGTTTTTATTTGATTTTTGGAGCTGGGTTTTTGTTCTTTTGGGATTTATTTTGGTTTCTCTGTTGAAATGTGTTGGGGGTGAGTTGGATTTGCGGTGAGTGAGTTCTCTGGGTTTACATTTTTATGTTCAAAATGAAATTAGGGTTTTCTAGATTTAGGGGTTTTGTTGAGTTCTTAAATTAAGGTGAAATTGTGCGTGTGATGTTCTTGTTTTTGGTGGGGTTTTAATGGCGGCATTGATGTCGGTGAAGAGAGATATGAAGGATGAGTTGCTTGTGATGGCCGGTTGGGATATAAACTCCGTTGATCCTTGCACTTGGAACATGGTTGGTTGCTCCACTGAGGGCTTTGTAATCTCCCTGTAAGTGTCCCTGTAATTCTCCGTTGTGTATTGGTTTCTGTTTGTTTCTCGAGAAAATGCTCTGGGAAAATATTGGTGTAAAGCATTGGATGGTACATTGCGTTTGTGTTATTTGGAAATCAATTAAACAAGAAAGAAACAAAGAACGTTTCTTTTGTGAGCATCTGTTGAAACGAGAGTGTTTTCTGCAGTCTGTTTCCATTGAAAGCTATGAATTATCCTATTAGTAGCCGTAGCATGCATTTGTGGCTAAACTCGAAAATGGGGTTTAATGTTATTACTTTTGCCAGTGCAATGGTCAGCACGAATTTATCTGGGATGCTCTCGCCGAGTATTGGGAACATTCCGAGCTCTTTGGGGCTTTTGACTCATCTAAGTTACTTGTGAGTAGGGTTCAATATTGATGGTATACTAATATTTTGATTTCTTCTAGCTACATGTTTGCTAGTGATATGTATTTGTATCTGAAACCTTTTCCATGCCAAGCATTTCAGGAGGCTGAATAGAAATAAGATGAGTGGTCATATTCCAAAACTTGTTGCCGATCTCACAGGTCTTTCATTCTTGTATGTGTTCCTCTCATCTCTAATTGTGTATTCTTATTTCTGTATTGATTAAAGCGACTCTAATATTTGTTTCCCAACAATATTACACAGGGATTTATCGTTTAACAATCTTAGTGGTCCTACACCAAAAATACAGGCAAAGGGCTACAGGTGAGACCATCAGCAGAAATATTGTTTGAGAGAGGGAAATAAAAGTTCTTTAAAAAAAATGAATGAGGGTGGGATGGTAATAAAATTTCAATCTGTATGAGGTTTGTTTGAACTTGGAAGATGTAATATTATTATTTTGAATGTATTGTTAATCTATGAACTTGGATGTTGGACTTTGTATTTAGATTGGATGTTGGACTTTGTATTTAGTTCTGTACAATTTTTTTTTTCTTTCAAACAACCAAAAAAAAAAAAAAAGAAAAAAAAAGGGACCCGTGGACCCGGCCCGAACCGGCCCGTTCCAACCGGGCCGGGTAATGTCCGGTTCTTATATTAAAAAATGTAATCCCCGGCCCGGCCCGGCCCGTTCTCTTTGAACTTAGGTCCGGTCCGGTCCCTTCAAAATTGGGCCCGGCCCGGCCCGTGCCCAGCCCTAGTTTAACCAAAAGCATTATCCAGTGCTCCAACGAGTGGCCACAAAAGGACTTGGATTGCCAGCATGTCATTAATTCACAGCCGTTGATCGTCATAAAAAAATCAGAACCGTTCCCTTATTTGAAACCAATCCAATTGGCCACCCAAAAGCACTTGGATCGCCAACGTGGCAAACCCCACTATAAAACACCACGCACCAAAAAACACTCCAGACCAAAATTCAAATCCGAGCGCATCTCAGTTCTCAACAATTCGTTTTCCCTCCTAAACGAATCGTTTTCATTTCCCCAAAAACTCAGAGGGAATGGAAGCCACGAAAGCCACAAAGGGAGCCGGCGGAAGAAGAGGCGGAGAGAGGAAGAAGTCGGTGTCCAAGTCAGTTAAGGCCGGCCTCCAATTCCCCGTCGGCCGTATCGCTCGTTTCCTCAAAAAGGGACGCTATGCCCAGCGTACCGGTACCGGCGCTCCCATTTACCTCGCCGCCGTCCTCGAATACCTCGCCGCCGAGGTGATTTCCCGATCCACATTTCCCAGATCCAAACATTTTCTGCTTATATATCTTTTTTAACTTTTGCTAATATATTCGTGGTGGCGGATTGAAATCAGGTGCTGGAATTGGCTGGAAACGCGGCGCGTGACAACAAGAAGACTCGGATTAACCCGAGGCACTTGCTTTTGGCGGTGAGAAACGATGAGGAGCTGGGGAAGCTCCTCGCCGGCGTGACCATCGCAAGCGGCGGCGTGCTCCCCAACATCAATCCAGTCTTGCTTCCGAAGAAGACCGCTGGCTCCCAAGAAGGCGAGAAGGCGCCCAAGTCTCCCAAGGCAGCAAAGTCCCCAAAGAAGGCGTAAAACGCATGTCGTTTTTTAGGACTAATTAATCTCAGCCGGGATCTGTAAGGCTCAGTGGTATTTTGGTCTTTTTGCTAAGGCGATGGTAACCGGATGTATTGTATGTAGTGCAAAAATGCAGTAGGGGGTATATCTGAAAATTTCAACGGAAAAGCTTTTGGTTTTGTGTATTAAAATTCCGTCTTGCAATGTGAAATTTCACATGTGCCCTTTAAGAATTGATTAATGATAAAGGAGTTGTTAATCCTGATTTATCTTCAACTAATCGTGTACCAATTTCCTATTTACCAAAAAACCCTTGTATTACCATCCGGGAGGCCTAACCCTTGCAATTTTTGGGTACCACGTTGTTGGGCTTGAAGCTTAGTTACCTATTGGGATATGGCCCAAAGCCCATTTTTATTAAAGATTGATTTTAAAAACACTTTTATCAAATACGGTTTCAATTATTTTAATAAAAGCACATAGCCTTAGGCACCGTCGCGAAAAGTAAAAGGGCGGGTTTAGCGTGGGTTTTTGATGTGCTTTGCGTTCCTAATTTCCAGACGCATTGAAGAAGCATTCTTTTTCTCTTTACTCATGAACCATTTTCTGGTATTCTCGCAGTTTAATTTAAATTAGTTTTTTTAATTTTGTTACTTCGCTGGAAACTTATGAATTTCCTGTCTGATTCCGGCAGAGAAAAATTTCTACTCCGCACCGGATTGCCGCCGCTGCAGGGTCGGCTTATATGTTATCCGACGGCAGCAGAAACTCCGGTGAGCTCCAAGTTCTTTGTTTTTTATTGTTCCAAACTCCGGTCAAACATTTTTTGCTTGGTGGGTAATTCAGGAAATGTCAAAGGTTGGGTTTTGATTGATCAAACATTTAATTGAGATCGAGATTCAGAAATCATTTGAGATGTTTTTGGCCTTAATGTTTATAAATTTTAACTAAACATTGGTGTGCTTTTAGTCGATTAACCGTGATTTTAGTCCATTTGTTTGTAGCTACGGTAATCATATCTTTCTTCTGAATTGGGTTTTAGATTATACGGCATCAGTGTCAATCACTGCACCATTGCGCGAATCCTTGCAGCTTCCATGGCAAACGGGGCTATTGGGTCCACTGTTTTCTGTGGGAACTAGTTCAATTCCATCATCAGATATAAGGAAGGATATTTCTGGTGTTTCCCCTTCTGAAGAGGCCCCTAAGCCATGTTCTGGATGTTTGGGCAGGGATTCTTTCGCAAAGGCTGCTGCGAAGGTCGGTCCTGCTGTTGTCAACATCTCTGCTCCAGAGGGTGAGAACGGATTTTGGGTTTTCTGTTTTTCTGGTTTTGCATTTTTATTTGAGGTAGTTTTATTTTATTGAGAAATCGACAATAATGCTAGTTTGTCAACTGAGTCTTGTAGGTGCATATGGGATCACTCCGGGAAAGAGTATAGGCTCCGGGACGATTATTGATGAGGACGGTACAGTTTTAACATGCGCTCATACTGTAGTTGATTTTTATGGCCTGAGAGCTTCATCAAAAGGGAAGGTTAGAAACTACATCCCAGTTCTCGTCATTTAACATATCACATTGTTACATATTGGAAGGGGTAAGAGTTGTAAGACTGAGTTACGAAATGCAGTAGGTTTGATGTTTGGTGGAACTTGGTACAGGTTCATGTCACCTTGCAAGATGGTAGAACATTTGAGGGTACCGTGGTCAATGCAGATTTACAATCCGATGTGGCTATAGTAAAGATAAATTCTAAAACCCCACTGCCAACAGCAAAGCTAGGCAGTTCGCGTAAACTTCAACCTGGGGATTGGGTGATAGCTGTTGGCTGTCCACTTTCACTTCAGAATACTGTCACAGCTGGTATCGTAAGGTAAAAATAATAATTTTGAGTAATAAGCAGTTGTTCTTTTCTTTTACCAGTTATGAAATGAAACTCCTAGCAACGAAGCAATTTCAACCCTTTGTCTCTTAAATTGACAATGGTAAGCATCCTTGTTCTTGCTGTTTCCTCATTTTGTTTCTCTGTAAAATCTAGTTGTGTTGACCGAAAGAGCACTGATTTGGGTCTTGGTGGAGTGCGGAGAGAGTATTTACAGACAGATTGCGCAATCAACCCGGTATCTCTCTCTCTTCATTTTGTGCGTCCCTTAATAAAATGTGTCTAAGACTTGGCTCCTTTTTTTTCTGGTATCTTACTTGCCTGGTGCAGGGAAATTCTGGGGGGCCTTTGGTCAATATTGACGGAGAAGTGATTGGTGTTAATATTATGAAAGTCTATGCTGCTGATGGATTGAGTTTTGCCTTCCCAATTGATTCAGTCACCAAAATCATGGAGCACTTCAAGAAAAGTGGGTACGGTTGTTTCAGCATGAAACTCATTATCTAGGACTCTAAAGTATAACTGTATGACAAATCGGTTTCCTTTATGGCAGCATCTGTGAAACTAACCAGTCATGTTTGGCAGGAGGGTTGTTCGGCCTTGGGTTGGACTAAAGATGGTTGATCTCACTGAGGTCATCATCACCCAGCTTAAAGAAAGAGATCCTACATTTCCAAACGTGAAGAAAGGCATTCTTGTGCCTATGGTATGTACATAGTTGCTTCCTTCCACAGGGGTGGGGAATAATCGAATATATCTATACCATCCTTTGGCAGCTTCTGAATCACAAAGACATTTAAATGACTTCGTACTTTCGTACCAAATCTGCCAAGAGTTCCGTTTTATGCATCCGTATTTTCTAAATGGGTGTGTGATGTACAAATATGAAAACGACGCTTTATTTTTTTCGTTAAGATAGCTGGATCAATCATCTAATAATTTTCCCATTGTTCATCGTATTATAGGTAACTCCTGGGTCACCTGCTGAACGAGCCGGGTTCCGTCCTGGTGATGTCGTTATTGAATTTGATGGAAACGCTGTTGCAAGCATCAAGGAGGTACTCAGAACCCTTATCATAATATTATTACATTTTGAAATCACCAAATTAGGCATATGGCTGGTTTTTGTTGAAATTTGTCCTAGCAGACATGAATAGTATTTACTCCAAACTTTAGCATACGACTTGGTTATATGATTAGGAAAGAGATCCAAGATCTCTAACACCAAAGCCTACGGATCAAGTGATCCAGGCCTTTGAAATTTGATTCAACGGCTAAAATTATTATAACTTTTAAAAGGACCTCTGTTTTTAGCCGTTGGATCAAATTTCAAAGGTCCGGATCACTTAATCCGCGGGCTTTGGTGGAAGAGATCCGGAGAGGATCTCTTTCCATATGATTATGCAATATGATGGTTCATATGAGTGGTGAAATTGTGACAGATCATTGAAATAATGGGGGACCGAGTCGGGCTGCCCATCGGGGTAGTCGTCATACGAGCGAGAGACGATACAGTGACCTTAACAGTGATCCCAGAGGAGTCCAATTCAGATATGTAAGCGAAAACCTTTTGTTTTCAGGATGTTTGTTGTTAGTTTGGTTCCTGTAATCCTGTGACTTAAAAGGAAGAAGAGCGTCTGCATTTGCCAGCTAGTAAGCACGCGTTCGTGTAAGGTCGAAAGAAAACACTCTTGATATTGATGTGAATCATTTCGTAAATTGATATTGCCTCTGTACAACAACAATAACAAAGCCTTAACTCACCATGTGGGTCCGATGTATGAATCTCAAAACGTTACTGCGCTCGTTTTTGCATTAAGTCTTCCAAGTGTTGCGAACCAAAACTTTGGAGATAAAAGTTTACCAGTAAAATTAACCAACTGTTATATACATGTAACCCCGATGTTGAACAATCTCTAGCACATTCGTCATCTCCTCAGATATTTATAACGTACTAATCTCAACCCTAAATAATTTAAACTGTATATTTGCATTTTGCACTAGTTCAGGAAGTTTCTTCTGGCTTTAGAAAATTATAGTATTCAATCTGAGTCATCTCTCCTCCATTTTCGGGGTCAAACTGGCATCGGTAGAAGCTGCAAAGGCAATTCGATACTTGGATTAGACGAGTAATATTCACATGCGGCAAAGAAAAGAATGAAGTTGATTCCGAATTAAAATCAAGAACGTCCTAGTTGAAGCTAGTTCCATGGAATCAATAGACATATAAACAAAAAACAACAAACAATAACGAATTCCCTTACCTTCCGTCCATGCCGAGAATCACTACTGTGTTCTTCTGGTGGCCAAAGGCAACAATGTACCGCAAACCTTCCTGCAAGTGATATTTAGCCACTGACCATTCTGAGCTGAAATACTTTGGCAGCACGCCTGAGAACGAAAAACCTAAAATGAAACCGAAAGACCAAGATCAGAATCTGCAATCGTTATTCATTTCAAAATTGACGTTAATCTAAAATGCAAAGGCATAGGATGTTCCGAGTAACCGGGTCTGCAAGTTAACCCTAAGTTAAAATGCAAACTAGCTGTTGCCGTTAAGTAAGAATAGGCTACATGATGCAATATTTTCACTATATTCAACCCCCCAACCGATAAGTTTGAGTATTTCGCAATAATTAGAACGAGAAACTACTAGTTGAAGTAGAAGATATACAAAAAAAAAAAAAAAATCAAATTTTACTTTTTGTCGCCGAAGAGCCCTCGAGTATAAGCTAAGCAAAGTACGTTACCTTTCATGAAAGAGAGGGGTGAAATGCCCGATGGACTCGGAAGATTGGATTCTGATGCACTGCGTCTGTGTGATCTCTCACACCCCAAGGATCCCGAATCAACCTTAACGCTGAAAACATGGACGGTGCCCTTGTCACTTGACACAGCTAGCCATTGTGCACCAGAAGAGAAAGCAAGACTGTAAATCTCTGCTCTCTCTGCTCCTCGCCTTACCTGCACAAGATACCAAGTTGTTCCCGGTGATCAGAAGCGTACATATATTTTTTCCTCAAGAGTAGTAAAGAACACGATTCCTAAAGCGAAACATTCTAACAGACGACAAATATAGCACACATCTCCGCAGCTTGCAGTGCCAGAGTTAACACCTTACGTTTATGACAAACTCATGCTTGGTTTCGGGTTTCACTCAAACTTGGATAACGATGGCTAAGTTCGCAAACCAGTCAATTGAAACATAAAATCTTAATCAATCCTAAACCTTAATCAAACATGAATGTTAATTTCGACAAAAGCACACTCATTTTCACATGAAATCAAACCAGAATAACACACTGAGAATTCGATTCAGATTTGACTAACACCAAAAACACATTAATTTGAAAATTCAGAGTAAAAGATTTGAAATTTAAATACCTCTTGTAGTAATGAACCATCCAAAGCATTGAAAATCCGAACCAAGGTCCCTTTACTGCTGGCGGTAGCGAGGAGCCGGCCGTCCTGCGTGAGCCCCAAGCAAGCGAGCCTCGAATCGTGGGCGACGATAAACTTGGTCCGCTTTGACCCGTAATGGTCGACCCGAACTTGACCCTTTTGGATACCCGGGCACACCAGCAAGGGGTGACCCGAACCCTGCGAGACCTCACACAGTCCTTTAGGGTTGGAGATGGTCACGATCTGATGATCGAGCGTTAAGTCGGAGATGTTGTAGAGGAAGATTTTGTGCTCCAAAACGACGACGATTCGGTCGCGGCGGAGCCTGACGCCTCTAACCTCCGACCGGAAAGAGAGCTCGCCGATGCACCGGGACTCATTGTCGTCCCACATCATGACTTTGCTGGGCGGGTAGAGAGGGTCGGGTCCGCCTCCGACCAGGGCGAGGATTTGGTAGCGGAAGAGCATTTGGACCATTCCGACGCCCCGCTGATCGGAATCACGGCGGAAGAGCTCGCGGACGGGGTCGCAGTTGTAGACGCGGAAGCCGGAGTCCGTGGCGACGGAGAAGCAGCTGTGGTCCTGGTTGAAGGACAGGTGGAGGAGCTTGGGGTTTTGGTTCTGGATCGTGTGGGTGGAGAGAGAGCGGGAGTCGTCGGGTTCGGAATCGGAGGCCGAATTGGGAGGCTGCACTGACTGCGCCATGTGGGGAGTGGTGAGTAAATCAGGAGTCCCGTCTAGAACGACGAATTGAAAAGGCGGGGAGGAGGCGGCGGTCATGGCCTAATCAAATACGAGGGCGGTGGAGTGTTGGGAATTTGGGTTTTTCGACCTTTTAATATAAATATTTATTTTATAAATTTGAGATTTTTGGATTTAAAAAGATTATATTTATTTCGCTCTTGCGGTTGAACAAAAAAAATCCCCATTTTTTCTCCAAAACCTCACTCTTTGTATCTCAAATTAGGGTTTTTTTAGGGTTTAATCAAATTTCATCGACTTTTCTCGCCTGAATCAATCTCTACTGCAAATCAATCGCAATGGCTCGTAACGAAGAGAAAGCGCAGTCGATGCTCAATCGGTTCATTGCCCTCAAGGCCGAAGAGAAGAAGAAGCCAAAAGAACGACGCCCGTACCTCGCCTCCGAGTGCCGCGACCTCGCCGAGGCCTCCAGATGGCGGCAGCAAATCATGGGGGAGATCGGCCGGAAAGTCGCCGAGATCCAGAACGAAGCCCTCGGGGAGCACCGGACCCGCGACCTCAACGACGAGATCAACAAGCTGATTCGAGAGAAGGTACATTGGGAGCGGCGGATTGTGGAGCTCGGAGGCCCAAATTATGCCAAAAACGCCCCTAAGATGACCGACCTCGACGGTAATATTGTCGATGTTCCGAACCCTAGCGGCCGCGGCCCTGGGTATCGGTACTTTGGAGCGGCGAAGAAGCTGCCGGGAGTCAGAGAGCTTTTCGAGAAGCCGCCGGAGCTGAGAAAGCGGAGGACGAGGTATGATATATACAAGAGGATTGATGCTAGTTATTATGGGTATAGGGACGATGAGGATGGGATTTTGGAGAAGCTTGAGGTGGAGGCGGAGGAGAAGATGAGGGCAGAGGCGGTGGCGGAATGGAAGAGGATGGAGGAGATAAGGCGTGAAGCGAGGAGGGCGGTGAAGAGCGGGGAGGTGGTGTCAGCGGCAAAGGTGAAGGAGGTATTGTTTGAGGAGGAAGAGGAGGTGGTGGAGGAGGAGAGGCAGAGAGAGAGGGAATTGAAAGAGAGGAGTGAGCAGGAGAGGGAGTTCGTGGTGCACGTGCCGCTGCCAGATGATAAGGAGATTGAGAAGATGGTGCTGGAGAAGAAGAAGAGGGAGCTGCTGAGCAAGTATACCAGTGATGAATTGATGGAGGAGCAGTCCGAGGCGAAGGAGATGCTTAACATTAAGCGCTAGACGTTAGACCTCCCGCCATGACAGAGTATGTTACTCATTGACTGATAGAAAGTTGTTACCTTTTCTCTTATCAAAATGTTGTTGCCTAACTTGAATTCTCTTTGATTCTTTGAGAGGCTGTGTTGAGTATTTGTAAAGTTTTTAGATGATGAAACAAGTTAAATTTGTCGCCGAGGAATTATTTTTCGAGGAGCTTGAGCTGCAGTAATTGTTATTATCAATTGATCGAAGTTTAGTTAGTTTGTCCAAAAGTGTTTAGATTTGGGTGCAGCTTCTTTGAAGATACAACCACATTGTACTCATGTTAGGCATGGTCTATGTTTTGATCATATACCGTAGTGTCGGAACACCTTTGCAGTTTCTATGCGAGTTGAAGAATATGCATTTGAGATTACGAATGTCTTGGAAAGGAAAGCTGATGTTTATATCTATGGAACCAGGATGAGGGTTTTATGTATTATGTGTTATTGTGTGCCTTCGCCCAGCCTTGGCCTGCACTGCGTCGAACGCAGACCGCCATATCCATAGCCTTGTACGATTGCCTAGTTGAAATGATCAATGCCGCTCACCAAAGGGTGAGGCAGACGCTTCGACTGTGACACAAGGATTCCTTGACTTTTATGGTGGAGACTTTAGTAGGCAGATGGAGTGCGCTGGACTAGGAGCAATTTGGATGGTTTGGCAATTGGCATGGGTTGCCGGCAACTAATTGACTTCCAATAACTGTGCTGTGTCCACTAAAATCGTTGAAGACGCTTCCAGAATAATTTATATTAGTCAGTAGGGTTCTTTCATCTTCAAATTATCCTACCCTCCGGTCGTCAGTAATTAAATTACGTTAATATCTGGTGCTAACTTCTTTATAAACAGAATTCATGATTCTCTTGAATTTATAGATCATATATACTACAAACTAAAATGGCTTAAAAATATAGAGAGTCAACTTAAATGTGAGAATCATTCAGCGAACTAAAAAATTGGTGGAAAAATGAATAGGGAAAAAAAAGGCACAAAATCCACTGATGATTATTGAACAGAAACAAAGGCACAAAATCCACTGATGATCATTGAAAAAACTCAAACAACAAAGTCATCACCCCGATCCAAACATATTCCCGATCAAGAATCCACCCAGCAACCCAGCTCCCACACCCAGCGCCATGTTCCCTCATCCGCCCCTCTTAGGCTTCTGCGGCTGCACAACTTGCACAACTTGCACAACTTGCTGCCGGTGCTGATGAGGCTGTGGCCGGGCGCGTGGCTGCACAACTTGCACAACTTGCACAACTTGCTGCCGGTGCTGATGAGGCGCTGGCCGGGCGCGTGGCTGCGGCGGCTGCACAACTTGCTGCCGGTGCTGATGAGGCGGTGGCTGTGGCCGGGCGCGTGGCTGCGGCGGCTGCACAACTTGCTGCCTCTGCACAGCAACTTGCTGCCGCTTCACAACTTGCTGCCGCTGCACAACTTGCTGCCTCTGCACAACAACTTCCTGCCGCTTCACAACTTGCTGCCGCTGCACAACTTGCTGCCTCTGCACAACAACTTCCTGCCGCTTCACAACTTGCTGCCGCTGCACAACTTGCTGCCTCTGCACAACTTGCTGCCTCTGCACAACTTGCTGCCGCTTCACAACTTGCTGCCGCTGCAAAACTTGCTGCGGTGGCGGGCACCCACCACCGGGATGTCCGGGCCGGTTTGCCATCACGGGCTCTTGGACTTTCTTCTGGGGCTCTGGTACCGGAGCCGAAAACTTGTCACCGAAATTGATGGTCCCCTTGGGGTTTCCGCTCGACGATCGGAGGCCGTAGCTGACGTGCTTGAGGGGATCTTGAGAGTTGTTGAAATTGGAACTTGGAAGAAGAAGATTGTTCGACTGGAATTTGGAAGATTTGTGAAATTGTTGAATTGTGAATTGGTTGATAAAGATCTTGAATTTATTGAGCAGGGGAGGTGAGAGGATGAAGACAAAAGAAAAGGCAGCTTCTGTGAAGCTTCACTGAGTTACATTTTTTAATTTAATTTTTTTACAATTTTGTTAATTAGGCAACGTTATAGATTCCTTTTCCTAATTTCGAGTATTTCCTATAATATTTGTTTACGCGTATATTTTTTAAATTTATTTTTTCATGAATAAATATTTACACGTAATTTAATTTTATTTGTTTCGTATTTTTTGTTTTTTGACGTGCCATTTGGCTAAATAAGGGATTAATGTAATTGTAATGTAGAGATTGAGCTCGAATTCAATACCAACGTACTATTCTGACCAATTAGAAAAATCGAAACATAAAAAATAAATATTTCATATCACTTGAACGTCATGTGAGGAAGAAAAAATTAATTTTCTGACTAACTGACCCGACGTATGTCAACAAATTATACAATAGAGCATTGTTCACAAAAAGGGTTCTCTCATCAAATTGATCAAACACATTATATATACTAAAATCCAGTTGGGTTCCGGCACTGTTCAGAAATAATGTCTGGACGGATCTGCCCCTGGCTTCTCTGCTTTCTTCCATTTCTCTCGCTTGCTTCGTGCGTTGGAGAAACCCTTATTGTTATCCTTCTTTTCTTCGGAATTCTTTCACTCTTTGGCCACGTGTTGATCATCCTAGATATCTTTTTTTTCCATTATGACTCCCTCTTTTACTTTACTTTTTGTGTCGCCATCCGACTCTCTCTTCGATTTCAGCGTTTTTCCATTATGACTCCCTCTTTTACTTTACTTTACTTTTTCCATTATGACTCCCTCTTTTACTTTACCTAATCCACACTAGCAGCAATGGTACATGCATTTCCACCAAAAAATAATTAAAAAACCTTACCTCATCACACCTGGCAGCAATGATGCATGCCTTGCCACCAAAGTATAATTAAAAAAACAAAAATCTGGAACATGTTTGCCCCTGTTTGATGCCAGCTTGCCCGTTGCTTTTCTTCTTTTGCACAGCCTTCCCATGCGTTCTCCACTGTTTTGCCACGTGTCGATCATCGTGTATAAGTTCTCTTCAATTGCATCTCTCCGAATCTCCTTCAGTTTCCAGTTGTTTTCCTTTTCTCAACCTTTGGTTTCCGATCTTCTCATCTTTCTCATTTTGCTTAGCCAAATCATTTGTGCAAATTTCTTGCGTTTAAAACCCTTGGAAAAATAAATAGTTGCTGCATCTTCCGTTTAAAATCCCTGGGTCAGTACTCATTTTGTTGGTTTTTGGATTTCATCAGGGTGGATTTGTTATCTCCAAGGTCCACCTCTGTTTGTGGTGAGTTTTTTTAACCTTTGAAGTATTGCTGTTTTAATTTTTATTTTTGTAGTTTTCCATGTTCAAGTGGGATTTTTGTATGAATTTTTCCTTCTAATTCTGGGTGTTTTCTTTATATTATTAGATTCGATGTCTGGGTGTATGATTTGTTTGTGTCTTTCGTTTCAGAACACGATGCTCTATGCTTTTTGGAATTTAGTTTTTGTAATTTTTGGTGTTTTGTTTATATTCTTGGAACTGTCGTTTGGTTGTATGATTTGCAGCTCTTTTTTTGTTTCAGGACACTTTGCTCTTCGTTTTTTGGGGCTTCTATGTGCAACTTCGAAGTCGTTTATGCTCAAGGTAAATAATTTCAGTTTTTTCCTTTTAGCATTTTTTGCAACAAATTTTTTTTTTTTTTTTTTTTAATATTGTGAATGACACACCCCGATCGAGATCGGGGCATGTTGGTCGTCACATGGAAGTGACGTAACCATGTGCACAGTGCGGAAGCTAATAAATAATAATAAAAGTACGAATAAATAAAAATCAGCTATACACAAGTAAGAACATACATGTGCAAGCGTAAGTGTGAAAACAAAGTTCAGAGCATGAAGACCTAATGCAGTCCGGGAGAAACAACACTACATAAACACACCCGAATGTGGTCTTACACTGGTGATAATCTGTCAGATATGCTGGGAAAATCCTCTGGGGAGCCACCAAAAGTGCTAGCCAACTAGAACCTGGAGGGGCGCAAAACAGAAAGGGTGAGTGGGCAAAAATAAAGCTTTTCAAAAACCATTTCATAAACGAAGTTCTAACCCCTCGCCGTAAAACGTGTATACTTCCCAGAAAATAGAATATACATATAAATATAAGTAATGCTCAGAAATATGCCATGTCAGATGCCTCAAAACAGAATGCAAGTACTTAGGTAATGCTAAACAATGTCATGTAATCTGTCAGCCGGAGTCACCTAACGTGACATGTACGGCTGAATCTAGAGCTCAAATCTCCATCTCACTAACTATACTTGCACATGAGTCGGAACCACCTAAAGTGGTCTGTACGACAGGACTAGGTGTATAATAAGTACGCTCAAGTGCTACGATCACGTGAAGGCTGGGCGAATAATCGCGGGTCACCTACGAGTCGGAACCACCTAAAGTGGTATGTACGACAGGACTGTGCACCTAACTTGGATCCAAGATGAGCGTGTGGTGCGGGAAGTGAACATCACGTGAAGGACTGTGCCCAACTCTGGGCGGGAGCACTAACACCGGGGGTGTAGGTTATGAGCTCTCTATGCATCTCAAATCACTACTGAATATAAACATAAATTATAACTCACTTGGCACTTACATGTGCGTCCGCAACACCAAACATATACATATGCGACTAATAATGCATAATTAAATGGGCAAACATAATGCATGACATATAAACGTATAAACATTTCATTTCACTTTCCGGGAAAAACATAAGTATATAGGTATATACGGAAAACCAAAAGCCCACTCACTAATATGTAGAAGGGTCGTAACCCCCTTGCCTCGAGTGACCGCGCTCGTCCTCGGGATAAATCTCACCTATATGTGAAACAACTATAAAAACGTTAATTTTAAAGCATATAACCAACCTTATGAAATAACTTCTCATACAAAGCTCAAATGGGGTGTATGAATACACCAACGTGATCTACTCAACCTTAAGAACATCCCCATATTTTCAGAAAAATTTTCCGATGCTGCACACCCCCCCATGTGCCTGCCAAGGCACGGCCACATGCGCCACCCAGGCGCAGACACGTGCCTGGCACATTGACAGCGTCAGGAATATTCCGTTAACTCTGACGGAATCCGTTAACGCCGTTAGGAATATTCCGTCGTTTTCTCCGACCAAACTCCGGCGCCGGAAAACCGGGAAAATTTCAAAACCATGTATCTTCTTCGTTTTTCAACCAAATTTCACAAAATCGGTACCAAAATGAAGCTTACAACAAGAGGAACAAATCCATACCACTTTCAAGCACTAAAAGCCACAGAATCTCATTGGGAAAACACCACAAACTCCGACCAAACTTGTAACTCACGATCCCGACGTCCAAAACCTTCAAACGAACCACCCCAAGCCTCCTAAGGACCTCACCAAGCTTCCTACAAGCTTGAAATTCCCAAAAACACAAGAATTAACGTGTGCATGAACAGTGACCAAATCGGGGGATCCCAAGTTCGACGTGAAAACGAAGGTATCCTTACCTGAAATGGGTATGGTTGAACTCATAAGGACCTCACGAGCACGAATATGTAATTTGTTTCCTCGATCTATGAAGGTTTCAATGGTTTTGGTTGTCGTCCGTACAAAAGGATAGGAAAGGAAGAGTGAGAGAGACTCGGGACATGGCAGAGAAAGAGAGGAATGTGTGTGGATGTGTGTGTGGTCCAAAATCCACCAACCAAAAACCAAAAATGACCACACAATGAAAAACCATGCTAAGGGCAAAACCGTCATTTCACCCCTACGTTACGAAAAGTCCGGGAAGGGCTGTCACAATGAAGTTGTGTTTTCTATAGTGTGAAAGTCGAATATGTGGGAATTATATATATATATATTAGATTTTGGTGTCTTTTAGGGTTTTATTCTGGAGCTTGCAAGCCATTTTTGGGTCAGGTATATATTTTATCTCTTTGCTGTTAAATTTATTTTTTATTTGGGTTTTTTGGTTGTTTGTGGTTCAATTTTTCCCTGAAGATTTAAAAAGAAAGGAATGGTCATGATTAATTTTTCCATATTGAATCTCAAATTATCAGTGTATAGATACAAAAAATGATTTCAATGTATGTAGGCAAGATAAAATTTCTATGTCAAATGGTGAAGTATCACGATTTGGTTTCCAGTTTTAATGTTCTTTTTATGTGTTGTCTTTGCTTTCATAAATTGATACCTTATTGTTGATAAAACTGATTTGGTTTTGCAGACCATAATTTTTAAGCAACAAAATTAAGCTGGAAATTAAATTGAGGTATGAATGCTTCCACTTATTCAGGTTATTCAATTGATATTTTCCTTTATTGGATTTTATTTTTGAATGTTGTTTGATAAAACTAATTTGGTTTTGAAGATTAAGAATTTTAAGCGAGAAATTCAATTGAAATTGTAATGAATTTGCAAATTTGTCAAGTATATCTTACATTTGTGGTTCCATATTCACCTTACCCATAACTATTGAATTTTCTCTCTTGACTGGATGGATTTTTATAGTTTTCAGGATCTACAGTTGCAATGCCTTTGATGGATAAAACATAGAGGACCCAGCTACTCTTATAGAGCTTCTTTAGCATCGTAAGTTAAAATTGCATATCATTTTTTTTGTTTCATGGAATTCATTATGTTTAATAGCATACCAATTATGTGATACCAATTGTTATCTTAGCAGTTTCTAACAATTTGTAAAGTACGGATAAATGTGTAGAAGTTTGAATTATACATATGAAAGTTTCATCTATTATACTCTTTTATTAATTTTTGTTACACAATCAATCATTCACAGGTAATGCTATTCAGAGTGGTTCAAAGAATTTCAAGAGCCTCGTTCATCCAATTTATGCTCTTCATGTAAAAATTCTTTCAATAAGTTCAAACATCTTTCGGTGTAGATAACATTAACATTTTGTAACAATATATTATAGCTTTGAAACATTTTTTTCATACGATTTCTAATCCCGCAGCAACGCGCGGGCAATATTTCTAGTCAACAATTAAAATTGAGTGATTAGTGATCAAGATATTAAATATGGCGAGTGGGGCAGCGGTATTCCCACATCGACATGCCAGAAACGCGTAAAAGCCGCGCAAAGCAACAGACGTTTTGTGTGGCGCAATGCCCCTCTAAAACTTAAAAGGGAGTTTTAGAAAGAAAAAAATCCGTTATACTATTCACTTTAACGGAAATACCATATTTTTACATTAAAAAGTTAATTCTGGTACTATTCACTTTATCATTTATTTTGTCCTTATCATTAAAACTCAAAGTTTTCAAATCATTTTCATTAGTTTTCCTAAACTTAAATTCTTAATGGGGAGAAGAAGAAAGAGATCATCTCTGAATCTTTCCTTTCAAATTCAGGTATCAAGTGATTTGGACATTTAAAATTTGATTTAACGGTTAAAAATTATTATAATTTTTAAAAGTTTTACTAATTTTTCTGTTTTTAATCGTTGGATCAAATTTTAAAGTTTTGGATCACTTGATCTCTGGATTTTGAAGGAAAAGATGCGAAGATGATTTCTTTCCGAAAAAAGAAACAAAAGTGAATGAATTCCATCTGACGTAATCACACGTTCACATCTATAAATTCATGAACTTTAGAATATGCTCATATGCTAATGGTTTTAGATATAGGGGTTTTAACGAAAAGTTTACGGTACTGTTTATGTTAACGAAAAATCATATTTTTATACTAAAAAATCAAACCTAGTACTATTCATTTTACCCTTTATTTTGTCCATATCGTTATAACTCAAAGTTTTCAAATCTTTTTTTATTAGTTTTCCTTTTAGATATTATTTTGGGTTTATACATATAAAATACATTTAAAGAGTTATTCCTTTTTAACTAATGATATATATCAATCGTTTGGTTGAGATTTTCAAACGTGCCGTACATTA
This sequence comes from Pyrus x bretschneideri, assembly GCF_019419815.1. Classification (NCBI taxonomy): domain Eukaryota; kingdom Viridiplantae; phylum Streptophyta; class Magnoliopsida; order Rosales; family Rosaceae; genus Pyrus; species Pyrus x bretschneideri. Next base: position 6,674,243 of record NW_025999402.1, read on the forward strand.
TCTATATACTAAAGCTTAGCAGAAACCACTTTTCAACCTGTGAGAGCAAGCATTGTTCACCAACAGTGAAAGGGCGGAACTGCCCTTGGTTTCTGCTTTGGTCCCCGTACTGTTCACACTTTGCTTTGTTTTGTCCTTGCTGGATGCTCATCTCTCATTCCTCCGTCTCTGGTTTTTTGTTTTTGGAAGTTTTAACAAAAAATCTATGATACTGTTCACTTTAACGAAAAATCACATTTTTATACTAAAAAATCAATCCTCATACTATTCACTTTATCTTTTATTTTATCTTTTATCGTTAAAATTTAAAATTTTCATATCTTTTTCGTTAGTTTTCTTTTGCTTTTTGGTTTTGCTCTGCTTTTTCATACATGCTTTCCATGCGTGTATCGTCGTAGTGCGTCGACTTCTTCCACTTTTCTTCTCGACTTTTTCCTTCCGTTTCCGGATTTCTTTCTCTTACAATTCTCTGCTTCTGTCTCCCTCGCTCTCGAACGCCGCCTTATCTCCCTCTCCGAACTTGCGATCTTAGTCAGGAAAATCTGCTTCTTTCGCTCTCTTTCGCTTTTAAATCTCAGTTAAAGCGATTCTACTGGTCTCAAATTACACCATATTTGAGGAGAGCTTCCCTGTGATTCTTTAAAATCAGAGAGCTCCCCTTTTACCACTGCAACAGAGGTTCTTTAGATTCTCCCCATTTCTCATCCTAAACCCTAATTTCCAAACAACTATTTCTTCATTTCAATTTTTTTTAATTTGTTCAGGCACGAGTACCGCGCGTATTTCTACAAGGTCTTCAAGCTTTACACGAAGCTATGGATCGCAAGACACTCCTCCCTCTCTTCTCTCACGCATCTTCAACTCTATGTCTTTCACTCTTGAGGTACCTGCCGATGTTGCCGATCCGCAGGTAAAGCTTCAATTTCCATGTTAAGGTTCCATTTTTCTTCATTTCTGGGATTTGGGTTTTAATTTCGGTAATTTATTTTTATTAAATTTGGTTGTGTGGTTAATAATTTTTCTTCTTAATTTTTCTAATATTTTGACTTTTTTTTTCTTTACAAATTTCGATTAAATTGCATGCAGTTGAATTGTTTTAAAATTCCCTGTGTATTTATTATTTGTTTCCAATAGCAGGTAATTAGGTAGTATATTTTATGAAAACTCTGATTAATTTTTACATATTCTTCGTTTCTGGTGAGAAGGTTAGGGATGAGCTCGCACCCAAACTCGCGAGTGACCAACCTGTTTGCTCTGTTTTTGGATTTCGTTTTTAAATTTGATATATATATATATATATATATTTTTTTTTTTAATTTATCTTCTAGCAGCAGTTATGGAGGAGTTGGGGAGGAAGAACAGAGTCTTCAGCAACTGAAGCTACGTCGCTTTTACCCTCTTAATGTTTCATCGAGGAAGACGATGGTCAGTTGGTACTATGTTTTCGAAAAATGATTTTTGAAGAATTTTTTGGAAAGTTTTGAGATTTTTTTAGCTTATGAATTCATATTTTTTAGGAATCAAATGGACCCAAGATTGGTATTTTGAAATCCTCAAAATCTTCAGGCCTGTAGAAGAAGATGAGGACATTGAGATTGAGATAGCTGTACAGGAGGAATGGGTTAATCTGAGCCTGGTTTGGAATTGTGGAACGGTATTGAGGCTAGCCTTGAGGTTGGTCTAGATGGGGAGGAGAGAAAGGAGGAAAGAGAATGAGAGGGATAATAGCAATGGTGACGCCTCCAAACTTGGTAAAACGCAGTTAGCCATTAACCTACTACAAGGCGACACGTTTGTGCGATTTACAATATGCAACGCCTCCCACAATTATTAGTTTATTAATTAACTAAAGCAACTTGCAAGTGGAAGTCACGTAAGTTAAGCTAGATTAATTTACGAGATTTGGCATTTTATGATAAACTTTGACATAAACATACTTATTGATAAGCTTACATATACTGACAGACTTTGAGCGCGCGCGTGCGCACACACACGATAAGTAGTTCAAGGTTTCTAAAGTTTATACCTTTTAATTGAAATATACACCTATTTGATATCTTGACCTTAATTACCTGAGATAAGCACACCGATAGATTGAAAGCACCTATGTATGAAACCAAATTAAGTAGGGCAACTTCAATTATGCATACTTTTAAATAATAGGTTCGTGTTATTCACACACTCATATTCTTACTTCTCCCAAAAGTCAAAATTAAAAGAGATGTTTGAGAAGTAAAAATTGATGTACATATAGCAGTACCCGATAATATTGAGAGGTTCTTAAGTGCCTTGGCATGCCGGTTGACTTAATTACATTACGAATATGCTATTAATTATGTGATTATTTTATTTTAAATTTTGGTTAGAAAATACGGGTGTACAAGTGCAATATTAAGACAATGTGTTTTTCCTTCCTTTTTTTTTCAGGAATATGAAAATCTTAACCTAACGGACCATTGCTCCATAGCTATCTAACATCTGTCAGCAAACTCTTAATTTTTTTTTTCTTTGTATTTATCTTCTTTAGTATTTAATTATATAATTTATTGACCTTTTTACTCTTATTCATTTATTTTCCTTAATTTAGGTTGTTTGTACCATACTTCACCGCTCTCAAAACTAGCTACTAAGTATGGGTCAACTCCATACATTCAAGGACCCACTGAAGAGTTCATGTGGATGCACCCTTGCCGAAGCACACGAGTTCCTCTCCAATCAAGAGACCAATCACAACACAACACTTGTCAACATCGGAATAAAACTCCTAGAGTCCCACATCGACCGGGAGCGGAATACTCTCCTCAACTATAAACGGGGACCATTCTCCTACAATTAAATCCGGATGTCATTATTGTACTTAAACTTGTCATTAAAACCGACTAATGATGATTATGATTGAACTTATGTATTGTGTAAACTCTTCACTATTAATGAGAACTCGTTTTACCCTGTGAACGTAGCTAAACTTAGGGTAAGCCGCATACATTTTGTGTTTGCTTCCTTGTCTCTATTTCTTTACATATTATCATCACTAGGTGATCGGAACAACCAAGCGAAGGTCACAAACTTAACACTTTACGTTGTTCTAAAGTCTCACTGATTTTGTGCATCAACACATGTTTTATTTAGTCAATCTAATTAAGTCCAGAAATCAAAAGAAGTACGCATGGAAGAAAAATAATATGCGAAAATCACTTCTTTAAGCTTAGGCAAAGCACTTCTGAATTTGGTTGGTTGAAGTGGGGTTTTGAAGTTTATGAAATACTGATCATGCTAGTTCGTGTCGTCGAAGATCAAACAATTGCCACATAATTGGACCGACCATATATTTCTAAAGGTCAAGTTAGTAAGATTAGTTGAAGTCAGCTATGTGAAATATGTATAGTAAGTACAATTATTTGTTTCGTGTTTTCCACGGAAAAACAATGTCAATGAATTAAGGCCACACTGCTTAAAATGGAAGATGATTATTTCTGGAATAAAATTAGAGGAACAATTGGTGCTTAGTCTTTTAGATCATTTGGTCAACAAAGATGACCTAAAACATGAATTCGTTGTGCCTTAACCATCATTCTACTCTCTTCACAAAATTATTAATTCATACTTTCTTAAGCATGCTAACTTAAACTTACGTATGATTTCCTTTAAGAAAATATGAATGGTTCTGATGAATAAGGCATTTTTCAACAGATTAAAGAATGAATTGTGATGCCTATAGATGACTTAAAACAATGGCATTTAAAAACAAATAAAATGTGGTAGTAGACTAGTTCAAGAGTTATTTTGGTTAAATGAAAGCAGCATTCTCATGCATGGATGGATAAATTATGATGAACAGATTAAAGTCGTACATGTGTTTTGATCTAACCTATTATTAACAATGAAAAACCGTTATTATGTTAATTAATTGGAAGTGACCCCATACAAAATTGCAAAAGAAGAGCAAAGAAGTAAACTAATTCGGCAAACAAATGAATTACAGTCTTACTAGTGTGAGATTTACACTAAAATCTACTTAATTAGTTCTATTCATCTTTGTAATCATGTTGTTTTCGGTTAGCTTGGCTATCAACAAAGTACTTAAGAGAACTGCTCAATAATTTGTGATTAATTATGCTTTATTAAGATTTTTTAAACATGTCTACGTAATATTTATTATTTAATGAATGAATATCGTACTCTTAAAAAAAATATGTTGGTTACTACGTTTCTGAGTGAAAAAAAAATATTCATATAATTTGAAGCCGAAATGTAAGAAAAAATCCTACAACTGATACTTTTTTTTTATTTTTTATTTTTTTTAATTTTATTTTTCTCACAACCTATAGCTAGCCTGACGATTTAAAAATATAGCCGACATGGTTGAATTTGCAGAACAGCAAGGATTGGTGGCGGAGGTCGAATAAGAACAACTTCTAATTATTTTATGTAATTAATTATGTATTATCTTAGATCAAACAGAGGCATCTTTCTGGGACAATATTGTTAATATATTTAGGGTTTTAATTAACCAATGGTCGAAGACTCGGAGCTGATAATTCATAACTGAAGTCCCCACAAACAAAGCTTTGAAGTCCCAACGCGTGGTTTTTGGGATGCGATGTTGCTAGGGTTTATTATTTAGAAAAACCAAGGAAGTGCTAGTTGTGAATTGATTAGTTAGGATTTATTCATGCAAGGCATTAAGAAATTAAGGAGTGTTTTTTCCTTCTTTGTTTTACTAGAAAGAGAGAAAGAGTGTTTTTTTTTATTTGTTTTACAAAAGTTTGGATGCAGTCAAGTAGGTTTAATTTATAATTTGTTGCAACTTGTAACTCAACATATATATATATATATATATATATATATTGCAAAAGGAAAATAATAATTGTAAACTAAACAAGGATTTAGCTATAATGTTATGTCTCATTTAGTTATATGAGTTTTATTCAAGTTTAACCATTATAAAGAATCATTAAAATTGGAAGAAAGAAAGAGAAGGGGAAGTTATACATTTTTTTCTGTCAAATGGAAGTTTTATACTCTTATAGCCGCCAATGAAAATAACATATAGTAAAGTTTTTTGGTTAAAAGCATATATTAAAGTTATAAAAAAAAAGAAAAAAAGAAAAAGAGCAGAGGTAGATTATTGGTCCGGCGGCAATAGAATTATTGTAGAATGCCAAATACATACACGTGAGTGGGGTCTCACTCACTCACAACTTGCAAAAGTAACCAAGTTGGGATTCTCTATCTGATCACTGCGTTGTTATTGGTATTTTTCTCATTCCGTGACATGACGTATTTATATAGTTTCATTTATCTAAATTGCTATATATAAACAAAAAAAATTAACTAATTCTTCAAATCATGATGTAAAAGAAACTTACGATCATTATGTCCCTTAGAACAAGTATCATGCTGCATGGCAGATTCTCTCATTTGAGCGGCTGTAAACATTCAAGATTAAATGTTTCTTCAAAATCTTAGGAAACACATGATCATTATGTCATAGCAAACGATTTGTGGTGGTTACCACTATAACACTGCCTACTGCCTCTTGTGTATACATTAATTGTTTGGTGTAAGAAATACTATGATTAATTGTTCATACGCTTGAGTGTTTTTTAATTGTAAGTCATTATATAACTCACATTTAACAAATTTAACTAATAGTCGAATACCATTTGCGTACAATTAACCTTACCCTTCTTGTAACTTGTAAGTTGCAACTGAATCACCTTAAATAATAAACCCTACCATGAAGTTAAGAGATAGGCTTGACTCCTTAATATTGAGGAGGAGTTCCTCCTCAAGATACTTTATGATATTTACAGAACTTCGTGGTTATGATCGATATTATTCGTATTAAGGTTTGCTCTAATATTTCAAGAGTTCTGTATGAAATTTAATTGAGACTTCTAAGAAAAAAATAATAATTATATGAATTAAAGGTAATTGCCAAATCAAAGAGATGCAATGAGTAAAAGGGTGAAAAATAAGCATGGCATGTGGCCCTTCTTCACAAAATAAAGTGATGTACGGATATGAGTGTTACTCAAGGCACAGACCAAAAGCAGCATTAGTGCACAAAGCTACGCAAGGGCATACGTAAGCATTTTCAGCGGGGTGTTTTTTGCACGTTCTTCTATATAAAAGCGCGCCAGAGATGGGCCATGTAGGGCCCATCACAGTGGGAACCTTTAACCGTCCATGCATGTGGGCCTGGGGATTTGGCCCGCCGTTGACGATAAACAGTCTATTTCAGGAATGATAGCAGAGTCTGACGCTATGAAACACAGGACGCTTTGTCGGCAGTCGTTTGTTCAATCAATTCATTTTGTCCACTCATGCATTTGATCATCAAATTAATCTTTAGAAATCACTTATTACTACGATTTAGTAATTTTATTTTTTTATTTGTAAGTGAAAGGTCTTAAATTCGGTTGTAGCTAAAGACGAATTTGAACCATATTATTACAGTTAATCTATTATAAAGCTTAACTCACGTCTTTAAACCTATCAATATAGTTAGTCTCGTTTGTTAAAAAAAAAATCAAATAAAATAAGCGCTAGAATGTTAACCAAAAGAATTTTTTTTTAAATTTAAGTGCCAGAAAGAGGTTCAATGTTCCGCATTTGTACTTGGCAGGATTTTGCATTGGGATGGACTACCAACCAGGTAGTTTGTTTATAAACAGAAGGGAAAAAAAAAATGTAAGAAGTGAATTATTTTCGTGGTTAGGCTATTTCTCTTTAACCAGTTGCATTTTGAGCTTAAATTTTGTTTGTCTACTTAATATAAATTAAAGTAATAATACTGCTTGTAATAAAAAAAAATTTGAATCCTCTTTTGACAAGAGAGAAAATATGTAGTTTGTGCAATTTTTTTTTTGGTTGTTAACAAACGATATTATCTACACTAAAAGAAAGAAAGTGGGCTTAGCCTCATAATGAGATGACAATAAAGTTGTTCAAATTATATTAAGGGGTAGGGGAATAGTTTGGTTGCAAACTTATCATTCTTGAAATTCAAACTTTAGATCTCTCAGTTATATGTTAAGAGAAATACCAATAATAGAATAAGTTAATATTAGGAGAACTCTGTGTGAGATTCTTTTATTCTTCACCATAATATACATGTACAGTGGTGGATCTAGGATTTTAAACTCGGGGGGTCCCAATTATAAAGGTAAAAAATTTATAGACAAAAATAACATTGAAAATTTAAATATAATACTTTTCATTCAAAAATCATATGCAAAACAATATTACAAATTATAAAATCATAATTCAAGCGTCCATTACGAGGTTTCATAAGTTACTAGGGAATACCTAAGTTATTGATTATCTAATATGAACCACTAAATTTAAAATACCGGTCAAATAAAACTCTCCCCAAACTCCCACTATCTTTCTAACCAAACACACTATTTTTCTCTTTTACTAGTTTCCAAACATCCACCTTCTATCTCACTAAGAACAAAGTTGCCATACCTCCACCAACTGCCTCCCTCCCCATTCTCCCGAAGCCATGGCAGCTCCACCCCCAAAGTTCACCAACCCATGACAGATCATATCCATCTTACTAACCTTATGAAGGAAATTTCACCCATAAGAAAAATTACTAAGATGGTTGAAATAATTTGGGGAAATTTGGGTTTATGTACTGCCCCCACCAGACGACAGAGAAAGGTTGGAGGAGAAGTGGATGGCACCGACGGATGAGACCATGGCAGAAGCAAGGAGGAAAGAGGCAGGAAGGATCCCTATTTTCTTTCTTCTCCATGCGCGGTCTTCTTCTCCGAGAAGAAGACAGCCACTGCAACCTGCACAGACCTCATGCTCGAGTATGAGGGGTCCCTGGAAAATTTATAGCAGCGATTTCGGATCGCCGACGGGTCCTAGGACCTTCCAGGTCCCTATGTGGATCCGCCTTGTACATGTAGACGATGGGTGCTTGTGTGCAGCTAGAGTTCTCCTCTAAAGAGTAGGAAAAATAGACCTTCACTAGTGTAAGTAAAAAGGCTAAAAAGGGGACAGCATTAATGTTAAAATGTCGAACATTTAATTACACAATTTTCCTTCTTTTTTTTTCTCGAAAAAACTGAAGTTGTATACCAAAAAACACACAAGCAATCTAACATATATATCTGCTTTGTAAGTGGAAGACCCTGGGCTTATCTTTTGGAATATATGCATTCCAAGATAGAGAAACCTAATTCCTCTTTACAAATGAAGGTCCATAGCTAGAGAGACAGTTTCCATATGTATAATCAAATTCATCGGAAGCTAGGGGTTATATCCCAATGCTAAATAAAACTTTATTGTGCTTAACTCTAAAAGTTAAAGGGGCTGCGATTGTTACTCAGTATCGTCACATGGTGTTTAAAATAATTCATAGGATTATTGCTAATCGAGTCGGACTTATTGTCAACCGTATTATTTCTTCTCAGCGAGCGGCATTTCTAAAAGATAGACGTATATTTTATTGCATAGCCTTAGTTTCTAAGGGTTCAATTTTATGGGCAAAAAGGTTTTTGACAGTAACGTGCACATAAAAGTGGATATTGCTAAGGCTTTTTATACCTTGAAACTGGGATTTTCTTCTTTGGGTGCTTTCGAATTTTAGATTTTGTCGTGTTTTTGTAGATTGGGTTCATATCTTATTACAATCTGCTCGTCTTTTAGTTCTAGTAAATGGCACCACACATGGATTTTTCTCTTGTTTGCAAGGTGTTTGTTAGGAGGATCCTATTTCTCCATTACTCCACTGGACAAATTATTGCAATTACGGCTTGAAGGGTTGTTGCCCTCTTACTCATGTGTTCTATGCATATGACCTTTTTATTTTTTGTCGTGGAAATGCTCAATATCTTCGCTCTCTTCAGAATTTCTTGAATAAGTATGCACATCTTATGGTCAATTTGTTAATGCTAACAAGAGCAGTTTTTACCTCCAGTGCACCTCTTCTTATCGCAAAGCTCATGTGGAGAGACATCTTGGTTTTCGTTTAGGTATATCTCCTTTGCTTATTTCGTTTAGGTATATCTCCTTTGCTTATTTAGGTATATTCAATCTTGACATGATTTGTCGTGTTTAATGTTAAGAGCTACTTCTCGATTGTCATTCCAAACAACCAGCACCATCACCTAAACCCTAAACCCTAAACCCTAAACCCGTCTACAACATAATTTGAGGGATGCAATCCCGTATCAAGTTTCTTAGCCCTATAATCTTATTTGTTTTGCAGTCAAGTTGACAACTTTGGTGGGACTACAATTCCAAACTCGTATAGCAACATGTCTAAACTGTTCAAGTTGTAAGTGCTGCTTCTGATTCTATGTCTTTTAGCAAGTTCAAAGGTAAAATTGTGTGATCTAAGGACCACAATCTCTATTTATTCATACATCAGATTTAAAGCTCCAACTACGGAGGTGTAAATCCAAAAGATTTGTGATTAATCATAGCAACAATAGAGGGAATCATAGTTTTTGTTGGGAAATGCATATTTCCAACCACTGCAAGGAACATCTCCCGTTTCTATCTGATGTTATATCACATTAGGTGATGGTGCTGGTTGTTTGGAATGACAATCGAGAAGTAGCTCTTAACATTAAACACGACAAATCATGTCAAGATTGAATATCTTTGTGTTTTCGTTGTTTCTTTCAGGAGTTTGAGGAACTACAACTTACAACGGCCTATTCTTGATTTCGGTAGGATTCCAAACCTTGGTTATGCACAGGTTTATGCAATTTATAATTTGGGTTTCTCTAATTTTCTGCTTTTTGTAGTGATTTATTTGATGAAAGTTTCAATCTTCAAGTACATTTTTCATATATGTACTCAACAAATGTCACGATTACTGATTCTCCGGTTTTTTGGGCTACAAATTAAATTTTGGGGTTGTTTGAATTTGTTTAATGTGGTCCAAGATTAATCGATTTGATGTTCCAGGTTCTTTGTAGGCAAAACATTGGAGCAGATGGTCATATTTAGAAGAGCAAACGAGGATGCAGTTCTTGCTGTTGCATGAAGTTGATGTGCATGAGATGGACATCCATCCTGTCTCCAATGGAAGAAATTTGATATCACCATCTTCAGCTTTCCTCATGCAGGTCATTACTCTTGGCTAAGTGAAAAGTACTTGGACCTTATTGAGTAAGTCACTAATTATTCATTTCAATTAAATGATGATTAGGATATTATTTGTAAATATGATTGTAAATATGTTGTATATATAATTTTCAATCCCACAGCAACGCGCGGACACCATTGCTAGTATAGACTGAAATGGCTTAAAAATATAGAGTCAACTTAAATGGGAAAATCATTCAGCAGCAGAACTAAAAAATTGGTGGAAAAATGAATAGGGGAAAAAAAAGGCACAAAATCCACTGATGATTATTGAAAAAACTCAAACAAAGTCATCACCCCGATCCAAACATATTCCCGATCAAGAATCCACCCAGCAACGCAGCTCCCACACCCAGCGCCATGTTCCCTCATCCGCCCCTCTTGGGCTTCTGCGGCTGCACAACTTGCTGCCGCGGGTACCCGTAACCCGGTTGCTGATGAGGCGGTGGCCGGGCGCGTGGCTGCAGCGGCTGCACAACTTGCACAACTTGCTGCGGTGGCCGGTACCCAACGGCAAGTTCTTTGAAGATGCAACCGCATTGTACTCATGTTAGGCATGGTCTATGTTTAGATCATATAGGTTTTTCTGATGGTTGAGTAACTTCGTTTCCTCTTTCGGATGGTCTCTCCACGCTAAGGTATAGTTTATGATATGATACCGCAGATGCAGTTTCTATGCGAGTTGAAGAATATGCATTTGAGATTACGCCTTCGCCTGCACTGCGTCGAATGCAGACCGCCATATCCATAGCCTTGTACGGTTGCCTAATTGAAGTGATCAATGCCGCTCACCAAAGCCTTTCTTGGGTGAGGCTGACGCTATGACTGTGACACAAGGATTCCTTGACCTTTATTTGGTGGAAAGTATAGTAGGCAGATGGACTGGACTGGAAGCAATTTGGATGGTTTGGCAATTGGCATAGGTTGCCGGCAACTAATTGACTTCCAATAACCGTGCTGCGTCACTAAAATCATTTTCAACGCTTCCAGAATAGTTCTTATGATTGACAAACTGGAAAGTGAACTTTACCTACTTCTCCAGATTCACTTCAAATTCTCCTACCCTCCAATTCCCCCGTATTTGAACCGTTGCAATTAAAGCGCGTTAACATTTGGTATTGTCCTTTTTTTTTCTTTTTTCTTTTTTTTTATAGAGAGAAAGAAATAGAGAAAAGTGAGAGAGGAGGGGACTCGAGGAGAAGGGATTTAGACGGGAATAGTGGCGTAGCCACGATTATAAAATAATGGGTCATAATATCACAAACAAAAGTTTCATTGAGCTATTCGTTGTGTAATTAGTACGCATCTGCTAATTCCTGTCAACATATGCCGAAAGTTTATACGAACATATGTCGATAACTATTATTTATAGAAGCTTGTCGAGGGTAGATGAAGAATACTGGGGAGTAATGGTGAAGACTACCAAGGGCTTTTCAGCTAAGGTATTTCATTGAGCACAATAGTCACTCATGAGAAAAAAAAAGACAAATATGATAGAAGAAAATAGAAGAAGGAGAAAGTTATAATTTAGTTTCTCTCAACTAATCTACTGATGATTATTGAACATTAAACCCTAAAACCTCCACTAACATTTTTACGTCTTCCTTCGTCCCAAAACCAAAAACTCAAACAAGAAATTAAAACACCCCAAAAAAAAAAAAACAAAAAAAAAAAAAATCACTAGAAATCAAAGCCACCACCAAAGTCATCACCGACCCCAGCATCGTAGCCAGCATCATAAGCGGCCATCTCACCCACGTCTCCAATCATATCCCCGATCAATAATCCACCCAGCAACCCAGCTCCCACACCCATCGCCATGTTCCCTCCTCCGCCCCTCTTAGGCTTCTGCGGCTGCACAACTTGCTGCGGCGGGTACCCGTACCCCGGCTGAGGCGGGTATCCGTACCCGGCTTGTGGCGGTGGCGCGTAGCCGTAACCAGGTTGCTGATGAGGCGGTGGTGGGTACCCACCGGGTGGCGGGTATGGGTAAGCTTGGGTAGGTGGGTAGGCACCCGCGGGCGGGTAGCCAGAGCTTGACCCGGCCTGTCCGGTCGGGTATGCCATCACGGGCTCGTAGACTTTCTTCTGGGGCTCTGGAACCGGAACCGAAAACTTGTCACCGAATTTGTACCCGAAATTGATGGTCCCCTTGGGCTTTCCGCTCGACGATCGGAGGCCGTAGCTGACGTGCTTGATCTGCTTCTTCTGATCATCGCCGCCGCCCATGGTGTCGAGTAGCTCCTTGAGCGGGATCTTGACCTTGCCGATCTTGGTGTCTCCCAAAGTGCGTTCGGAGATGAGCTTGACGTTGAGGCTGAGGCGGTTGTTGAGGAGGGCGGCTTCGTCGACGGTGAACCTGATGGGGTAGCTGGTCCACTTGGGGTTGGTGCCACCGTCCTTGACGACGGGGGTTTTGGTCTTCTGCTTCTTGTTGCGGGGGTCGCCGGCGACAGAAACGGCGGCGTAGACGTCCATCTTGGAGAAGAGGTTGACATCCTTGAGGTCGTTGGCCGAGTCGATGATTACCTCCAGAGGCCTGCAATCCATGACGACGATTCTTGAGAGTTGTTGACAATTGGAAGTTGGAAGAAGAAGATTGTTCGACTGGAATTTGGAAGATTTGGGAAATTGTTGAGTTGTGGAGCGTTGGATAAAAATCTTGAATTTATAAAGCAGGGGAGGTGAGGATGAAGACAAAAGAAAAGGCAGCTTCTGTGAAGCTTCACTGAGTCACATTTTTAATTTAATTTTTTTACAATTTTGTTAATTAGGTAACGTTATAAATTTCTTTTCTAATTTCGAGTATTTCCTAGAATATTTGTTTACGCGTTTTTTTTTTTTAAATTTATTTCTTCATGAATAAAATATTCACGCATAATTTAATTTTATTTGTTTCATATTTTTTGCCATTTGGCTAAATAAGGGGCTAATGTGATTATAATGTAGAGATTGAGCTCGAATTCAATGCCAACGTATTGTTCTGACCAACTAGAAAAATATGAATATAAAAAATAAATATTTCTTATCACTTGAACGCTACCTGAGTAAGAAAAAATTAATTTTCTGATTAACTGGCCCAACGTATGTCAACAAATTATGCGATAGAGCATTGTTCACAAAAAAGGTTCTCTCATCAAATTGATCAGACACATCAACAATTAAAATTGAGTGAAAGAATTCATGTGAATATTGGAGAAGATAATGTTTATGGTGTGTGGAGTGTGGAGCGGAGTGAAGTCAATTGACGAGGACTAATTACGTTTTGTCTCTTGTCCAATGAATTGATTAATGAGAGTTTAGTCAATATGTTTGGTGATTAGTGATTAAGATATTTAAGGCGAGTGGGCCAGCGTGGTCCCACAATGACAGGCAGGAAACACGTAAAAGCCGCGCAAGCAACAGCCGTTTTGCGTGGCGCAATGTAAATAGCATCCTCTACCCTTTTTGTAAGGATTTAAGAGATTAATCATTTGTGTTCTTTCATTGTATATCGTACAGTTAGAAATTATTTTAAATTTTAAATTTTAAATGAAATATAAATAATACTTAACGAAAATTAACAGCATGATGTACAATAAACGAACATAATTAAATGATCATTCGAATTCCCTCAAAGAGAATCCTAAGAGATCCTTGTCCAGCACAATGCCTCTAATCTTAAATTCTTAATGGGAGAAGGGACAAAAATGAATGAATTCCATCTGACGTAATCACACGTTTGGTATTGTAAATTCTTTTAACTTTAGAATATGCTCATATGCTAATGGATTCAGATGTTGTTTTGGGTCTATACATATAAAATACATTTAAAGAGTTATTTCTCTTTAACTACTGATATATATCAGTCGTGTTCGTATATATAAATTATAGATTTTATATTTTTAAGAAAATGTTAAATCATAACATTTAAATTACAATTGATGGTTGATATGTCAATCGAAAGTCTTATGTCAAATTTTATGTTTCTATAACCAAAATATCAAATATTATTTCATCATTTGTGTAGAGCTCTTATTTATTAGAAAATTTGTTTGAAACAAAACTTTTATTTGCTAAACTAATCAAAAATAAATTTGACGTTGATGTCAAATTTGACTCGTTATGAGTTTCAAATCCAGTCAACAAATACACTTCAATTGGAAGAATTTCTTATGTAAAAAATGCATAGTGCATCTACACGTACTATTTAGCATCTCTTTGAAAGAACATGCAAAAAGCTAAGTATTTGTCACACACACATATATATATATATATATATATATATATATATATATTCTACTTTTTCATGCGAACTCACAATTTGTTGAGAGTTAATACTAAGGAACAAGAAAAAATGAAGAGTTTGTCGCTCAAATAGTTAATGACGTTTAGAAATTATGCCTGCGAATTGCATGTATGAATAATAAACAAGAAAAATGAAAATACCTGTATCCAGAAGAGCCTAGTGGTGTTGGATGATCACCCAGAAAACCCCAGCAAATTCCCATCTTTATTATTCTCTGTCTCTTTACTCTTCCACTTTGGATCCTTTTTCTAATGCTTTGTAAACAAATGAATAATTAAGCTTTGCTCTGATTAATTAATTTTCTGGTTTTCTGTCCTTGTAAATGTGTTTTGTTTGTTTTATCTGTTAATTATCTGTTTAATTTTTCCTTAAACTGAACTATCTAGGCCTCTGATTTTTTTGGTTATGTTTAACTAAATTAAACATTCCATGGACCAAACTAATCAGAGTGGTTACCAATTTACCAACTCTCTAATTTCGAACAAGGCTTCTATTAGGCACTAAACCCAAATTTATAACCACGGTTTCCAGAATAACAGTTTAAGTTGGAGCTTCAAACAACAGTTTGATCTGCTACTTAATATTACGGTCTAGTGATATTCTTTTTTACTTGTAAATGAGAGATATTAAGTTTGATTTTCGTATTCTCAAAAGCACGTAAAAAATGGGACGTGGGAATGACTGAATGCCAGAGTGAGAGTGGCTTTGGTCGATGCTTACGAAAGAAGGAATAAATTGCGTTGATGATGTCACCCGATGGATATTGAAATATGGCCGTTGAATGGAAGCCTTCTGACCTCAAACAGCGTAACGTGGTATTTAGGATAAGGTTCCACCTCCACCGCTCACGCCGATGTCATGTTAGTCCATTTCTCATTATTCATCTCCAACTTTGCAACTTGACTGTGAGCCAATGGTAGGAGAGCGTATTGCGATTCTCTAATAAATGAAAAAAATATGAGAGATCTCAAGTTTGATGTTCTGAGTTGATAACTTTGCTTAACTGTGATCACAGGGATGTAAAATTTCTCATAACTTCTCTAGCTTCGAAAAGAATAAATAATCGTGATTTACCACTAATTGTCCTCTTTTTTAAGAAGAAGAAGAAGGAAAAAAAAAAAAAAAAAAAAAAACTTTGCAACTTGGACCATTCAATTCCAAGCATAAAAAGTAAATCCAAATTGATACTTTCGTTTTCTTTTTTTGCAATCTTGTTTCTATTTGTCTATTAACTTTTATTTAATTTATTTAATCAATAAAAGAGTGTAAGAGAAGAGAAATAATAAAAAAATATACAAGCAACTTGTAACTCAATCGATTACAAGTATACACTTTTGTATTCTAAATGTGTCAAATTTGAATCTTCATCCTCCTGCATCGCTTGTACGAAAATTTATGATAAAAAAATGTATAACCATCAACATAGCACATAAAATCCACCTTAACAATCATTGTTTCCATCAATGGGTAACATCTGAAGAGTTCCAAAATAAATAGCATCCCATCCACTATGTCCTCTTCAATTTCCTACTTTTGTCCGCCCCATTATAAACGTTGACGACGAGTTATGTCCAAAAGGAAAGGTCTCCGAATGCCTTATACGACATTCGGACACAAAGCTCTCCCGTTGTGCTGTATTCTGGCTAACGGGCCAAAAGTCAAACCCACCCTAACAAAAATACAAACAAAATTAAAAAATGCAAACAAGACGGCACTACCAATATCATCAGTACAATAGAGTGTCCAACTTGTAAAAACCACTACATGTAAAGTTTACGCCGAGTCTACAACTCTCTTTGGTTTGGCATCTCTCCCTCTTAACAACTTTCGCCCCACGTCCACATGTCCTTTAAAACTCGGAAGCAAGCAAAGCTTTCGAGCCGTGAAATGCTGTGTTCGAATCTTGTTGATGACGAGGCCTTATGGCGTAATAAATTTTCGAGGCGGCTTCATCAGAGAGGATGGTAAGGCACATAGCCGAGCAAGCCCTTCACGTTGGATACAACGTCGCTGCACCTAGTCAACAAGCTAAGCATCTGCTGCGAAATATCGACCGTGCTTGTGGGTGGTGCGTTAAGATTGTGACTAGTATTTCTGGGTGGTGCCATTTCGGAATGCTGCGGAAAATTGCTATGGGGTGGGGGTTTGGCATATTGTGGAGGTGGGCCGGGAGGATTAGGGAGGAGAGGAGGCAATGGTGATGAAAAAGTTGGAGGAGGATTAACCTTTTGAAAGTTCCTAGTTGTATTAAAATCCGTAGCAGTGGAAGTAGTAGAAGACGGTGCACCGTCGACGTCCACAAAACTAGCACTGTTGTTCTTGTTGAAGTTGTTATTTCTATTACCAGGCATCATGAATTGATCAGAAGTAGTAGTCCTACTAGTTTCTTCCCCACCCAACATGAATTTTACACGTGCAGTCCCTTTACTATTTCCATTCCCACCGGTTACCTGCCCTCCTGCCGACTCCTCGCCTGAATACTTCTTCAGAATCGACTTCAGCTGCACTCCACTCTGTTGAGCCTGCTGCTGCTGCTGCTGTCTGAGTGCCGAGGCCAATGCTGGTGATTGCATAACCGATGGATCCTTGGCCCGTGGCGTCTCCCTGGGATTGTCACCCTTGCCTAACTCTGGAGCTTCAGGACCGCCCACTTCTCGAATTTGACACCTCACACTAAAGTTGCCGAAAAGGGAGCTGTTTGCAGTAGCAAACTTAAATGCTGCTTGTGCATCAGATTTGTACAGAAAGACAACCCGGCATGTCGAGGACTTCCAAAAGACACGGAGACCGGACTGATCCATAGGCCCAAATCGGGCAAACTTTGCCTTCAGTTCTGCAAGTGATGGGAGAGAGATTTTGGGAGGGAACTTCAACACCAGCATTGTAGGCTCAACTGCCTTTGATGCAGGGTCCGTTTTCTTTGCAAAACCTGGCTTGAGTGACTTCCGCAGAACCGGTGTTGCTGATTCTTTCGCCTCTATACGCTTGGAGTCTATAGGAGGTCTCTGAATAGCCTTCTTTTCTGCAGCCAATGTTCTTATATCAGTAATTTTCTTGTACCTCTTAGCTGCAATATCTCCTTGACGGTCAGATGGAGCACGTTTCCGCCCAGCTATGGTAGGATCGTCGGATCTGAACACGGGTTTTGCTGCCTTTGAGGACGATAAATCTCTAACTTGCTCAGTAGGAGATATATCAGAGGCTTTCACACCAGATGAAGATTTAGAGGAGCGAACTTCAACAGGTTCAGTCTCTGAGGGTGGTGACAGAACCAAACTTTTCTGGTAGACAAGGGACCTGAAGTGCAGAAAGAACTGCTGAACAGTTGCAGGGCTGTTTGTCTCAATACCGTGAAAAGGATCAAGGGCAAGGGCTTGCAAATCGCTTACCAGTTGTGGTAGATCAAGCTGCACATTTTCCAGGCCACGAAATGGTAATTTTCCAACAGATTCAGACAAGTTATTACTGGAAGTGACATCCTTCTTATGTTCAACCTGGGTATCCTCTCTTGCAGCCAAACCTACATGATTGGCATTTCCTGCTGCTTTACTCCCTGAGGGCAGTACCTTTCCAGAAGTCAAAGGCTTCTGTTGATTTCTGACGCTAGCTTCCGCATCTAACTGTTTCTTCCTTTTCTTTTTCTTTTTATCCCCCATCATACAGTCATTAATGTTCAAGTCCTCTGCAGTCCGTTTAAGAACCTTTGGTTTTTTCACTCCACCAGCTGCTTTCTTCCCACCTAAACTCTTTGCCTCAATTGGCAAAGGATCTCCAACACCACGTTCATAGCCTACTTCCACTTTTTTCAAAGAACTCGAAGGTTGTTGAAATTTTTCATATGATCCAGACAATTTTTCACTCTCTTCGTATTTAAACTCTAATACACCCTCACCTTCCTGCTTTAAAGGTTGTGATGTACCATCTATTGTACGTTGCTTGGTCCCATCCCCCAATAAATCTACATATCCTGTGGCTGTAGGACCTACATCTCCATCTCCCTCTTTCACTTCCTGTAGAGCCCCCCTTCCCTTTGCAAGAGATGGCTTTGCATCAACAGTAACAACTTGGGGGATGAGAGAGCTATTTGTCGCCTGATCAATGATTGCAGCTTCTTTTCCAGATACATCTGGAGCCCTCTTTTGTAACATATAATTCTCATCTTCTACTGCTATTGACCCCTCCAAGACGGCAGATGGGGCTGAGGAACTAGCTTGGCCCTGGCTAGTTTGATGGGTTTTCGAGTTCCCAGGTTCATCTCTCCGCTTAAATAGGTATTTGTCTCTCTTTGAATGGTCCTTGACTTTCATCGGTTTTGTGGCACTCTTCTGCCCTCCCAGAACCTCAGCAATCACCAAAGGACCACTCAAAGCAGCTGGTTAAGGAAACAATCCAATTAGAAAAGCATGTTCAGTGAATTCAACTTGCATACAGATGGGAAACATCTAATTTTGCTTTTGTAGAAACTAAAACCAAAAAAAAGGGGGAGAAGGTTCAACGAACTTGTAAATTTTACTACTCAATGATACACTAGCGCAAATGGTAATGTAAATTCAGGCAAAACATTGAGGGATTTTGTAAACATTTTTTCCGTATTTGCACAATGTTATGGGTCAAACCAAATTTAAGGTTTAAGATAAATCATCTCACAAATACCAATTAACAAAACAAATAATTTGGGTTTAGACCCCATGCTTCACTTAAATACCACTACAACGGCACTTCCTGTGAAGAACAAATCTTAACACATCACCATAAACTGATATACGCATTACAAGTTATAGCTACAAATACGAATGGAGATTAAGGTAACTGATAATTTTGAGTTCAACATCTACAATCCAAATTACTAAAACTATTTATTGAAATTTTTTGCCGCAAAGTAATCGCACCCTCCTCCGGCATTCCTTGGACTCGCACAGACACAAGTTACAGCATGAAGGTCCAAAATTTATAACATTATTACCAACGGTGAGGAGAGTTATTAATATACCTCGAGTTGGAGCTGGAACTAGACTACGAGAAGGGCGTCCTGGATGTGCACCAAATGCCTGAGCGTACGTTTCATCATACTCTTCAAAAACAGCCTTGCGAAAAGAAAAGGCAGTAGCCTTGCTCTTATTAAAGCTGAGGCTCTTCTGATCATCACCGTGTGTTGACAGAGCCAACTGCTTTACAAAAGACAGCATCTCAATCGGCTTAAAACTATCCCTCGCCTTCCTTATCTGATTCTCCGAATACACTGCTCCTGGCTCATAATCCGGCACATCAACAACAAAGTACCCTTGCACACTTGTCTTCCGAAAATTATAGGCATTCCTACATTTGCAAACCAGACCAAGTTCACACCTACGATTCGCCTCATCGACAGCCTCCTCCACAGCCTTCAGAAAACCCCTGTGATTCGTCTGCCGAGATTTCTCAGTGTAGTGGGGATCAAATGGTATGAGTTCAGCCGGGTCGAACCATCCGTAACTATTATCACCAAAGAAAGCAACCAAGACATGACCTTCCCTCCGTGTCCGCCGCACCTGAGACGTTGCCAACGCCTCGTTAAATATGTGTCCCGGCCACCACGGATGAGATTTTACCTTCCCCCACACCATGTCACCCACGTCGAACCCGTAGCTCAGCGCCCTCTTCGTCCCGAGAGCCATTCCACTCTTCTCGTTAGCTACAAACTCATCAAACTCAGACAACAAAGACGGGTGCTCACCATTGTGAGCCTCAGATTTATCAGAATCGTCCTCAATTTCGACCCGCGAAATGTCGAAAACATCTTCTTCATCATCATTGAATGAAATCTCCACCCTAGTTCTATCCGCCTGAATTCCAGAACCCTTCGATTCC
This sequence comes from Pyrus x bretschneideri, assembly GCF_019419815.1. NCBI lineage: Eukaryota > Viridiplantae > Streptophyta > Magnoliopsida > Rosales > Rosaceae > Pyrus > Pyrus x bretschneideri. The sequence continues at coordinate 6,694,497 of NW_025999402.1, forward strand.
ATCACTTTATCCACATTTCCACCTTCACTCTCCGTACTAACCCTAGCCCCATCCTCCTCAGATCTTCCGCCAGCCTCACTCCCCGAATCGAGCTCCATTGGCGAAACCCTAGCTCTAGCTTCCGCGGCCTCTTCAGTGGCATCCGATTTCCCGTCCAATCCGATTTCGTTGTTCATCACAGAGATCTTCGAACCGGCTGCAATTCAAATCCTTCAGCAGCTCTAGACGAACACAGTAGGCGGGTCCCAATGAGGCGGCATAGCTTTCTAACACCTCATGATGAGGATTTGAAAGTGCGAAATTTTCCGGGAAAACGCGAGAAAGTGGGGGATTTTGAGCGATACAGATAAAACCCTAGAGAGAGAGGGAGAGGGTGTTTGGATGGTAAGAACATTTAGGGGAAAATTGTGATTTTATCAGGGTTTGGAGAAATGAAATAATAATAGTTTGGTTCACTCCACTCTCGTGGAGATAATATACAAGGAAAAGGATGCTGCCACGTCAATATATAAAGTTTCTTTTTTGTATTTGTTTGACCAATTTTCACTTTTTAACCGTCATTTTTAACTTTCGTACTTTTTTCCTCTATCAAAATATTACCATTAGAATTCCATCAAAATTATTCTTTCTAATAAATATGACGTCAAATTGTGATCAATGAAAAAGGAATTTAAACTTACATGCAAATTAACAAAAACTATTATCTTAATTTATTGACTTAACTTCGAAATTATTTTATCAAAATGGCAATGATAATCTTTTTGAATTTAGTGTCACATCCCAATATTTTTTTATGTAAAAAATAAACGAATACAAATTTCTCTTGTTTAGTGACAGATGGAATCTAGAGTGTGTCCATAATCATTTTTGTGTTACTCATCTACTAATGTTTCTCGCAAATATTTTACTTTTCTTTCTTGGTAAATCACATAAAAAATATTGAGAGGTTAGATTAATCTGTAATTGTCAATTTGAAAACTCAGTCGAATGAAAAAAACATGAGTTGAGTGAAATTTGAAACCATGTAATGTGTAGGCAACAAATTAGGTGTGCCCTCTGACCTCCATTAATATGTGAGCTTTAAACAAATGAAGAAAGGGTGAGGCAACAATGCTTCGGAACCTCCTTAGAGCCCTTAAATTCAATCCACTGGATTGGATCTAAAGGCTATAAGTGGTAGTGTATTGTAAATTTTTCGACAAATAATATAGATCTACATTTTCATTTCACACAGCTAGTCTTAAGTTTGATTCGTGAAGCTGATGAATCACACGATGACGGCCAAGAAGGCTAAAATGTCTATGTGAGTCTGCCCAGCCTCAAAAGAGTGGATTGACATGGCTTTGCGCCACCAGCTGGTCCCTTTCTTTAATAAATTTTTTGTAGTGTATGACTCATATAATGAAAATTAATAATTACATTGAACACAAAATAACTCGGGCCTCAAAGGGAAGAAAGATGTGAAGGGTCACTCAAATATACTTCCATTAGACAACAAATTATAAACAAATGAGATCTACATCTCCACTTGATATATTCACTTTAAATACAAACTACAACAAAAAGTTGTGACCCAAAAGAATAACATGAGCACTCACAGACATGAAACTACATAGCTGAAATTGCAGTACATGTATGTATTCACGCAAAAACCCCGAAGGGGATTCCCGCCCTCTCTCGCCGATAAGAACCTCGTATTATCTTTATTTCTTCTATCCCAGGAAAGAACTTTGGTTGAGTAAAACAAAATCATGTCGAATGGTATTAAAAGAAAAGTTAATGAGAACCGAATCTTACGAGTAACAATCCCTACTGCCAATTGGTTTCGAAATCTATTTAGGCGTCATCAGCTTTTTCATTGGAAGGGGTTCCGGCAAGCCAGCCCCAGACGCCACCTGAGCTCTGCTTTTTAGCATTTAGTGCTGCTTGTTCGGATGCAGCCTTTTGTCGCTGGAGGAGTTCGAGTTCTTTCTGCAATGTGTCCATTGTTTGGAGCTTCTGTCGTAGTTCTGCAAGTTCAACCTGCATGTTCAAAGAGTAATTAGCAGAAAATTTGAACCGGAAGTGCAACATATCTTGTTTGGCGACGCAAACATCTTGATGAACCGAGAATCAAGTTATAGTTGTCCACATTTGCGAGGCAAAAGGTAAACTCAGTACATGATAACATACCTCAAGTTTGAAACATCTTGACTGCTCAGATCCTAGTTGACCACGTACCGATTGAAGCTCCTACAAAATCAGTATGAGAAAATCAATGGAAACTCATAGGATGGAAAACATACAAGAATTCCATGTGCTCTTGAAAAATCAGATAATCAAAACCAATAGTGGACAATAAAAAAATCTCCATCCAATCCCCAGTGTCGAGAGAATTGTGCAAGAATTATGTGTGCCCTTGAAAATGCACAATCATAATTTCTTTGTGAACATAAAGTACCTTGTACAGGTCAGTGTTGCGAGTCTCTGCTTCTGCTAAATCTTGCTTTAATTGGAGAGTTTGCGCTTTCTCCTTGCTGAGTGATGATTCTAATTCTTCTTTCTCTGCTTTGAGGGTCGCTATAAGATGTTCATTGGTACCCTTGCCTCTTGATTTCTGCATAAGAGTTCAGATGTTTGAGTACAATAATAAGTAAAACGCAACATTGTGGCCAAATCTCCACATAATTTTTAACATCACGTACCATGGCATCTGAGTCAACATTGTCCATTTCAATTTCCCTGACTTTTCCTTCTTGCCCTGTTTCAGACTCCACATCTCTGGTAGTACTTTGATTATGCACAGCAGAAACACTGTCTGGAACAGGAGTTTCCGTCATCTTCGATTGCAAGGTTGACTTGTGGCTTGGTTTAAGAACGTTAACCTAACAAGGAGAAGCAAATTTAACATGACAATAGAACAGGAGCAGCATACACTAGAAGACCATGAAAGCTCATCCTTACCTCATTGTTGTAACGCCCATTGTATCCTCCAAATGATACGAGGACATCTTCACCATTGTCAGAACCTACGACCAGACTTAGTCCCTGAAAATGGAAACAATTAGATTGTCATTCCACTACATTACTGCTGGCAGTGAATAATCTCAACTTTTACATGGTACCAATCGATCATGAATGCAAAGATCTTATCATGATTCATAATTAATGTGGTACTAAGGAATGTAGCTCAAAGCCATTCAAGCTAGGTTAAATATACAGAGTTCCCAAGAATCGAATACCTCACTAGCAACAGGAATGCGCCCTTCAACAGTAGTTACAACAGACCAAACAAGCGTGGACATATTTAGGACAACAGTTTCTGAAACGCCTGCAAAAATGAAAAATGAAGAGATCAATAACTAACTGTGTAGCGTAAAGTGGATTCCGGTTAAAAAGTAGATCAACCAGAAGTTTTATGAATTCCAAAACCAACCAGATGCAAATATTATAGCATAAACCAACCAGATGCCAAAAAAATATAGCATACATACCACTCTTGTTGTCACCACCACCAACTATGAACCAATTCTCTCCAACAGTTACACCTGCATGTCCAGCCCGTGGAGTTGGTATTTCACCTTGTTGTGTGGGTCTTGACCACTCCATCTATACAGTCCAAATATATGAGTGAGTGATAGTTTTATTAAGCATGTAAAGAAATTTCAGAATTGACTATTTGTCTCACATTTTGCAAATCAAGGACATGGAGATCATTGTAACAAGTGGCATGAGAACCACCACCAAATATAAGAAGATAGCGGTCGGCATGGACCGCAGCAGCATGATCAGACCTTGGAGAAGGAGGCACCCCTCTGTGAAAGATTGAAATATATTAACCTCAAAAGTTGATCAAAGAACAAGCATGTCTTGAACATATATTTTCTAGTCTATCCCATTCCAAGCCCTTATAGAAATATGTGCCAACATTTATCATTATCATTAATGCAGAAAAATGCCTTTTTCACATACAGCAGTATACATCCTTTAACAAAATTTGCTAATATGTGAGTCAAACCATCAAAAGAGAAAAACAACATGCTACTAATGGTTTTGAAGTTTCAAGATAAATCTTACACAGCATCAATCTCATCCCACGTCATTGTTTCTAGGTCAAGAATATGCAGGTCATTCAAGAGAGATCTTTTTGCATCTTGTCCCCCGAAAATAACCAAATTACCTCCAACAAGAGACACGGATTGACCTCCACGCGATGCCTGTAAAACATGAATGGGAAAGGACCATGATTCCCATAATTCCAACCCCACTCTTGTGCTTACACTCAGATTTTCACAAATATGAACAGTAGAGCAAATAAATAAATACCGGCGGTTTCCCATAAGTCTTTAACAATGACCACGAGCAAGTTTGTAGATCAAATGCCTTCACTGTCGAGCCAATACAGGGGGGAAAAGCATAAGAAAGCAGTAATTGAACCAAGGCAAAGAAAATATGGCAAAATAATAAGGCTGCATGAACGTGAAATGAGTTTGTCTTACTACTTTGAAAGCACAAATTTAATACTTAAATGGACCAGTCCTGAAAAGCTTTAACTGGAATGCAGACGGAGGTTCTCTTGAGCAATGGTTAAAGCAGAAAGACTGAGATATCACCCAAGGTCTGATATCATCAGAAAACGAAAGGACATAACAATAATAATTATTAGTTCATACCCTGAATAGAATCAGTTGGATCCTTTGTATGTCCAGCAATTGAAATAAGTTTATTCTCCCAAGGTATCTACAGAAACAGAGAAATGATTGCACATTACTGTGGCTATTCATAATTGTGACAACAAAAGTTGGCAAAAAGAGATGGATACTCATGTATTAACTAAGGGGCACTACTAACCAACGAATGACCCGCGCATGGGGTTACTGTTACCGGTGAGGGTGCCTCAACCGACTCGGCCACAGATTTGGCCTCGATCTTTGACCAACTCCAACTCCTCAAGTCCAAGACCTGTATTGTACTTCCAATTAGCAAGAACAAGAAAAAGGATCTATAAAACAAAAACACAAAAGTTACACCAAGTAAGACTTGGCCAACCGTCCAATGTAGAATACTTATGATTTGTGAATTTGTACAGTGTATACATGCAAATATGTTGCTTACATAGAGATCATTTAGGTAACGACCATTGTGATTTCCACCATAGATGTACATCTTGTCTTGAATAACCGCTGCTCCATGCTGAAAATGTGAGAACACTGTGCTCAAAAAGAAGAAGGCAGAGAAGATGAAGAAAATAAAGATACAGATATCCAAATACCTCATATCGGGATTTTGGGCGAAGGCCAGATACTGGAGGTGCAGTCCATTGATCATAGACAACAACTGATCCAAAGCCTTCAGAGACAACATCTTTATCCTGAGCTTCCACTATGCTCCCATTTTCAGTGGAGATTGTCTTGGTCTCGGGAAAAGAGTTACCATTCTCGACAAGTGGCTGAATACTTGAATTTTGCTATAACCAACCAAAAATAACAAAAACACAGAGAAACTCTAAGTACAAAAGACCGAGGAAGAGTCGCATGTTCACCATATGGGAAAATAATCATGGATTAGCCAAGAAGACAAGCAACCCTTGAAATCTCTAAGAGATTTGCAGATTAAGCAAGTTCTTCTAGTTTATGATCAATTGGCAATTGACAAGAAAGAAAATAGAATATCATAGAAACAACTTCCATACTCACATTCATTTGTACATCTATCACAGGCTCTGAAACAAAGTTTGATGCTCTTGAATACCAACCTGGGTCTTCCTCCTACCCAAAAAAATAATGCAAATCAAGATATATTAGTGAAGCTTTCGGCCACACGACGAAAACATAGACCTGAAAATCTTATTGCGCATACCTCTAATATTTTCACAAAAAGACGCATTGCTTCAGTGGAAGCCATGTCTGCAAGCTTCTTCCAGCTGGAAATTGTATTGCGAAATACCATTAAAAACAAACTCAATACAGTACGATTACATGCATAATATTGCAGATATAAAACACAACGTGCAGCTGTGGTATAACACAGTTGCAATCCTGTACCCAAAGCTTTGTATAGGATTGTATCATAGGCGAGGTTCATAAAGGATAGATTTAAATGAAACGCAACAATATAGAGAGATTTTCCGTCAACATTTTCAAAGATGGTTTCATTTCAGTGAACCTAATCCTATCGGTCATAATTAGCTTACATTTCTCTCTAATCTAGCAGTCATAGGCCCAAAAATTCCACAGATAACTTGCGGGGTTCGACATCTAATCTTTTATACTGATACACCCAATCCACATCCTCCCAGTGCTCCATACTTATAGTCAGACCTTGTTATTCACTGGTACGTAAGTTCAACCATCAAAACAGCAACTACTGAACCAAACTAATGAAACTATGAAAAAATTCTAATCGGTCCAGATTCAGTATATATCGTACACACATCCGGACACATGAATATCATCTTAAAATGAGAATACGAAAGTGGTAACTGGAAGCGTACCTGCTCCATTTGCTTTTCTCAACAGCATTCCAAGCGCTAGGTTCCGGTGCATTACAAGGCCCTACGGTAGCCTGCCATTGCAATTGTACAACCAATTGAATGCATACAATAACACATTACATTGACATAACTCACATACATGCATCCATAATCACACATAGATACATACACAATTGCATGGATAAGGAGAGTGTAATCCAAGTATTAGATCAACATCTAAAATATACAAATCTGGATTTCGATATTCCAGATCTAACACACACAACATCATTGCAGAAACTAAACGCGAAATAAACAACGCAGAAATCAAACACTCTACTGAACAATCGAAATCCAAAACCACATCACCAATCAAAACCACATCAGAACGCAAATCAACCACTCCATGGCAACAAACCCGAGCAAAAATTGTCAGAAATGAGATTGAAAATCAGTAATTATCGAAAACGCAAAAAGTTGCCGCAGAGTAAGAAGCACATTAACCGCGCAGTTGGAATTTGCACGAGCAATGCGATCGAGTATTAGAAAGATAGGGATTGAGATCGAATTTTCAGAAATATGAGAGGAACGGGATCGGAGGAGGAAGTAGAGGGAGGTACCTGCTGATACAAGGCGTAGAGTATGAGAGCGGACTCGGAGCTGAACTTGGCGCGAACGGCTTTGGAGGCGGAGCGAGGAGATCCGTCGAAGCCGGCGTAGGAGGCCGCCGCGTAAAACCTCTGGGGGTATTGGAGCCCCGAGCTCGCCCGAGCCATAGCCATTTTTTCTCTGTTTTCTCTCAAACGGGTACGGGTCTATGCTTCGTGCGTTTTCTTAGAGGGAGAGAGCAACGTATTATTTGTGGATTTGTGAGGAGTTTTATTTAATTAAATTAAATATTTAAAAGAGAGAATGAAGAATTTTTTAATGTAACCCACACACAAAGTAGTACATTACGTATCATTATACAAATGATATAATATATATACTAAAATGTTAATAACTTAACAAAATAAAATTCTTCTCAAATTACATAAAAACACAATCCTTATTCTTATCGTAATAAAAAATTTCTCGAGATGAAGGGCGTTTTTGGGAATTTAGAGAAGTCGGAGTGAAGGAAATCAATTGCTTTATGGGACGTGGGCGTTTGAGTCTTTGACATCCGCATCGTGGGACCTCAGAAGTCTTTCATCGTGTGATGTCAAAGTCTTTCTTTTGTGGGTCTAATTTGGTTGGGATCGCACTACTCAAATTTTGTTTTTAGGAAAATTCTATTTGAACTCGGACTTTCTGTTTAATGTATATTGAAAGGTGGTAGGTGACAAATGTGCTAATAGTGGTGGTGGTGTCGTCAATGGCGGATACATTTTGGAACTAAGGTGATCTTAGGACTATTTGGTGTTTGAAAAATGTACACGGGAATGTATTTCGAGTATATCTCTACAACACTCGACAAGTTGCGTTGAGAGAACTTGATGAATTCTCTTGATAACCTCATCATATTGCTCTGGCATAAGATGATCTCTATTGACATATATGCAACGTGATTAGCCAAACAACAACAAACCCACCAATGTTCGATGAAATATCTCAATAAATAAACTCTTTTTTTAATTAAAAATGCTTAGACCTTTTAAACTTGAGACCCCCAATATTTGAATTTTGAATTCGTTACTGAATGATGTAAGTGACAATGTGATGGTGACAATGATGGAAGTGAGATTTGGAAATATGGTGGTGGATTCGTAGCACATATGCGGTTGTGGTGGTAGCTATGGGGATGGTCATGCAGTTGACCCCATATTAGTGGTGGTGGTAGTCATGCAGTTGATCCCATATTCTTCATACATAGGGTGCGAATTGTTTACATCTTATTTATTGTCCATAAAAATGAGATAAGAGACAAGCACAGACTTATCTGGAGGCTTAGACCATCTTCAAATGAGATGTTAAATTTTAAACATAAAATTTAAATCTGACAGCCTATGTGGCACTTCGACATATTTTAATGTTTCACTTTTCACCTGATATATCAAATTAAACTATTATTTTATTACATTATTTTCTTTTCTTAATTTATGTTTTATATTTTAAATCTTACATATATAAATAATTCATGATTAAAAAAATCATATTAATTGCATTGAAACTCAACAAAAATTTTACATATAGAAATAATTCATGATAAAAATTCCTAATAATTCATTTTGACAAAAACCCAACAAAATAGTTCACTGTATGAAGTTTTGAAAGCACCGTATGTTAAATTGAAAGGAATATTGTTGATTAAACAGAGAGAGGCAGTATACAAACGGAAAGAGGCATGCATTGATTAAATTGAAAGGAATCGTGTATTTGAAAAAAAGAAAGACACATCATACAAACAGATTGCACCGTTCAACAATAACATTTATTATAATAAATGACTAAGCTATTAAAAATTAATAAAAGACATTAATAATTAATTAAAAAATATTTGAAGTTGCTGTCAAATTTGACAACAACCTCCTTTGCTATCATTTCATGTCATGCTACATAGGATTTGACATTTTGTTTTGCTTGGAAACAATTAGTGGCTGTCATTTTTTACTGTTATGGCTTATGTGGACATTTTGACATCTTCTTTGGAGATGCTCTTATTGGCTAGCCTATATGAGAATTTTTTATTTTTTATGTTCAAAATTAGCAAGTAGAACCTTCTAAGTTCTAAGAGCTTCAACAATTGAAAATAATCGGTCCAACCCTAACCACTAAGCTCTTCTAAACCCTAATCCACAACAATATATACAAAGTAAATCTATCTCAGTCGACTTTGAAATTTTAGGTCCTTGCCTGGTAATGACTTTCTACCTTTTAGCTTGTGCACGGCGTGTTAAAGATTGCGTTGAGAAAACTAAAAGTTTAATCAATTCATTTGGGTTATAATCTCATTTATTGATAAGATTTATTATCTTAGAATGTATAAAAAAAAATTGAATCACATACTCATTCTAAAAAATTAGAATCCAAGTACCATTTGATATTACAAATAATCCTTACAAGTACAAGACGCCTCGGAGGTTGAGGGGTGTTATTGAGAATATTCTGGCTATCAACTTTTTTATGTTTTATATTTTAGTGTCATGTGTTTAAAGAAGCAAATTTCTTTATTTTGTTATTAGTGTTAACTTTTTAATGTTTTATGTTGAGATACATAGCTACCTATAAAGGCTAAACAAACACAAATTTTTATTGTATTGGTGTGGTTGCTTTCCCTATTTTTTTTTTTTTCTAATTAAATTTATTTTCCAAAAAAGAGTAAATAATCAACCCTCCCAATATTTCAATTTACAATAACAAAAATATTAACAAGGCACTACTCACTGTCAACTTAGGCTTAATTCTTATGCTACATGGAACTACTTGAGGTCAAAGAAGACCAAAATTGACACACCCCGTCCCGAAGGAGGGCATGCTGGCCGTCACGTGAGGGTGACGTAACCATTTACACAGTACGGAAGCTTTAAAGATACAATTTCTAAGATGCAACACCCAAAGGTGAGTCCTAATTTTTGTCCATTCTGTCAGAACACCGTTGGATTCCTCGTAGCCACCAAGCTCTGATATCATAAACCTGGAGGGGCGCAAAACAAAGTTGAGTGGGTCAGCAAAACAAACTTATTCAGAACCTTCTTTTCTCTTTGAATATACTAACCCCTCGCCGTAAAACAAGTATAGTTTCCCAGAAATAAATACACGAATAGTATATATGCCAATCATGCTCAAATATATGCCCAACATGCTCAAGAATATGCCAAATGTGCTTAATAATATGCCATGCCGCAATCTCATAATGATATGCAAGTGCTCAGGTATAATCGTATCAACATCATGTAATCTGGCAACCAGAGTCACCTAACGTGACCTGTACGGCTGCATATAGAGCTCCAATCTCAATCTCAATATCTGAACCTGACCACGAGTCGGAACCACCTAAAGTGGTCTGTACGACAGGACTGGGTGTAAATAAGTGCTACGATCACGTGAAGACTAGGCGAATAATCGCGGGTCACCTACGAGTCGGAACCACCTAATGTGGTCTGTACGACAGGCCTGTGCACCTAGCTTGGATCCAAGCTGAGCATAAGGTGCGGGAGGTGAACATCACGTGAAGGACTGTGCCCTGCTCAGGGCGGGAGCACTAACACCGGGGGTGCAGGTTATGAGCTCTCTAAACATCTCAATCATATCACAATTATACCTCAATCATAACTCAATCGTATCACAATTGTATCTCAAACATGTCTCAATCACATTTCATACGTATATCAACTGTATTTCGTACGTATATCAAATGTATTTCAAATGTAGCTTACCTGGGCCTCCTCAGCACCATGCAACAGTATGCATAATTATGGTAATGCACATATTAAAATATGATGCATATATGACATGATATTTAATTCGTATTTCTTTTATTGTAACATCCCACATCGCCCAGGGGAGTGATCCTTAAATGTATATTCACATCTCTACTAGCACGAGGCCTTTTGAGAGCTCACTGGCTTCGGGTTCCGTAGGAACTCCGAAGTTAAGCGAGAAGGGGGCTAGAGCAATCCCATGATGGGTGACCCACTGGGAAGTTGCTCGTGAGTTCCCAAAAACAAAACCGTGAGGGAATGGTAAGCCCAAAGCGGATAATATCGTGCTACGGTGGTGGAGCAGGCCTGGGAAGTGGTCCGCCCCGGGTCGGGATGTGACAAAAATGAAATACTTGCATTTCTCTTTTGGGGACAAGATTATTGTCCCGTTATAAATAACGTATCTTCGTAGTAGAAATTTATAATCGAAGACGTTCAATTTCTTAATCTTTATTTGAAATGTGGTGCAAAAATTAAGGCTCAAGCAATTAGTCATTTCTCATTCATCCTAAATTATCAAACACTTCCATGGAATGTGAAACATGAAGGAATAGGAAGAAAGTGGAGCTTGGAGCCCAAGATTTAAATGCCTATAAAAGACCAATAATTCCACTAGAATGCATGAAGAAATAGAAATAGAAGTAAGAAATCGCTTTATAATGTACTGCATTATTTTGACAAAGACTGACTTGAGAGTATTTTATTTCAGGTTCTCTCGCTCTTATTGATGACTATCGAAGATGGTGTTTGTAGCTTTTCAACAAGGCTACAATATTGTTGTTGAAGAAGACGAAATTTTGCGCTTCAACAATCACCCTACAAAAAACATTTGAATAAGAGATTATTTATTCATTTATATATATTAAATAAACCAACGGTTCATCATAAATATGTTATTTGGTGTCTATATCATTGATTTATTTTACATATTTGTATAACTAAACGATCTCAAATCCGAATGATTTTCCGTAAGTATAATTATTTTAATTAAGAAATCCAATAATTCTGATTACGAAATTTCAACTTTAAAGATACATTACTTATAAGTAGAACAACAAACTCATAAAAAAATGCAAGTATTATGCCCCAAAATATGAGAGGATCTGGTATTTTTAAGAGGTCTTAGCAATAACGTAAGTAATAGATAAAGTGACAAGTTTGTAACTAATTTTTTTTTTTTTAAGAAAAAAAAAAGGACAATTGGTGGCAAACCACGGTTATCCACCTTTTCCAGAGGCCGAGAAGACTCACATATGCATTTATTCTTTCAGTCTGATAATGTGTAAATATATCATTTGTATAAAATGATGTGATCTTTCTCATAAGCCCATTCAAATCCTTCTCATAATTCTCGTCCCAACCGTGACTTGCCACCATTTGTCTTCTTCAAAAAACAAAAAATTAAATAAAAAAACAAGTGAGGGACCCCTAAACGAAAAAAAAAAAAAAAAAAAAACAGTTCGACGCACTTATACAAACTTTGGATCTTCTTCTAACTTAAAAAATAAAATGTCACTTGGTAATACGATGTAGTATTCATCTTCACTTGTAAGTGAGATGTGTTAGATTCGGTTCTCGCCAAAGGTGAATTTAAACCATATTATTATTAACCCATTGTGAGGTTAAGACTATCTCCAACCGAATGAAGAGCAAATGGCTCCCTTTAGCCTTATAGTCATACAAGAAATTATATTTTAATGAACAATGTTAGGCTATATTTTATACCAACTCAACCTAGAGGGTCAAAGAGCAATAGGTCAAACATAACCTATTGACAAAAAAACCATCTCCAACTGAGGAGGTCATAGGGCCATAAGTCAAACATAATTTATTATTTTAATTAAATTAAACTATCACATTAAAATAAGGTTTTCGGACATATTTTGAGTGCTACTTGTCGCCAAATGAATAAGCTTTCGGATTTCATATATTTATATAATCTCAATAATTTTTTAGACAGGATTTCGAGTGACACATATCACTAACGTGAGTAAATCTCCATATTTATTATATTTATGTAATTTTAATATTTTTTGGATAAGATTTCCAGTGACATGTGTCGTTAGAATAAACAACTCTCTAGATTTCTTATCTTTATGTAATCTTAATAATTTTTCAAATAGGATTTCGAGTGTCACATGTTGAGATATAATTGGTTGTGCAAAATTTAAATAAGATTCTTATCTACGTAACACTTATTATCTTCAGCTTTCAATGTTGTAGGAATGGTGTAGGTATTTATAGAAAAAAAAAAAAATTTAAATTCGTCCAAAAAAAAAAAAAAAATCAAATTGCAACGGTAACGTGATGGCAATATGACTTTAGCTAGTCGTTGCTAGCTTGCGTCATACTGACACCAGGTAGCCGTTGGTATTCAAATGGGCTGAGCTGGATGGCTAACAAAATGTCGAGCTTGACATTCTGGCGTTGGAGGAGTTTGAGGGCTGGCAAATTATCAAGCTGGACATTTTGCCGCTGGAGGGCTGGTTGGCTGGCTAGAAATGGCCAGCCCGCCGGCTTGATTTGGAGGTTTGAGCTCGATGGGGCCCACAAACCCTTTGGCTTAGCCCTTGGTTGGAGAAGGTTTTCGTGTCATTCCGAACTATTTTTAACCTATGATCCTTTGATCGGCCCACAAACCCTTTGGCCTAGCCCTTGGTTGGAGAAGATTTTCGTGTCATTCCGAGCTATTTTTAAGCCTATGATCCTTTGATCGAGTCGGTTAGAGAGCTTTAAGTCCATCCCCTCTCTTACAATGTAGATAAATATCGTTAAAAAAAAAAGTCTGCGGTTTCTGGTTTAGTTTCACAGATGTCGGAAAATAGCCGGAAGAGCAAAAAGAGAAAACACAAGTCACAGGTAAAATCGAAATTAAACCCAAACACAGCACTAGAACAACAACAGGACACCTAGAGAGAGAGTCACCGTCTCCTTCCCACTGAATTAAAATTAATTATAAATTCTGGGTTTTTTTCTGCTTGACTGCCTTCCTCCACTGCCGTCTCAACGAAACCCTAATTTCAGCAGTCAGGTACCTTCTCTCGCTAAAAGTACACACATATGCTGAAAATTCTCCTCCTTTGATATGAATTTCTGCTTTGAATTTTGAGCTCAGGAAATTCTGTTGTTTGAGAAAGACGAAACGCCGTAGTTTTATTGATTTTCTCTGGCTCCTTGTTTGATCAAAGAGTCCTATTTAATTACACTTTAATTATTTTCTCTTAATTTTCTAGCTTTTTGTTTGGTATAATTAGATATAATTAGAGTAGGTTTTAGCATCGTTGAGAAAAAAACACAAAATTAAATTTAAATTGTTTAACATTTTTTTTTTTTTTGTGATTTTTCAAGTTTACTGTTTATCGAAACTATGTTTAAAAGGCGAAAGCGAAGTAAAGGCGTTGTGTCACATCCGGTCCGACTTCACCGTAACACAATATTTTCCGTTTTGAGTCTCGACCACGTTTCTGGGAACTCAGACGAGAACCCAAAGCCAATGAACTCCCAAAAGGTCTCGTGCTAGGTAAAGATGAGAATATACATATAAGGCTTACAAGATCCGCTTCTCTGAACGATGTGGGATGTCACACGTTACATGGATAATCCCGTCTAGGCAAAAGCCTTGAGGTGGGAGGCCAAAATTATTAATATATATTTATATCTAATCTAATCAACAATAGAGTCGAAATCAAGCGTTATAGAAGAATAATCAACAATTAACTAAAAAAAATTCTTCACTGTAAGTGAGAAACCCTAACCTTTAAAAAAAAAAAAAAAAAAAAAAAAAAAACCGCCCCAGCTGACACCTCAGGTGCCTAGGTGCGCCTCGACCAAGCCTAGGCGACTTTAAGCCCACTCCCTCTGGGCAGAGACGTTTTCCTCACTGTCCTGCCTCAAAGGCTGCCTAGGTGCGCCTCAAGACTCGTTTTTGAAAACACTGATCGAAAGTAAACTTTAAATTTAGTATGTTAAAAAGCATGATATGGGTAACTTAGTGAGGGGAAGCGAGATACTGTTGTTTTACTTAATTTCTATGCCTTGGCATCAATGGTGACAATTTTATTGCCAGGCTTTATAATTCCGAACCAATGTACCAGATTGGACAAGACTGTATTAAAATTCACGCAACCTGTTATGGTTTTAGGAGCTTGGTAGAGTAGCTTGTTGCTTTAGAATTTATATAGGTGAAACTTTAATTTTGTCATAGGCACTGTGACTCCACTCGTGCGTTGCTGATATCTATGTGAGATGACCAACATTGTTGCAAGCTAGCGTATGTCTAATTCTTTGAGACACTCTTTGATGGAATTACATTGATTAAAGGGATTTTTTGTTGGTAGGTCTTGCGAGCATAACACCATAAGCGGTGTAAAAGAACCGTGAAGAGTTCAATGTAATGGATCAATCACGTTTGACGCTTGGGAATGGTAAGGACAATGTCGGAATTCTGGATGATTTGCGATGCAAGAGGTCAGATGGGAAACAGTGGAGGTGCACTGCCATGTCTATGCCAGATAAAACGGTATGTGAAAAACATTACATCCAGGCAAAGAAAAGGGCAGCTAATTCTGCAATGCGGGCGAATTTGAAAAAAGCCAAGAGGAGGTCGTTAGGTGAAAGTGATATTTTCTTGGAGAGCAAGAGTGATGATCTTGATGTACCACTTGCAAGCGTGAAGTCACAAGAGAGAAAGTACATGGAGAAGGTATCAAAAAATCATTTTCGTATTCACTTGAGAGACCGCCCGTGAAGGGTTCATCCGTGTGTAATCCTTCAAAATTGATGGACAAGATAGATTTGGAGGAGTATGAAGAAAATTGGAGATCAAATAGTAATAAGTCACCGCCTGCTTCTGCTTTGGACTCATCCAGGAACAGACCACAGAAGAGTTTTGATGTTAATGCTATGACAGTTTCGGTATGTTCGTTTTACAATGTCTTAGCTGCATCAGTTAGTTTTATAAGTTGATCTTGCTATCTTTTGTTGCTAGTATGGTTTCCATTCCGATGCATGACAAAGAGAGCTTTTTCCCTTACAGGGTAATAATGTTTTGTAAAACAAGTGTGCTTGAATTGTCAGTTCTACTTGTGGGTACATTTTTATAAGTACATTTCAGTGTTGATTAGATAGTTAGATTATAGTTCATCATCATATACATTCAGGAGCAAAGACTGAAACGTCCCATTTGCTAGTCTGTTTATCATTAGTGCAGCTGTATGTTTTGATTTGAAATTGGATAATCGCTGCTTTTACCTTTTATAATACTGAGGCAAACCTTTTTCTTGTAGGAAGACTCTGATGGAAGCTCAGAATCCTCTGAAGAAACTGGTGGCCAAACTTGCCATCAGTGTCGGAGGAATGACAGAGACACAGTCATTTGGTGCCTCAAATGTGATAGAAGAGGATACTGTGACAGCTGTATTTCGACATGGTGAGGTTGAGTGTCTTGAAAAGACACAATACACATATGTTTAAGTGATTCAGTTTCATGTCCATATTGTGTGTTCATGCTTTAACTTTTTAGGTACTCGGACATCCCATTAGAAGACATTCAGAGGTCCTGTCCTGCATGTCATGGCACTTGTAATTGCAAAATGTGCCTACGTAGAGATAATGTGGTAAAGGTAATTCATATAAAGGAGTCTTCAACTAGTTACATGATCAGCTTAGGTGAATGAGTATTTCTGATGTTTCTGTTTTGCAGGTAAGGATAAGAGAGATCCCGGTGCTAGATAAGTTAAAATATCTCCATTGTCTGCTGTCTTCAGTGCTTCCTATAGTTAAACAAATCCATCAAGTACAGTGCTTTGAAGTTGAACTGGAAAAAAGGCTTCGTGGTAAGATGCTCTATTGTGTTCATGGCATTTTGAATTCAGTATCTTTGTATGTCTTTTGTACATTGTTTGACCATTTTGTTTGCATATGTATTTTGCAGGAACAGATATAGATCTTGCCCGGACAAAATTGAATGCAGATGAGCAAATGTGCTGGTAATTCAATTCCTGTACCCCTTTATATTGTAGAATTAAGTTCTTAACAACAAAGTATGTATAATAAACAAGTAAACATTTTAAATTGTGGTAGGGCCCACTCACATGTGGTCCTACAGAGTTCAGCCATGTTTGTCATAAATAAACTGACCCAAACTCCATGTTCTCCTGAATTTGAAGGAACTATGTTTCTGTCATGTTTTTCAAAAAATAAACCGATCCAAAATCCAGATTCCCCTGAAGCTGAAAGAACTTGACGTTGTTGTCATATTTGTTGTAAGGGGATAATAAACTAACCCAAACACCAGTTTCTCCTCAAACTGAAGAAAACGTGATGTTTCTGTAGATAATTAGTTTTTGTTTTAATTAATTTTTGTGGCTGTGTCTGCAATTCTAGGTCTATTTATTGCAGCTGTACTGTCACAAATATTTCTTCCTGTTCTGAAGAACATTTCCTTTTGATGGGTTTTATGCAGCAATTTCTGTAGGATTCCCATCATTGATTATCATTGGCACTGTTCCCGCTGCGCATATGATCTATGCCTGAACTGTTGTCGAGATCTTCGAGAAGCATCCATGCCTGGTGTTAAAGCAGAGGTGGTAGAGAATCAGATTGGTGAGGATAGTCGAGAAGAAGAAACCAAGTTGGAGCAGCCAAAATTGTCCAAAGTCAGACTAAATTTAGCAGACAAATTTTCCAACTGGAAAGCCAACAGTGATGGAAGTATCCCTTGCCCTCCAAAGGAGTATGGTGGCTGTGGCCATTCATCGTTGAACTTAAGCCGTATCTTTAAGATGAACTGGGTTGCAAAACTAGTAAAAAATGCAGAGGAAATGGTTAGTGGCTGTAGAGTTAATGATGCTGTCAGTCTAGAGAAAACTGGGCTCAATGATCCAAGACTTAGCCGGTATGCTCATAGAGAGGATAGTGATAATTTCTTGTACTGCTCTTCATCTGAAGATATCAAATCTGATGGGATTGACAATTTTAAAGGGCATTGGCTTAGGGGTGAGCCCTTCATTGTTAAGAAGGTGTTTGATAGCTCTTCAATTTCAAACTGGGATCCAATGGTTATATGGAGAGGGATTCGGGAGACAGCAGATGAGAAATTAAAGGATGAGAACAGAAGGGTGAAGGCCATAAATTGCTTTGACTGGTCTGAGGTTCGCTCTAACAGCTATTTCTTGTATTTACCTCTATGGCCTTTCTTTCTTATATTATGTATCAGCTGTTTATAACCAACTCTTGTTGTAATGAAATAATCCATTAGTTGATTTGTAATATATAGTGTTATAAACCTAAACTAAACCTCTGTGCTTTGACATGATGGCAGGTTGATATTGAACTTAGTCAATTCATGAAAGGTTACTCCGAGGGAAGAATTAATGAAAATGGTATGCCAGAAATGTTGAAACTCATAGACTGGCCTTCCCCTAGTGCATCTGAAGAATTCTTATTATATCAGAGACCTCAATTTATCAGCAAACTGCCTTTACTTGAGTATATTCACTCCAAGTTTGGTCTTTTAAATGTTGCTGCAAAACTGCCACACTATTCTTTGCAAAACGAGGTTGGACCTAAGATTTTTATTTCTTATGGGACCTATGAGGAGCTTGGTAGACACAACTCCGTAATCAATCTCCATTTCAACATGCATGACATGGTTAGTTGCTTCTCCGTTCTTGTTGACTTATCACCATTGATGTTGATAGTTGAGAATCGCTTATTCTAATTTAGTTATTGTTTTTGCTCTGCAAACATGGCTATTAATTTTGTTATTCATTTGTTTGATGTAAGACAATATATATTTAGATAAGGGGCTGACAGTACCACCATGGGCTGTTGATGGAGTTGACCACATAGTGAAGTAAATGTGATCAGCTCTGTCAGGGGGAGAGTAATGCTTTTATGCTGTGCAATGCGAGTGAAACGTTCTCTACATGTGTGTGTACATTTACACGTGCGCACATAATACAGGGATAAATTTTCAATGATCATTCAGTGAAAAACATTTTTGGTACGATGATGTATCCATGTCAGAACTTTTAGCTAATAGTAGGCAATTTTGTGCGTAAGTTTTGGTGCAACTTTATATTTTAGATATTAAACTTATGACTTTGTTTTTTTTTTTTTTTTTTTTTTTTTTTTTTTTCCAATCTTTGGAGTTGGAATGTTTTGATATGGATGAACATTTGATTTGCATGTTTCATGAACTCAATTTTTATCTGTTTCAAATAACATATTTTCACCCATCAAGCTGTTGAGCTCAAGGTGTACCTGCTGGTGCATGCATGTGAGGTAAAGCTAAAAGGTTTGCAGAAGACAAAGATTGAGAACACACAAAAATCCTTTGAGGAATCTGAGGTTAAAGAATCATGTGGGGATCTACAAATGGTTACGGGAGAGGATACGAGGCCTGATCTCTCACTTCTTGGTCAGAATGTGGAGAATGAGTATGGGGCAAGGTTGGCCTCAGATGAAGATGAGAGCACGGCAGATCATGGGCATGAAACTACTCCTATGATTGAAGAGGACACCGCCAACTGTGAACATCAGAGAGAGACGGGGTAGATGTCTCAGAAAAAACTCATCTGGGAGTTCTTTGGGATGTTTTCCGTCGGCAGGATGTTCCAAAGCTGACTGAGTATTTGAGAATACATTGGCAAGAATTTGGGAAGCTCAATGAAACAAATATTTTTGTAAGTTTATCTGTGAAGTCTTTGTACCTTTACTTTTCCCCAAATTGATTCAACAGAGTTGGCTTGCATACCATGCTAATAACTGATCGTACATTTTGTATATCAGGAAACGTCGCCTTTTTATGATGGGACCTTGTTCCTGAATGGGGATCATAAAAGAAAATTGAAGGAAGAATTTGGTAAGGATGACTTAACTTTTTTCCTTTTATTTATTTTGTGTAGAGATAACACCCACCCACCCTCCCTCCCCTCGTTTTTTATTTTACATTTCCACTAAGATGATTTAGAGGAAATGATCTGTTGATAGTTATGTATCAATTTCTGGTGTACCATTTTTGGTTTAATTAGCAGAAATCATGAAAATGTCAGGCAAGCTGCAGCTGTCTACTCAGCTGCTGTTTGTTACTGGATATCCTGGCCACTTGTCATGACTTCTGTTCAAATTGAAGAATTCACATATTTCGTAAATGGACACCTGTGTTCTTTGAATTTGGGTTTTACAGTTGTAGTCAAATTGACTCTGGCTTGAACTACATTTGTAAATCCCGTGTTCTGTAAATTACCTTACAGTTTACGAACCGCGACCTGCATTTCCAAGATCATTACTGGTCTATACTTTAGTGATAATGTACATCATTTTACTTTTTGTGGTGCATGTGACTGTGATCTTGGATTTTTGGTATTCTTTGAGATTTTCAGCACTCAGGTTTTAAAAATTCTGAACTTTATTCTTTGTTTTTCTTCCTGTTTTATCAGGAATTGAGCCATGGTCCTTTGAACAACATTTGGGGCAAGCTGTTTTTATGCCCGCTGGATGCCCTTTTCAAGTCAGGAATCTTCAGGTGGTTTTCTTTGTAACTAAATTAATATTTTTGAAGTACCAATTCCGGGTTATTTAATGAAAATATGAAGGGTATAGATTGTAAAGCATACAATTCTAATTGCGTCTGTATTAATTTTATTTCTTGGTCTTTCGAGGATGTCACGTAGCAAAATAATCCGGCTCTGTTTCTTGAGATTCCGTTGGCACTTCTAAGATTATTATTTCCTTCTCTGGGACATTAGACATCCTAAATCTTAAGTGCATTTATTTCTAGCATATAATCTAATACGTCATAATCTTTATGTGTTTTATTTTTTCAGTCAACTGTTCAGCTGGGTCTTGATTTCTTATCTCCTGAAAGCCTCGGCGAGGCTGTAAGACTAGCTGATGAAATTCGGTGTCTTCCAAATGACCATGAAGCAAAGCTACAAGTGTTGGAGGTTGGACAAGGGAAATTTTCCTTAGAAGTATTCCGTGCCTTCCTTCTTTTACCTTTTTCGTTTTTTTATCAGTTCTGGAAGTGTTGTGCCCTATCTTGTCTAGTGAGCTAATCCAGACTTGTTTCTTTTGTTGGTATTCTCAATTTCCGCGATTGGGTTCTAATGCAGGTAGGAAAGATATCACTTTATGCGGCGAGTTCAGCCATTAAAGAGATTCAGAAGTTGGTACTCGATCCAAAGTAAGCAAATCAAACATTATAGGATGGTGCTATCCACACACCTCTTTTTACCTTCCACACACTCATCATAATTTCCGGCCGTCGAATTGAAGGAATTGAAGAAGATCAAAGGACAAAAATTAAGATAAAACGGGTGTGTGGGAGATAAAAAGGGTGTGTGAATAGTACCACCCACAGTTATTGCTTTTGTTGCTGTTCGATCATGCATTCTTATCTATTAGGAAACACAAAACCTATAAAAAGATGGCCACTTGCATGGTGTTCCACTGTCATCGAGCTGCCTTATGTGTATGGATTGAGGGCAGTGTAGGGCAGGAGATAATATAACATCTGTAGGTTCCAATTTGAACCAGAAAAAGGAATTGGATTTCTCTTCCTTTGCATATACGCTAACATATAAAGTCGGGGAGCCAAGCGTTGACAATGGGCTAGGCTGATGTTTACCTGGACACTTCCCTCCCTTTCCTTACTCCCTCAATTTATTGACTGCATTATCAACCGACCTTCCAAGCTTTGTTTGTCAATTCTTTTTGTAAACATGGCCTTTTTTCGAGACAAAATATGAAAGGATTTTGCTTTATGCTTCTGCTGCAGACTTGGTGCAGAACTTGGATTTGAAGATCCAAATTTGACCGCAGCAGTTTCTGAGAATTTGGAGAAAATGACGACACGAAGACAGGTAACTTGCGCTTGAATCCGTCTCCATGGTTTAGATGAAGAAAATCCCATTAGAGGGATGGCTAGACGCCTTGATGAGTTTTCGGTGTATAAATTTGCTTATATGCAATATTGTAACTTTCTGCACTGATAGTTTTTGATGAACAACGATGTAGCACTTGTGCCATTAGTTAATGAAAAAAGTGATGGTAAATGCCAACACTCGTGCCATTTGTTCAAACTTTTCTTCTGTAACTATGTGATTGACGATCTGAGAACTGCTGGATCCGAACGAGAATGGCTGGTCTGACTTCACCTCTGGCCAGGCTGATTCCGGTGCCTGAGCATTGCGTAAATAACCAACCACCACGAAAGCAACGTACAGCGATGTTTTAATGGTGAAACAAGGGGCTCTCAACTCTGAATTCAAGCTCGTAGCACTCAACGTTACGCACGCTATCCTCTCTCGATTTTGATTCGATCAAAGTTCCCTTGATATCAGGGCTTTTGCGGGATCCTGTGACGGTCGTAACCACAGCTTCTCCTACCTCTTTTGGTCCTCCAAATGTTTCAGTTCCTACCAAAAACAAACGTCAACAATCAGCTGCAAACCGAAATACCAAGAAACTGCAGAAGCCATAACCTTCCTTCACTTGCTTACTTTGTTAGTGTAAATGGAAAAAACTGGTTTCGATTTAGAGAGAGAGCAAAACAGATAGTAAGAAAATATGAACAGAGAGGAAACTGAATAGTTTTCTTCTTTCACTCTCGCCTTAAACTTGCAGAGAGGAGAGTTTCTTCATATATCAAAAAGTGAGCACTCACATGCTTTTTACATCACAGTTAGCCTAAACTTGGGACCACACACTCTACAATTCATCTTAGACACTCATCTCACTAATTACATGGATCAATCAACACATGGCACTCATGGCCTTTTAGTAAAATTAACCTCTACACTTTGCAACATTTTGCATAAGTGAATACACCAATTTAGAACATCTTATTTAGACTTTTCAGCTCAACACTTATAATTCAACACTCCCCTTTAAGTTTTGAGCTGATTTCACACCTAGCATATCCCTGAGATAGTTAAACCGATCCTTTGTCAAAGCTTTAGTAAATATGTCTGCCACCTGCTCATTTGTTGGACAGTACACCAAATCGATTATCCCTTCCTGCAGTGCATTCTTGATAAAATGATACCTTCTGTCAATATGCTTGGTTTTCTGATGGAAAACAGGATTTTTAGTAATTGCAATTGCTGCTGTATTATCACAGTGCACTGGAGTTGCTTCAGTTTGCATCTCACCAAAATCTTCAAGAACAAATCTAAGCCAAATGGCTTGAGCAGTTGCTTCAGAGGCATTGATGTACTCTGCTTCTGCTGTAGAGAGTGCTACACAATTCTGTTTCACTGAGGCCCACGAGAACACCCCACTGCCAAAAGAAAATGCATAACCAGAAGTACTCTTGCTATCATCAACAGATCCTCCCCAGTCACTATCACAGAATCCGATTAGCATTGCATTCTTTCCCTTTACATACTCCAAACCATAGTCTAGAGTTCCCTTGATGTACCTAAGCACTCTTTTGGCTGTTCCAAGATGTTTATTTGTAGGGCAGTGCATGAATCGAGCTAGAAGGCTTGCAACATACATTATATCTGGTCGAGTTGCTGTGAGATACAACAGACTTCCCACAATTCTTCGATACTGTTCCTCACTTGCTGAACCACTGCCATCATCTTTGCATAACTTCTCTGATGAAACAAGAGGTGTGAACACAGATTTACACTCACTCAATCCAAACTTATCTAACAAAGAGACAGCGTACTTCCTTTGATGGATAAATATGCTTGTGTGAGTTTGAATCACTCCCATACCAAGGAAATGATGAAGAAGCCCCAAATCTGTCATCTCATATTTTGTCATCATGTCTTCCTTGAACTCCCTCAACATCTCAGTGCTATTTCCAGTATACACTATGTCATCCACATAGATTGAAACAATCAGAATTTCTCCTTCCCTTGTTTTGATGTAAAGAGTAGCTTCACTCTGACTTTTCACAAACCCACAGTGAGCAAAATAGGTATCGATTTCACTATACCAGGCTCTTGGCGCCTGTTTTAGGCCATACAAAGCTTTATAAAGCTTGTACACCTTGTCTTCACTCCCCTTGATCACAAAACCATCTGGTTGTTCTACATAAACTTCTGCTTCAAGAACTCCATTCAGAAAGGCAGATTTCACATCTAGTTGGTATAATTTCCAACTTTTCTGAGCTGCCAACGCAATTAGAGTCCGAATTGTATCCAGTCTAGCTACAGGTGCAAACGTTTCATTGTAATCCACACCTGGTTTCTGAGCATATCCTTTGGCTACCAGCCTAGCCTTATGCTTTTGCACTGTCCCATCGAGATTAAGCTTGGTCTTGAACACCCACTTAACCCCAATTATGGGTTTATCACTTGGTCTGTTCACCAGATCCCATGTTGCATTCTTCTCAATCATTGACAGTTCATCTTGCATAGCCTTCATCCATGCTTCATCTTTGGCTGCCTCTTCAAATTTTTCAGGTTCCATAATACAAAGATTGTATTGTGCCAACACATCATCTAGATTTCTCCATTTCAATGGAGTGTGATCAAAGGCTTGAGTCCTTCTCATGCTGCTGTCCACATCACTTACAGATTCATGAGAAAAAACCAGATTTGGTGACAGAGCATAATCATTTTCCTCTGAAGTTGTCTCTGATGAGATACATTTAGGCTGCACAGATAACTCACTAGGATTAAACACAGTTACATAGTTCTCAGGAGCTGTCTTCCATTCCCAGGCTGCATTTTCATCAAACACTACATCCCTTGAGAGTATAAGCCTTTTACTAAGAGGATCATACACTCTGTACCCCTTTTCACAGGTTGCATAACCTACAAATATGCCCTTGACACTCTTTGCATCTAGTTTCTGTCTCAACTCATTTGGTGTGTGTACATAACACAGACACCCAAAGATTCTAAGGTGTGCAATTCCAGGTTTTCGACCACTGAATGCTTCAAATGGAGTTACTTCTCCAAGAGCTCTTGTAGGACACCTATTCAATATGTAGACAGCTGTGAGTACAGATTTTGCCCATAAGTAGTATGGTAGTCCTTTGTCATGGAGCATAGCTTTTGCCATCTCAACTACAGCTCTGTTCTTCCTCTCTACTACTCCATTCTGTTGTGGAGTATAGGCCATAGATAACTGTCTTTGAATCCTTGCATCTTCACACAGTTTGTTGAATTCACAAGATGTGAATTCACCCCCTCTGTCACTCCTAAAACATTTTATCTTAAAGCCACTTTGT
This sequence comes from Pyrus x bretschneideri, assembly GCF_019419815.1. Taxonomy (NCBI): domain Eukaryota; kingdom Viridiplantae; phylum Streptophyta; class Magnoliopsida; order Rosales; family Rosaceae; genus Pyrus; species Pyrus x bretschneideri. The sequence continues at coordinate 6,719,548 of NW_025999402.1, forward strand.
AATTCCACCATGGACTTGAATTTTCTAAAACAGATCAATGCATCTGACTTGTATTTAAGGAAATAAACCCACATCATTCTTGTACAGTCATCTACAAGAAGCATGAAATATTTGTTACCTGCCAGAGAGTCATTCTGCATAGGACCACACAGATCTACATGCACCAATTCTAGAGGTTTACTTGCTCTCCATGCCTGATTCTTTGGAAACCACTCTCTGTGCTGTTTCCCAAACTGACAACCTTCACAAACTTCATCCATTTCTTCTAAAACAGGGAGACCATGCACCATTTCTTTGTTCTTAAGCTGTTGAAGACCTCTAAAATGCAGATGGCCTAGTCTCTTGTGCCATATCCAAGTAGACTTAGAAATTCCTGCTCTCAGTACAACCTGATCATTTGGTATCAGTGTCAAAGGATAACACCTGTTCTTTTTCATTTCAACCTTGAGTACAAGACAATCCAATGAAGGTCCATCAAAGATACTACACATCTTTCCCCCAAATAACAGGTAGTAACCGTGTTCATCCATCTGCCCCACACTTAACAGATTTTCCTTCAACCCAGGTAGGTACATTACTTCTTTGACATATTTTCTGCCTTTGCTAGTGTCTATCACAAGTGTACCAAAACCTGCTACATTCATGAGTTCCCCTGTGGGCATTTGAACCTTGCCAACCACATTTGTCTTCATGTCTATCAACAACTTAGAATCCCCTGTCATATGGTTGCTACAACCACTGTCTACATACCATTCTCCATTCACTTTTGATTCAGTGATTGTGCTATTTGCATAAAACAGATTCCCTGTCACCTCTACCTGATTAGCACTATTTGCCTTTTGCACTAATTTACCTACTGTGCACTCTCTAGCCCAGTGACCAAATTTTTCACAGTTATAGCATTTAGGTTTCCCTTTATATCTACACTCTCCAAAGTGAAACTTAGAACATACCCTGCACTGTGGTTTTGTACCTATCTGCCCCATTGACTGTGCATTATGTGCAGAATTAGCAGGAAATTTCTGCTGAAACTTAGGTTTTGAACCCCATTTCTTGCCCTTATTATTCCAATTTTTCTGGAACTGAGATGAACCAGATTGACCTTCACCCCTATTCTGCTCTTTTGAACTCACTGAGAAAGATGAGAATGCTTTCCCAGTAGTATCAACATTATGCAGATCAAACCGTTGTTCTTGACTCTTTAAGATTGCAACTACTTCCTGCAACTCTACAGTTTCTAGACACTTGGTGTTTTCTATAACCAAACAGATAGAGTCATAAGGTTTACTAAGACTAATCAGAACCTTCTGCACAAGTCTCTCATTCGACAGAGATTCACCAAATGTTCTCATTTGATTAATTAGCTCATTCAGCCGTGTAAGATAGCTAGATAAAGACTCATCATCTCTCATCCTAGCATATTCAAACTCTCTCCTAAGATTCTGCAATTTCACAGATCGTACCTGATCACCACCGTGATACTCCCCGTACAACAAATCCCATGCCATCTTAGCTGACTCGGCATTGGTGATTCGTGGGAAGATCTGATCCGAGACTGCATTCTGAATGATTCCCAAAGCCTTTGCGTCTTTCATCAGAACATCTACCATTTCTTCATCATCCTCCGATGCTTCTCCAGCTTCCTTCTTCTTCGGATTGGAGGTTGCAATCCCCTTCTCTACCAGATTCCATAACCCAAGGGATTTGAAAATCGTTGCCATTTTAATTCTCCAGAACTCGTAGTTCTCACCGGAGAAAACTGGAGTCCTCACTTCCGAGCCTCCAGATCCAGACATGTTTTGATCTGAATCGACAACTTTCACGGAGCTTCAAGAGAGCTTCGATTGAGCTCAAAATAACTTCACAGATTTACGCCTAGATTGTTAGACCCAACTAGGCTCTGAGGCCATGTTAGTGTAAATGGAAAAAACTGGTTTCGATTTAGAGAGAGAGCAAAACAGATAGTAAGAAAATATGAACAGAGAGGAAACTGAATAGTTTTCTTCTTTCACTCTCGCCTTAAACTTGCAGAGAGGAGAGTTTCTTCATATATCAAAAAGTGAGCACTCACATGCTTTTTACATCACAGTTAGCCTAAACTTGGGACCACACACTCTACAATTCATCTTAGACACTCATCTCACTAATTACATGGATCAATCAACACATGGCACTCATGGCCTTTTAGTAAAATTAACCTCTACACTTTGCAACATTTTGCATAAGTGAATACACCAATTTAGAACATCTTATTTAGACTTTTCAGCTCAACACTTATAATTCAACATACTTGAAATCAAAGAGCAACTGGCGACACAATGACGCTAACATTGAACTCTCCGGTGGTGGCGGGCGGGCCGAATGCGACAACGGGTTCACTGACATTTCGTGGCCATCCATCAGTCCTAGATTTGGTATCAAAATTCAGAGGAGGAGGATCAAGTGATCATTCATAAAAATAAAAAAATAAAAAATCCTCAGCTGCTCGATACAAAGGTGTTTGATCTCCAACCCAACTTGCTGGTTATATAAATTTTGTCACGTCCAAATTCATTCAAATAAAATTATTTCATCAATTTATCTAAAACCAAAATTAGGGCGATGCCATCCAGACACACAATATTGACAAAATTATATCAAACGTCGTAGGATAAGAGAGAACTGACAATGCACCTACTGTAGCCTCCTATGGGAAAACCCAAGAAAATCAGCTTGACTCCTACTACTTTCCAGCGACAACCCGAGAAGAAAACTTGTGACTCCAAGAAAATCAGCACCAAGAATAACCACAGAAGCTCTCCCTAACCCGACAGGAAGCCGCCGCCTAAACCCGGATTGTAGTGAAGCAAATTGGTCCGCTGGGGGCCTTTCTGCCCAGATTATTGTTACCTCTCGCACCCTATTTCCGGCAGCCGGAGGACAGTGTGATTATGCATATATCTGGTTGAGCATATATGTTTGCATGCATGAAAGTAGTGTGGCAATGCCGGCAATTGTCCAAACGAGTGGTGGCGATGGAAGAACTCGTCCGCCCTTCATATCTAACTCAACATCTTCACTGAGCCAACCCTAATTACTTACCCATAAGTTGTACTTATTTTGATGAAGGGGTATGGATTTTTGAACGAGCAGATATGTTGCATGGTTTAAGTAAAGTTATTAAGTTAAACTGTCCATCGTCATGTTTTTTTATCCTTTAATTTTTACCTATTTGATTTACACATAGTATAACTTTGACTGCCACTTAGTATTATGGTCTACAAGTATTTCTCTTTATATGTAAGTGAGATGTCTTAGGTTTGATTCTCACCAAGACGAATTTGAACCACATTATTACTAGCCCATTGTGAAACTTAGCTCACTCCCCCACCCCTTAGTGTAGATAATATCATTTCTTAAAAAAAATAAAAAAATAAAACTTTTACTAGATGAAATATCACACTTCCATATAACTTATTTTTAATGGAATAAATTAGAAAACCTAACTCCATGGCTAATGACATGCCATTAAGCTAAGTACTCAATGAGTCATTTCTAAAACGTCTTCTCATGGAAAATTTCTCGTACCACACTCCACACATATGCTACATAAAAAGTTAAATACAAAGAATTCCGAAACTAAATATTTTGGCTCCCTTACAAAAGTTAATTACTTTGGCATTTGAAAAAAAGAACGAGACTGGGGAAAAAGAAAGAAGAAGGAAACATTATCAAAATAATTGCCCTATTCCTATTTCTAATTCAATAATAAAAGATCTATAGTAACGTCGAAGAACCTTGAAATAAAGTCCTAAAATTAACAGGAGAAAAACAAAAAAAAAAAATCTTAAAGAAGATCGACCGAAACAGTTCATTTCTGTTTGCTGAAACTAAAAATTGTCACCGGAGATTATAACATGTGAAAACCTAGCTAATGCAGATAGTAAAACTAAAAAACTACACTTAATTAATCAAGCTTCTCATTCATCCATGACCAACTGATCATGATCGTCCAAATCTTTGCATTCTTAGGTGATCATCATGATCATCAATTCCTCCGAACCCCAACTGATCTTGCTGGCCATGTTGTTGTTTCTGCAGATCATGAAAGTTTTCTGCTCTATTATTATTACCCGATCCTCCAAGCCCTAAAAAGTCAACGGTCAACGTATCACCGTTACTCACATTACTAGCACCCCCGAACCCTATTTTATTTGAAGTCCCATTATTTTCATGCTCCATGTTCTTCAACAAACCATCGTTCTGAGTATGATCGAATAACATCCCGCTAAACATCCCCAGTTGCGCATAATTAGCGCCAAAAAACTGCGGCGAGGTCTCTAATTGCAGAATGTTATTAGGATCTCTCTGCTGCATGAAGGGGTTCATGTTGTACCCACCAGTAGCTGTACCATAGGTTGAGGGTGCCATGCTTGTTATGGTTGTACCACTAGGGTTAGGGTTAGGACCACCACTCATAGTTGCACCCATTTGAGCCGCTTTCTGTAGCAGTTGCGTGGCGGATAAATGGCCTGATGAGTTGGGGATGAGTGATTGACCGTGCCCGCTGTGGTTTAATCCGAACAGTAGTGACGATGGTGATGTTGATGATGAAGTGTTGTTGTTTAGGGTTCTCGGTAACATGTTTACGGGTTTTGTGGGCATTGGGAAGGGTAGTTGGGGTTCTAGGGTTAAAGGGGCATTTTTGGCATCAAAATTATGATGAAATTGATCAGATGTAGTGGTATCTGATCTTGCTGACGATGGGTTGTCGGTAATTTTGTTGTTCATGGGCGGTGATGCCGGGATGACGAGCTCACTGTTGGAAAGTTGGCCTTGGTTTGGTGCTCCCATAATATTGTTGGACATTGGTACTACTCCTTGGTTTCTGTTGTTCTCTTCAGCTATGGCATCACAAAAAGCTCTGTGGGTGATGAAGCTATCTCTTCTGCACAATGGATAGCCAATAGTTATCGTAAGCTAAACTATATAAAGTTTATGAGACTCGAATTTAGACGTATTTAACAAAGTAGAAACTGAGTACCATCACAGTAATTATTATTATAAGCCAAAGAATCCCACCGGTTAAGGGAAAAAAAAAAAAAAAACTGAATATATAAGTCTCTTGATTAGTGGCCGGCGTGTATAGACAGACAAAATTAAATAAGATTAATGTATTAAGTACCATATACATTTATTCTATTGCATAGAAGGTTTAATAACAAATGATTGTTGAATAAGAATGATTAGGACTTTCAATAATAAATTTTGGAAAGATTAGTTTCAGTCAAGTTGTCAATATTAAATATATATGTATATACATACATACATACATACATACATATATATATATATATATATTATTAATTTTATATGTTCATGCATGCACAAGCAGCACAACATATCTATACAAAACATTTGTCAGAGTAGTTGTTCAAATTGTATAATTATATAGACAGTAGTATAATTTTTTTATAATAAACTCATATTTTCTAGAATATTAATTTAATTACCTGGAGAAGATGGTTCCACAGTCACACCTGTATTCTCTAGTACCACAGGTCTTTTGATGAGCTTTCCAGTCCGATTGCACCGCGTACTTCTTGGAGCACTTGTCACATTTCCAGGTTTTCTCACCGTGCTTCCGGAAAAAGTGCTTTTTGATGCCCGTAAGATCCCCGAGCGCCCGCAATGGATCGTGGTGGACGCAGGAGGATTCGGGGCAGATATAGACTCGCTTAATGATCTCAGTGCTCGTTCTTTGCTTAAGCTTCCATGGCAAGTTGTGACCTCTTCTGTGGAGTTGGAGGTTTTGGTCCCTTTGGAACCCCTTCTTACAAATTTCACACACAAACCGGTTTGTGGCCATCAGGGTCTTTGGTGACAAGGCTATCACTTCAGCAGTTGGGTCTGCATTTACATGGATTTTTCAACAACTAGTACATATGTTTCAATATTAATTAAATTAGCATTTGGAAGTTTAAATGCATTAAGAAATTTGGAACATTTTATTGTGGATAGTCATTAGGGGAAACGTAATGACTATCCACAATTTGGCGACCTGTAAACACTCGATTACAAGACAGATTCTTATCTCGTGTGAGAGAAAGGAAATAAGATGTTTCATGAACAATTGGAATGTATATATGAAGATCTTTTACTTGAAATAGTTGAACACACAAAATAAGGAAACAAAGGAGGGAGACCATAGTCAAGGCAAGCCAATAGTGTATACTTTACTCCAATAATTGTAAAACATCAAGCCAATAATTGAACCCCTTTTAAACTACTTAGAGATATCAATAATACATATGGTTCATGCTTTCTGACCCCAGCAATATTTTTTTTGTCTGGAAAACAAATAATCCACGGCTCTCCTTCAAGAACTGAATCAAATCTGTTTGAAGCTAGCTATCTAAGAACTAAACATTTGAAAAAATTAAATATATGCAAGCATGCATATTTTGACCAAGAGGATACATAGAAAGAAGTTAATTACTCGTAGATTAATTCAAAGTAATAATTAGAAGATAAGAAATACATGTATTGACGAAGAAACTAAAATGAAAGTTTTTAAATATCAATCAAGCTCAATTAAGCATATATATGTGCACAAAATTTCAATCAAATCTCTCCAACATCAATTTTTATTTATTTTTAAATGTCTTTCAAAGATAAAATGACTTCAAAATAATGACCATCTCTTTTTGAGGGAAAAATCTTGATAAAGAAAGATTAATCACAACCGAAAGAGAAAAAACTTGATTTGAGTTTATTAGACGAGCCAGACTACAATCAGGTCCGGTCTGCGGCTGACAAGCAGACTCAATTGGTGAACTTCAACAGAAAAGTAAGAACTTTTGAACTACTGATCTACCTGGAGTTCCTGGTAGGTTTCTTTTCTTCTTAGCTGGTGGAGCTTGCTTTTGTACTTGAGTAGTGGAAATACCATTGCTATTGATATTAGGTGTTGTTGGAAGGAAGGAGTTGGAGCCATGAAAGTTTGCATGGTGATTTAATAGCTCTTGTTGTTGCTGTTGAACTTCTTCTCCACCTGTATTTCCTGAAGAGAAACTCCCAGTAGCAGCACTACCTGTGATAATTGACATTGAAGGAAGATAAAGATAAAAGGAAGACAGATTTTTTTTTTTCTCACTCGTTTGTCTTACTTCCAGACTCTCCTTATTTGTTTCTTTCCCCACTTATCTTGTTCTTGGTGCTCTCTCACTCTCTCTCTCTAAAGCAAGGCTATATCTACTACTTCAAAAATTGATTAAATTAATGAGAAATTGAACAGAAAATAAGGGATCTGTTGTAAGTCTATCGGTAGACAAAACCCAGAAAATTCTCCTCCAATTGTGGTGAAGAGAGAGTTTTTGTTGGCATAATATGAACACAAGAACCAGGTCTTCCTTGGCCTTGTATTGTAGTAAATTTATAATATTATATTTTTGGTTCATGACACTGTTTTCCTTGATGTAGATTATAGATTTGCCCCTTACTTTGTAGGTTTTATTGATGTTACCCTTCTATTTTAATATTTCAAGCTAATTATTTTAAGATATATCTTTAGTATATGTTGAAAATAAAACAAAAGTGGCATTTTGACAGAATCAATAGAGCGTTTCATGACCAATTAAGACAACCGATTACAAGACGTGTCAGATGGATATAAATCTTTAGTGATCAATTTTTAAACCTAGAGGTCATTTGCACAAAAACACAAATGACTTTAAACTCTTATATAAAGCCCCACACATGCCACTAGTACTAGTAAATTCAACACAAATTTATCACAAGAATGATAGACGCAACAAATCTGATACCGAAACCCTCACATAAAACTATCGCAAATAATGAGGCTACATAAATCAACATAGTCACACAAACAACATCTACTGCTTAACCCGCTTAATGCGATATAAACAAAAGCATAAACTAACCTAAAAATAGTAAAATTAGTGCCGATGATGTGTCCACGTAAGAAAGGCAGGTACATATAGTTGACAGATGGCATGGCTAAGGGGATTCTCAACCCGAACTACTATCATCGTCGTAGCGCCACCACAAACCCATAACCCTATACAAGATTTGTTAACACCAAGAGCCGTCAAAGTTTCCATCGTCCGGCGTGGGTTACAGTTTTAACACAAACAACAGCAACGACATGTGTGGCAAAGAGGTTGCCAGGCTAGAGCCACCGACGACGCCGTCGTAGTCCACCACCACTAGGAACCCAAATCTAAGGGTTGAACGATACTTTCCAAGGGTAAGCCCCATAAAATTTACAAGACTAGAAGTTTTTTTTTTTTTTTTTTTTACAAACAATATTGTAAGAGAATCGAATTTGAGACCTGAGTGCAAGAACATACTTTACACCGAGGAGCAATACATATCATTATATCTACCTAATTCACTAAATTAGATTACAGAATAGTAACTCGTTGTCATTTATCAGGAAAAATAAAAATAAAAAAGAGTTCAAGAGCCCTAATTAGGCAATTTGGTTATTTTTGGGAAATCGAGGGGTCCCATTTATGTCTAATTAACCTAATAGTTTAACAATTTGGTCTATTTCCATACTAGTCTGGCAGTGGCAGACAAGGGCTTCTCGCCAAGACTTTTGTCTGTTTGTGAGTAGATTTATTAGTAAAAGAATATTTTTGTTCCCAAAAAGTCACATTCAATGAGCCAAAACCACAAGATTGCCACTACACAATTAGCCGCCCTAATGAGCGAAATGACCACACGACCCTAACTGTCACGGGTGGGCACACTGGACCGTGTTCTACTTGAAAAGGACCCGACATAAATCAAAATTCTTAGAACTCGTTTGGATGTACTTTTAAAATGATTGAAATCACTTTTATTGAAAATGTTTTTTAACCTAATTCTTAGTAAAAATAAAAATATATTATGGAAAATCACTTAAAATGCTTCTTATTAGAAGCACATAACTGATGTTTTTTTTGTAGAAATCATTTTAAGTGCTTTTGGAATAAAAAATTATTTTCTTAAAAAATGCTTTCAGTCATTTTAAAAGCACATCCAAACAAATCATTATATTCACAGGCACATGGTGTAGATCACAGACGAGGGGTATTTTTCATATTTCCAAAGCAATTGATGGTCATTTTGGTCATTGAACATGGCCCGCTTTAAAGGTGATAGGATTATGACGTGTCATCAACCAACCATTTCTGATTGGTAGTAAACAAAGTAGATTAGTAGATGCGAAAGCAATAGAATTGACCCGGTCGCAGCATGAATCGGAATGTATGACTGTTGAATCTTTTCGATGGACTTTTAGTTGAGAAATGAGACTCTTGTAAAAGCAAGAAGTTTTGTCATTTTATAATTTATCGTTAATTTTTTATATTAATATTATAAAATATTATCCAAAAAATATGAAGTGATAAATAATTTATGGAGAATCTCGACTTTAAATGATGAGTCCCTTCAACATTTATCTTCTTAGTTTAAGATTCAATGATTATAATCATAAAGAATGTTGTGGGCTGGTTCATACTAGACAAATTTCAATAAATGCATCAAATAAAACTTGTGTTTAAGCGTTTCACATCATCAATAAAGAACCTCTTACAAAAAATAAAAAGATAAAACTTTCGATATTTTCATTTCATACGATCCTAATTTTCATTCGATATAAGAGTTGCCCGTAGCACAAAACCTCCTGAATATAATACTCCCCTCATATTTATAGGATTGCATGGAGATAGAGGTCCATTTCGAATTCAAGAATCATGTATATACGTGGCTCGAGTTTAAGATTTCAAATATTCAAAATTTAAAAGGTATATTCTCTTACTTTTTATCTTTAAAAGTTTTTGTTTTATAAAAGTTCTTTAAAAAGGTTAAAGGTTACTCAATAGAGTAACAGTAACCCAGGAGCGAGAAAAGAGTAACAAAACAGATACGAACGCCGAATCTCAACCGTACGTTCTGCAAGTGCTATTTAGCTAAGCTTGCTTTTTGGTCAATTTTCAGCTATGCTTGCGGATGATGGGACTTTTGCATGGGTACGTATTTAGTTAATTATATCTTTATTTGAATTTTCTCTGCATTTTTTTGTTTGTTTTCCTTTTATAAAGTTATAATTAATACTTTCAAATTTGAAACTGCAGCCATGTATGCATGTGAGTCTCTTTTTTAATGTGCGTACGATCTGCTAAAGCCAACCCATCACATGATAAAGGACTGTATTTGGCTTGGCTTGTCCATGCGATCAGAAGGACTTTCATGGCGTGAATAAGCAACGTGCTGTTCAGTGCTAGTGTACAATGAGAAAACTGCATACAATGGACGTTCTTTTTTTGATCCTCGTAAAATGGAGAGACTCGTTGGCATGAGACCACCTTTTGGTATTGCTATTCACATTGATAGACCTCTTGTGCCATAAAAGTTGTTCTCGATTTATACATGTATATATGTTGTACGTTCCAAACTTTGAGTTTCTGTCTACGTTCAAATCCGTTATCTACATGTCGACGTGGGTTGCAGTTAAACAGTTATATATATAGAATTTGACGCGTACGAAACCAATTATATATGAATATCCATGTCCTACGCAAGAACTAGCCAGAAAAAATAATAATAAAAGAGGATTATACTATATATCTAAGGAAAATTTTATTTGAACCCATATAACCTCACTTTACACCCAACTTAAATTTAAAATGTGAACTGTCAGTTTTACCCTATTGTATAATTACTATCAAATACAAGATGAAATCAGAAATCAAACTAAAATTTATCAATGAACCCACTGCCGGTTCCAATGACAACTGAGGCCCTAAGTTAATTATCATTACTAGTGTATGTGTATGTATAAAATGATTTTGAGTCCTATAATTCATGCAGATTTGAATTACTGTGGCTAAAACCCAAGTGATGCCTAAGAATATGTATGTAATATGGATTTACATATTACAATTCCACCACCCAATAAACCTAATCTTAAAACCGAGGTAAAAACTTGAGATTAAAGCATTTGGAATACGCTACTGCATTTGTTTATGAAGCGGCAATGGGATAAAAACAATGGGAATGCAATTCAGATAAAGCACACAAGGATTAAAACCAACTCGATTTCTATTGTAAGAGAAATAAGCATATTGGTTTAACATTTCAATCTCAAATAAGTACAAAAACACCGTAACATGAGTTAATTACTTCATCTAATCTTGTCTGCTCACATAACTTCCCGATTCTAGATTGCTTGTTTGATCAATTCATCAAACACGACTCCATATATGTATGGACATTACACTCTCAATCAACGAGTTGTGGAAAACAAGTTGTAGAACACTGATTTTGGATTTTTATTTTTAAAATGGGTGTAAAGATAAATTTGCATATTATATTAGGCTTGTGAGGGTAGTTTAGGTAGTAAAATTGGGTTTAAAGAGATATTGATAATTTCATTAAAAACTATATGGGTGTAAAGAATAAGTTGGGTGTAGAAAGAAAGAAGTTATATGGGTTCAAATAAAATTTCCTTATATCTAATGGGGGCGGATCCGTTATGTATTTTAACGATCTATACCATCTATTTTATAGAATATTATTCATAGATAATTTTTTTCAAAAGAAAATTTGACAAATTCAAAACCATTAAGACCATTTATTTGTAGTAAAGAAAATATATGAATGCGATTCTACAAAGAAACCCGAACTCTTCAATGCAAAGATCATATGGTTTAAGATTTGAATGATTTTTAGTAGACATGATTTTAGAGAGAAGACTTAAAAGATAAACAGTTTGAATTGTTAAAAACATTACGAAGTGAATTCCACAAAAATGTAGGTAAAAAATTGTGTAAACTCTATATTACTTGCTTAGGGGATATGCATGGCCCAAATTAACAATAATTATTGCCTTAAATCTAATAATCTGATTAATTAGACATCGGTTGGACGTAGCTACCGAACCAAATATTGTATTAGTTAGTACACGCGTTTGATTACAGCTATTTGGCCAAAATACATGTTTAGTGAGCTTTTGTCAATCAATCAACGCTGAAGTCAAATTACATGTTTGTAAACATATACTGAATAGGATTAATTAATTATATGGCTGTAATCTTTAAGTGCAATGTAACTAGATATGCCCAAACGATCTCTGTCACACTAACCCACCTCCAACTGGACATAATTTTTTAACTGGTATTTTTAATCCGTGCGTTATATACAAGGGGACGGGATAGTTAATATGGTTGATATTTCATTAACATAATATACAATGCAGTTAATGAATATGTTACAACACGAATGAATGACAAAACTACATGCCGGCAGTGTTGTATGGTGATACAGAAAAACCCAAATGAACGCGAAGAAATTAAAGATCTAACCGATAAGAAATAGCAATACAACACGACAGAAGCGACGACAGACAGACATCGCTGAGGTATAAAATATTGTTCCAGAATTAAGATATTGCAAATACTATACGTGCGTCATGCATTTTGTAGTCTTATTGCCGAACAACCTCTACTCTTAAATATTTACACATTGCCTTAAATTATTTGCTCCTGAGGATTCAAAAAGTGATTGGACACCGCCAATTATTATTCATGACGTAAACCAATCACATAAATAATTAGACTGTTACATACACACACACTAAAATGAGGGCGAGTGCAATAGAAATGTTGCTCCTTATTTACTGAAAGATTAAGAATTCAAGTTGTGGAAACAAATTATTTAAAAATTAAAAATAAGGTTGTATACAATAGATATTCCTTTCCCTGACTCTTACAAAGCAGTGTTGAATTGAGGTCACCTTTAGATATATATGCTAAAATATACCTATATTTGTCGGATTCATCTAGTAACATACAACATATAATTGTCACGGCTAGACTTGGGTCTATTTTCCCAAATCTTAGGTCCTCCTAAAAAAGTTAAAAACACTAATACTATGATGGCCGGAGTCCTATTTATCTTCATTTAGAATTAGAATCTCTTCAATCGACTCCATAAATAACGAATTCAATACTATTTTATCATGCAGATCATTGTGTGGTTTATCGTAAATCTCTCACCACTTTACAAATGTTGTTATATTGAAAACTATAAATAACTAAATAAACTTGTAATATTGGTCCATATAAGTGGAGGCATATATGCTCGTTTGAAAGTGTTTTTAAAATGACTGAAAACTCTTTTAGAGAAAATATTTTTGAGTTCTAAAAGCACTTGAGTGCTTCTGACAATAAGCACTAATTATGTGCTTTCTGCAAGAAATACTTCAAATACTTTTTCAGAATTTACTTACATTTTTATTAAAAATTAATTTCAAAAATATTTTCATCAAAACTTTTTTAGTCATTTTAAATGTCATACAAACCTATATATGCATTCACCTCCGTTAAACTTTCCAACGCCCATGTCAATACTGATCCGCAATCATTACGGCAAAAGGTCGATCGATCCATCGAATTGTTAATCATGATTAATTCATGGTTATTATGGATAGTAAAAGTAAAAATAATTGAGTAGATTTGTAGCCCTTAGATTTACAATGATTAACATTCGTACCACTTAGATAAAGTGATTAATTAATCATTTTAGTTGTACACTTGAGAAAATCATTTGAAATTGGAAATCATTTTTGCTCACCACCATTTAATGTGGTGTATGTTCACCACCTTATTTATCACCGTTAGATGAGTTTGAATTTCGAGATTTGTGCACCATTTAATGTGGTGTATGTTCACCACCTTATTTATCACCGTTAAATGAGTTTGAATTTCGAGATTTGTGTAGTAGACACAAATCTTGAAATTCAAACTCATCTAACGGTGATAAATAAGGTGGTGAACATACATCACACTAAATGATGATGAGCAAAAATGCACTCTTTGAAATTGTCACCGCCATTTTTATTTGAATAATTTCCCGATCCCATAAATAATATAAAAGGGCCCAATGTATTAAAAGCTATATTATTATTAATATCATATCTATAAATTGTGTGCTTTGTCAACAATATAATTTAAGCATGTTAATTAATATTTAAATAATAATTTAATCATCAACAATTATTCATGTGTTTTACAAAATATAATTTAAATAAATAATTTCTCTAACATTATCCTTTTATTTTCAAAAGCTTTATCAACGAAAAAAAATACATTTTTGATATCATGATAGGATTTTCTTAATTAGGAGCTTCTAATCTAGCTAGTGAATGAAGTTATGTGACATCCCACATCGCCCAGGGGGTGATCCTTATATGTATATTCTCATCCCTACTTAGCACGAGGCTTTTTGGGAGCTCACTGGCTTCGGGTTCTGTAGGAACTCCGAAGTTACGCGAGAAGGGGGCTAGAGCAATCCTATGATGGGTGACCCATTGGGAAGTTGCTCGTGAGTTCCCAAAAACAAAACCGTGAGGGAATGGTAAGCCCAAAGCAGACAATATCGTGCTACGGTGGTGGAGCGGCCCCGGGAAGTGGGATGTGACAATTTGGTATCAGAGCTTAACCCTGGTCGTGGTGTGCCGACGAGGACGTCGAGCCCCTAAGGGGGGTGGATTGTGACATCCCACATCGCCCAGGGGATGATCCTTATATGTATGTTCTCATCTCTACCTAGCACGAGGCCTTTTGGGAGCTCACTGGCTTCGGGTTCCATGGGAACTCCGAAGTTAAGCGAGTAGCTCGCGAGAGCATTCCCATGATGGGTGACCCACTGGGAAGTTGCTCGTGAGTTCCCAAAAACAAAACTGTGAGGGAATGGTAAGCCCAAAGCGGACAATATCGTGCTACGGTGGTGGAGTGGGCTGGGGAAGTGATCCGCCCCGGGCCGGGATGTGTCAAATTAGCTAGTTGAAAATCAAAGTATGCATAACAATTATTACGAAACTATGAATATTATTTATAACAAAGAATGCCGAGATGACTACAAATTGAGGACATCTTGATTGACTTACTACTCAAGCTAAAGTACAATTTATAATTATAGTGACATAAACTTAAGAAACCTAATGCATAAATACCAAAATATACCAATACAAATCAAAATCAAATCTCTAATTAATTTTCTAAATAAACTAATAAATTCCAACACTAAGTAGGAAAAGTTGAAGATTATGAACTGGTTTAAGTAGAGATCGAACCATGCACATTTGCTATTTTACAGAAAAATGATTGTTCCACATTTTTGTTTGTTTCTGTATATAGAAGTATGCATAAAGCAAAAAATATTGTCTGGGCAAATTATTTCTCTTTTACATAACTTAATTGCTTATATATTTGACAAAAAAAAAATAAAAATTGCTTATATAGTTTCAAGTAAATTGGCCATTGAAAATCCATGAGGTCTTGGAATAACCCTTTCAAAAGCAAAAATAAAATAAAACAATTAATGTAACTTTGTGGCTTTTTTGTTATTGGGATCATCGAGATAATAGTTGGAAAGCTACTTTCAAAACAGAACCCAAGATTTTGTTGTCTCATAACGCGATGGATTAGAAAGTGGGGTGGGGTGTCATCATCAAATCATCAAATTATGAATCAAAAGGCCAACAGGTTTTCATCTACAATGGTAGGTAGAACCGTAGAACTAGAGACTGCTCTGCCCCATCATACTTTCAACTTAAAACTTCAAAAACAATAGAAGAAACCAAAAAAAAAAAAAAAAAATATGAAACAAATGAAAATTTATAAATTAATATCTAAAACTTAAAAGAAAACGAAATTTAAATTATAAAAAATACAAAAATTGAAAATGGTTGGACTTAAGCAACTTGTCAATGTCAAGCAATGCGATTTCAAATTTGGTAGGGAATCGAACTGTGGTTGGACTTAAACAACTAACAAGCACATATTGAACTATGGGAAGAAAAAAAATCCTCTATATTCAATTTTCTTACACAAAAAAAAATAATCTGGCTTTTTTTATGTTTTTTTTTCCTTTCTCATTTTTGAAATTTAAATTTGTAAGTGATGTGGGATGAAATTCTTAGTATACCTCTAAATTTAACAGAAAAATAAACAGCCTAAGTGAAAAAGATCAATGGTAAAACACTTTGTTAAGTTCGAAAACTAAATAAATTAATACGAGAGTTCATGAACTAAAATTAAACTAGGGTAAAGTTCAAGAATCATTGCTACAATTAAATCTATTTTGTTAGACGATATTCTAAGTTCAAATTTATAGACGAAAATGATTGAATAAACTAAAAAATATAAAATTTTCTTGGTGAGCTGGGATATGTAAGAAACAAGATACAAGTCTATTAGGTGGACAGTGATGTGAAAACTTGGATGACCAACTTTGACATATTTGACAAAAACAAACATATATATTAACATTAATACGCGTTATTATCATTTTGCAGTAGTAAGGAACATGCATGGGCCCTAAGTACTCAAGTTACTTACGACATAGTCGATCGACTCGATCGAGTCATTCTCTCTTTTCGTCTCCTCTTTGAATTTTTGACGAAATGTCGATATTTAGTAATTAGTTAGAGAAAATATTAAATTTTTCTTAATTTTTGACGTTTCGGGAAATACTGAATCAAAATTATCAATTTTGATTTGAAAAATTCTCTATCTGTGAATTAAGTTGATTGTATTTTCTTGATTTCTTGGCGCCAAAGATGTCCATTAGCGCCAAAAGGTGTGGCCAATGATGAAAGATGCATCATTTTTCCTTTTCAAAATCCAACCTTTTGAGAAAAGAAGAAAAACATGTAACATGATTACAGTAAAGTTCCCAGGCAAAAAAAGGCATGGTCCAACTAAACAAACCAATCTGCAAAATTGCAAATTGGAATTGGGCAGTTGGTTCGAACCAAATATTTTTTTTACGAACGATACTCTACTTTAAACTGAACTAAACTGTGAGAAGAGAGTTTCGAACTCGATCAGATGCATAAGAAGAACACATTCGCTTTAGCTAATGTATTATGTAACTATACCCACGTATGGAGAAACCAAATTTATTTTTCTGTTCTTTGGTAAGAGTAGGAAAAGGTATAAATTTTGCCGATTAACGTGACAAAATTGTGTTTAGCCAAAAAGGATATGGTCCAATATCTTAATAGATAGATTGTTGGGAATCTACTCATGCATTCGGATTCGAAACTTCCACTCACTTAAATTAATGTAATAGTTTTAAACCTTTCTCCTGTCCTAAATTAATGTAATTAGGATGGTCAATGAAATTACAGTAATGGTCAAATGGTTCAACTAAGAAGTGCATTTCAACCTAAGTAGGCCCATGTTTGGAAGCCCATCTAATATTTGAAGCCCCAACATACAAAAGCCTATTTGAAGCCCTAGACAATTAAGGCCCAAAGAAACCATTGACAAGTCATAGGTTTGGAAAGCAAATGTAAACCCCTACTTTCAATTGATCACGCGAGGCCTACGACACATTAACGGCTGAATCCACCGTTTTGTGCGTGAACGATTGATCTTAGCATTTTCCGTGTATAGAATCAGGTGTGCTGGGCAATAGAAACCATAGCGCACAAAATAACAATGAGATTATGAGATATTCTTTATAGGATATAGAACTAACTTTCTGTCAACAAAAAAAAGAGCCTACAAAGCTTTAAAACCCTGCTGAAAATACCAACAAAAAAGTCATCGAAACCAGCCTCGGATCTTTATCCGAATACATGTTTAACTTACAAAGATGATAAGTTCATAAAAGATAACAAGAAAGTAAAATTCTGTTCATCATGTCAGACTATATTATCTATGCAAACCCACTAACTAAACAGTTTTGGAAGAAACTTGAACGGCAAGTGACCTCTTGAAACAGTCATCCATAGCTCAGGCGAGAAATTTCCTAGTTACCCCGTTTCAAAAACCATGAGTAGCCATAAAAAATGCTGTCAAATTCCCCTAGTTTAATCTCCTATCATTGAATTTTCGACAATTTTCTTGTCCATCTGGAAGACTTCACAGTTACAGCTTGTCGCAGTTTTGAAACCACTTTACAAATCAAAAGAGAGATTAGCACCTTACCAGGATTAATTCTTCCAAATATCACAACTTCAAGATGACACGAGTCTTTAAACACTCCTAGCAGCCAGTTGGCCACTTTTCTCCAGTTTGATCAAGAGGTTTGCTATCTGTATCTTTGCTAACATTCAAAGCTTCATTCACCTTGTTTTCTTCTGAAGCCCCAACTTCACTAACAGTATCAGCATGACTTGATGTTACCTTGACTCTCCTCCGGGCCTTGCTGGAGGGTTTTGAGACTCGCTTTACCCCAGGGACATCTTCTGAGTTATTTTTTCTCTTTTTAACGCCTAATAACCCGTCTGCAAGAGCTTCCAATGCTTTAGGTGTTAGCGGTCGGTTTCTTGTGCTTTGCCTCCTAGAGATCATGTTAGAGGTACTCAAGGTGTCTACAACATGCGTTTCACTTGATGGGAGACACGGACTGTCTACATTTATTTCCAGGTTGACCACAACAATGTTTTCACCGTCCATCGAATCACGTAGGTTGAGCCTGGATGATTCCTGGTCTTGATGATTCTCATTCTTCTCATGCGACATGCGCTCACCTGAACAATTCCCACCACAAGTTTCAGAAGTATTCTCCTTTACTGGACCACCTTCAGCAAGAGAAGCAATTGATGGCTCCCTTTCAAGAGGACCCGCTAGAGAAACAACAAGCTCGCCTACATCTAGAGAACTCAAGGTGCCATGAGGTCCCACTTGTTCTGACTCCAAACCTTGAGAGCAAATGTTGACGAGGCAACCTGTTTCTGCCTTGGCACAAGCAGCTAATCTTCGCCGTTTGGGGAGAGGACATACAGAATTTGAATGTTTATATTTTTCTTTCCGACTAAATTTATGTAATGTAGTCCTCTTCAGCTTCTTGTTATCAGACATGCCAGTTTTTTTATCTGGGTGGCCCTCTATTTTTTCTGCAGAATCTGCCTTATTTGTTACTTCCATTTGGTTTGTACCACCAATATCCGATGTATCCCTATGGCAGTTGTCGCTGAAGTTATTCACATCACCATCCAATGAAATATCGGCAGCATCAGGCTTATGCTTGCCCAATAAATCAGCAGAAGAAGTTTCTTCAATTTCTCGTAAAAGACCAGTTGACTTAGAAACACTTTCAAATACAGTTGGTGAGCATCTCAGTTCTATAACTGTTGATGATTTTCCTCTATGAACTAGACTGGTGTCAACAATCGTGAACCTCTTACGCTTCAGGTGCTTGGCCATATTGGGTTTACTGTTCAACTGCATTTCAGCAGTATCATTCTCATGTTCATTTAATTTATTCTCACAAGAGTCCCCTTCATTTTCTCTTGAACAATTGGTTTTTTGATTACTTTGGATTTCAACTGGTGAGTATCTCAGTTCCACTATGCCTTGTGATTTTCCCCCATGGACCAAACTGGTGTCAACAACAGTGAACTGCATCCGGTTTGGTTTGCTAGTAGCGACCCTAGGTTTGAGGTAGCAATGGCGTTGATGATTAGATAGATCATCCTGGTCTGATGTCGCCTCTGGAACAAGTTCTTCTTCACCTTGAAGCTGAATAAGTTCTGGTTCAGATGCCACTTTGTTCAGAACATCACTAACAGAATCAAAATACTGCTCTCCCCTTGTCAATTTTCTTCTTTTGAACTTCTTTATGCCAGGCGTAAGAAAAACCAGAGAATGTGTAGGTTGCTCAGAATGCCACCCATTTTCCAGCAAACGCGGCCAAACAGCCTCCCAAAAGATATCATTAGACCGCCCTTTGCTCAACCGAACCCCTCCAGTCAAATATTTAATTATTTCACTGAATTTAAGAGAACTAAAAGCTTTGCCAGCTGGTAATTTTGGACAAGCTAGAAGCTCTTGGTTGTTCTTTCCAGGTTCCAGGGCAAAGCCTGTGAGATCTTCTTTCCCTTTCCCGATTCCTATAGCTTCCACAAGGACACGAATGCCAACAATGGACTTCAACAACGAGACATATTCTTCTAGAGACGTTGTCCCCTCTGCAAATAATTTGTAACCCTGCTAACAACAGATCACATGAGAGACGGGGAGTGAGAATCAAAACATTTACCTCTCAAATAGATAAAAGTAACTCAAGCTTCAACAGCATGCATAGAAGCGTTTGTATTCCATTTCTAAATCTAAGCTATATGTTATACAAGAATCAACCTATTCTGAATCATGAAATATTATGCATCTGACTTGTAACAACAGACGTCAACATTATTATATTTTAGTATTGTCACTATTGAGAACCATTAACTGAGGAAAATAAACTTCCACCAATAAAATTCAGCAATGCATGCGTCAAACTCTCGATTCTGAATGAATGACAAAGAAGGGAGAATGGAGTGATGAAGCCATGGGAGTACAAAATGGTATCGACATGCATTAAGTGTGCTGTCAAACAAAATATACTTATTCTGGAATCTATAGCATCATAACAAGGTTTCCTTTTTGACTTCATTGCAAGATGGAAAAATAAATGGTGGTATAATCTGATCCTATTAATTTATATTCAAGGACAGAAATATTTCTTACATATATACTTAAACAGTGAATTATGAAGTACCTCTGATAAAGATTTTTGAGATTCTTCTGAGACATGAGGAATTATACGAGATAACAGCTCCCGTTGCCTCCACCCTGTGAAAATTTTCTCCCCAATGATACATTTCTTTCTTCTACTTTTCCGGTACTCTGACCATATGCGGTGTGCATCAGACCTATAAAACTTCCCATAGTAAAATGACAGTATTTCTCCCATGGTTTTGTGCTCCATGAATCTCTTCACCTGGTAAAAGCTCTTCCCAAAAATGTATAAGCCCAGAAGAAAACCATCCAATTCAGCATCACTCCATGTGCTTCTTGATGAACCGGGAACTGGATAACAGGACTTGCTTCTAAGTGATCGATTTGCATTCTCTTCCACCAAAATCGGCTCAACATTTTCTGCTTTTGATTCTTCTCCCTCATCTAACCCAAATAACAAGGGTTCAACTTTAAGTTTTGAACTTTTCTTCCTCAGTCTAGTAGGATCCTTTTTTCTCTTTCTAGCTTCCTTAGAACTCTTTCCATTAACCACATTACCAGGGTTAGTTGGAGATTCCAGCCTGTGATCTTCAATGCTATTCCCTTCGTCAGAATATACAATTGGTACGGGCAAACCAACTAGAAAGTAATGGGAACCACTAACAACTTTTGAATGAACAGGATTAGTCAAACGCTTATACTGCTCAGCGTCCATAGTCATGGAAGGGATTACCACTTGGTATGCATCACCAACTCGGGGAGCCACCTGCTGCTCTCCGAACATATTGCTTACATCAGGACTACCTGGATCAAATAAATGCTGAACAGATGTCTCTTCGATGCAATTACCAACATCATCTGGCTGATCTGATTCCACCTGCCAAAGTTTATAGAAACATAACAATAAACACTTAGGAACGGAAAAAGGCAATAAACATTCACCACGAAACCTTCAGTATACTGCATTGGGTACCATTTGTCATATATCATCATCACTCCTCAATCCAACACGGTATATCAATTATAAACTCCGGAGTGCAAATGCTAACGAAAAATGAAACCCAGATAAAGATAACTAGAACAAAGAAGAAAACGACCTGAATAAAAAAAGCACACATGAAAGCAGATAATTTCAAGATCACCAAACCAGATTCTGATAACCAACCTAGATCTATATCGATATAAGACACAACAAAAAAATGCTATCAAGCATGTCAAAACAATCGACACAACGCAGAGTCACGAAAACAAAAGCCAAATAAATAACTAAAATCAAACGTGTACAGCACTCTCTGAGACAAAAACACAGAAACTTACGCAATTACAACCAAAATATTACAAATTTACTGCCAAAAGTAAAAGCATTCAGACTAAACTTCCATAGCCAAACCCCGATTCGGATTCTCGTATTAACCCATAAAATTTAGCTCATATAAAACTCCAGAAAATGCAAACAATAACAACAATGCAAAGAGTTGTCTCACAAGCGTTAAAAACAGTATGCAAAAGAGTATTTAGAGAGAGAATTCAGTAGTGGCTAACCTCCATGGAAGAGCTTGAATGTCAAGAACCCACGTGAAAAACAAGACCTGCGCAAATGGGTTTTCGAGTTAACTTTTGGTTCACATCTATTTTCAACCTTTACTATAATATCAAACACATCGAAAAAAAAGTATAGCAAATAAATAACAACCAAACACAGCCTTAAGAGAGAGAAAAAAAAAAAGAGGAGAGAGAGAGAGTACCTGGTTCAAAAGAGAAGAACTTTCATATGGGTTCAGAGGGATGAATTCACGAGCGCTGAAGGAAAGGACAGAGGAGAGAAGTGAGAACCAGAAAAATCAAAGTGGTGTTTGGTGTTTGCATACAGAGGAAGGAAGGCTTTATAGGCTAGAAGAAAGAGAGAATATGTTTGTCTCGTGTCAACAAGGAGTTCCATACAAGAGAAAAATGGCATCACATAAGAAACTTTTCAAGAGAAAAAAAAATGAAAAATAAAAAATAAAGACTCCAAAAATACAATTGACAAATCAAAACACTTCACTTTAAGTTGTCGCCAATGAATGTTCAGCATCGTGACGTCGATATTTTTATTATCAGTTAAAAGGAGATCTTAGTATGAATCTCGTGAAAACTTTAAGTTGTCGCCAATGACTGTCTCGTTTAGTGGCGTCGATATTTTCATTGCGTAAAAATCGGAGATTTGAGTTTAATATTTATCATATTAACCTGAAAAAGGAAAAAACCGATAAGATTTGAGCAAACTAGTGCAAACGAGAAATTACAACATTGTCTCTTCTTGATTTGACCGAAATACTCAAATTATGAAGCTTTCCTTATAAGATAAAAGAAATTAGGACTTTTTTCGTGTCCTCATAAATATTCAAATCTCGTTAGATATGTTTTATTTGTTATTAGTGAGGAGTGGAGATTTAAACTTGTGACCTCTAACAAAGTTAAGAAGAAAGACGTCGTTAAAGTAAGGACTAGTTGAACAACCTTAACTCAATACTAAAATGCTCATTTAACATGTGAAAGGGAGAAATTATAACCAAAATGATATTTAGGTTCAAATCTCGTAAATTTGTTTAGTTTAAACAAACAAAAAAACATGAATAAACTTCGAACAAACTTGTGTAAATGGGAAATGAGAAATTACATCGTTGTCTATTTGTAATTAACTGAAATACTCAAATTATGACGTTTTCTTTGGAATAAAACAAACTAGAACTTATTCATGTCATCATAAATATTCGACTATCATAAGAACATGTTTGGTATAAGCATAGTATAAATTATTATAAACGACCTCAAGTCGATCTTATGGAAATACCCATTTAGCAAGCGCAAGTGAAAATTAGGTGATGTTAAAGAGAGTAAAATTTTAAAATATATCATGTAAACCATATGATGTTAAATAAGAAGTCCAATAATCAATCGTCACATCATGTAGTTTATAAAAAAAATTGTCTAAAAATTTAGTCTTCCTCGTATTTTTCATAGAAAACTAAGACCAAAAGTAATAGAGGTGCTAGAAAAATATCAACAATATTGGCGAAATAGAAAATATTGTCGTTTATTAATGTTGAAAATTTTGTCATAACCATGAATTTATCGATATTTTGTTATTACGTGAGGGTTTCAAACTCTGTGTTCACTCTTCACTCATTGCCTCACACTTCTTCTCACCACTAAACTAACCCTTGAAGCCATCTTTGTCACTATATTTTTGTATCATTGGAAGTGTTTAAGATTTTATTTTTTAAAATTATTATTATCAAGGGGAGAGGGAGGGTTCGAAACTATTACAACAGTAAGGAATGAGAGAGTTTTGAACTCGAAATGCATGAGTAAAAACCCAACACCTTATTCATTATGATATTGAACCACATGCACTTAAGATACATGCTTAAAGGTTGGTGTATAAATAGAGAACTGTTACATGCAAAATGTGTATCATGAAATGGTAGTGTATGATGTGTTGGTAATTACATGATACTTTTTTATGCTGAAAAGTTGACACGTTTGTTTGCCAAGTATGAAGCATGACTACAAACCTATATCATATGTATGCTATTATGCAAAACCTAAAACCTACCTTATAAATCAATCATGTTCCTTCACTTCAAAACGACATGGAGAAGCTTATCGATATGAATAAGTTGGAGAGTGGTCATTGAGACTGTAAATTTTGTCAAATATTTACGGCATGATTAATATTAAGGAAATTAAATTTATAAATAATTTTTTAAATTAAATAACATAAAAGTTGATGATTGAATTATTACATAAACGTTGATAACGTACTCATTTCTTACTAGTGACATATCATTTAGTTTGCAAATTTTTTTTATACAAATTTAATCTTCATAACATTACTCTTATATGATATGTATTAAAAGTGAGTTTGGGCCGAATGAAATGTCCAATAACCTAATAATTTGTATGAAATTATTTCCCATATATTATTTGTACGAGGAAAGATCTTGTAAAAAAATTATGTGGGAGAGCGAAGCTCATAACTCGTCACTTTCAAGATTTGTCTTTTTAAAGTCTTCACATTTTGTCAAAATTTATTGATTTCAAATACTTTCAAGTAAAAGAATAACAGCTAAATTGATAATTTAACGGATAAAATGTTTAATAATGTAATACTTTGTAACTGCATTGTAGTAAAAAATTAAAGGGTAAAGTACAAAAAATTACCTCAATTATTGGTGTCACGACATTTTCATACCTTATCTTTTAAAATTGACAATGTCATACCTCATCTTACGAATTTGTGTCAATGTTATACCTTCTGTTAGCCTGCCGTTAATTTGTCAGTTAAATGCTGACGTGGCTTGATTCAGGGCCCACTTTCTATTAAAAAAATTAATAAAATATTATTAAAAACTAAAAAAAAATCATTTAATATTTTTTTTATTAAAATAATAAAGAAAATTAAAAAACAAAAATCAAAACCTTTCATCGCCCAATTCGCATCCCCATTCCCAAATAGCTCCCTACTCGAGTCCGTCCCCACCACCACCGGAAAATCCGAACACGTCCCATACGCCGCCGAAGCCCCAATCGAACAGCACCTCCGAGTCCCACTCTGCTCACTACTCCTCCCAAAAACCGACCTTTACCCACGACGCCGCCGCTTCTTCGCGGAACTGGAAGCTCCCGTTCCTAGTATGGTGTCTGCCAGAGATCGTCATGTCGTCGTCAACTAAGGTAAGCCGGGACATGTCGATTGCATCGATAGAAAAAGAAGTCGTCCTGTTGGAGAGGCAGGGGCGTTTGGTGTGGACGATGAGGCCATTGGATTTGCAATCGGCGGAGTCTAGGGTTTTGGAAGTAGGCGTGGAGGTCTGCTACTGCTGGAAAAGTCTTTAGCCATGGAGCTGGAATGTGCAGGAATCAACATAATGCTATGAATCTAGGGATTTGTGTGACAACCCTTGCATAATCTTCAACCAAAAAAATTTGAAAACCCATCAAACCCCCAACCCCCTAAAGAAGAAGAAAGAATTAGGAGAAGAAGAAGAATAAGAGACGAAAGGTTTTTTGTTTTTTTTTTTTCCCCTCTTCATTTGTTTTCTGGGTTGTAGCAGGTAGATGGGGGAGGGGGAAAGGGACGAAAGGTTTTGTTTTGTTTTTTTTTTTTTTTTTTCACTTTGTTTAATTATTTTAATATTTAAAAAATATTAAATGATTTTTTTTTTAAGTTTTTAATAATATTTTATTAATTTTTTTTAATAGAAAGTGGGCCCTGAATCAAGTCACGTCAGCATTTAACTGACAAATTAACGGCAGGCTAATGGAAGGTATAATATTGGCACAAATTCGTAAGATGAGGTATGACATTGTCAATTTTAAAAGATAAGGTTGAAAGTGTTGTGATACCAATAGTTAAGGTAGTTTTTTGTACTTTACCCAAAATTAAAAATCAATTTTTGAAATACAAAAACCAAAATATTTCATACCTTAAACCAGGATAGTGCAAAATATAATGTGACCCATAGTATGCATTTATGTGGCATCCTACATCGTCCAGGGTAGTGATCCTTAAATGTATATTCTCATCCCTACCTAACACGAGGCCTTTTGGAAGCTCACTGGCTTCAGGTTCCGTTGAAACTTCGAAGTTAAGCGAGAAGGGGGTTAGAGCAATCCCATGATGGGTGACCCACTGGGAAGTTGCTCGTGAGTTCCCAAAAACAAAACCGTGAGGGAATGGTAAGTCCAAAGCAGATAATATCGTGCTATGGTGGTGGAGCGGGCCCGGGAAATGATCCGCCTCGGGGGGGGGGGGGGATGTGACAATTTATCTTGTATTTTCACAAGGAAAATGTTAGCAAGACTATTTTTTAGACCATATTTTGTAAACCACATAATATAATGGTTGATGGTTGAATTCTTTATTTTTCAATGTGCTCGAAATACGGGACGATCTGCTATAAGTTATTACACAAGCGGAGTGAATTTTTTTTCCAAGTGTCCTTCTACGTGTATAATAACATATAAAGTATGTATATGTGTTTTGAGCAGTGGCGGAGCCAGGATTATATAACAATGGGGTCATGATAAGTAAGTGTAAAATTAAGCATATTTTTGTTTATAATTTGTCCACGTAGTAATATCGTATTTTTTGTTTATATGTAAAGCACTAACAAAAAGTCAAAGAAAACATCAAGCACCACACATTGCAATAAGCCACGAATCAAGAAGTCAATACATCCAGGAAATATGCAATCAAGAACATAAGTGAAAATTAGAACACGAGTTTTTTTTGGTCAATTAATAAGAATTTGAGTTAAGCACATTGTAAGAGATAGAGAAAATCTGAATTAAGAAGAAGATACACTACAAAAGAAGAAGATAGAGGAAAGAAAGAAGAAAATTGAAGCAGCAGTAGCAAAGAGGAAACTGTTGAGAAACAAAAAGCTAACCTACAAACCATTTATTTCCCAAATTGATAGGGGTCAAGACAAAAAAAAAAGAAAAAAGAAAAAACATTGAGTTATTGGGGTCATGTAAGCTCAATGACCGCAATGTGGCTCCGCTAGTGGTTTTGAGTACTAAGAAAATCTCTCTAAGTAGATGGTCTTTAGCATCACAATTTTCACAATGGCAAACCCTAAATGAAAACAGAAATAAATTCAAATTCGAAAAGATCATCCCTAACACGATAACTTCGTTAATCGTTTTACCGTTAGGTCACACGACAGCTACAGTAATATCCCGACCTCAGTAAACGGCAGTGCATGTGACTAAACGACGTCACACTACCCTCCTCTCGCGCCTTTTTAGGGCTCTTGCCTTCTCCATTTCCATGGAAATTAAACCGGCCCTAATCGGGTTGACCCGGCCCACTGCCATCATCTGGTCAACGCTGTTCATTGAGCTCCAGATCAGCATATTTACAGAGTAACTCCTTTAGTTTAAGATAATCTTAACCATATTAATTTTTTATGGTAGTGTTTTATTCATTTTTGTCTATTGATTTTTTTTAAACTTATTCATTCGATTCGACTCGAAAACCAAATTTACATAATAATTACATTATCAACGTTTAAGTAATAATTCAATCATCAATAATCATGTTTCATTGTTTGTCAACTTTAGTCCAAATAATTGGTTACCGTTTTAATATATTTAAGAGTAATGTTAGGAGATTAAATTTGTAAACTAAATAATATAGAAGTTAATAATTGAATTATTAGTGACGCATCATTTAGTTTACAAATTTAATCTATAAATTTAGTTTTCTTAACATTACTCTATGTTTAAACAACAAGTGTGCAAACGATTTAGTATTTAATTATATAAATTTGTTGTATGATCAGCATTTTTCCTCTGGAGATTCGTGCTTCAAAGCCTGTTGAGTAAGAAAAATGCAGCTAAATTAATTAAATAATTCAAAAGAGCATAAAATGTGGCGAATTTTGTGGATTTCGTGAGTTTAGTAAGCTTGAAAGATATTTAATTTACAGCTCTTAATGCTCAATTGGGAAATGTATTATTTGGAGTAATTTTGAAGTATTACTGCAAGATCCAATCTTTTTATCTTTCAGATTTTGGGTTTATAAGATATGTCAAGTTTGTGCAGAGGAAGATTGATTTGGCTTCAGTTTGGAGGAGATTCTTTATCTGGGTAGGTTTAAATTTGGAAGGTTTGTTTAATTAATGGTTAAGTGGGTTGCTTTCAGCTTCATTTTCTATGTTTCTCTTGTTAGATGTTGTTTGGATGCTGGGAAAATCTGAGGGAAAAGAAAGGAACATTTTTAAGTCTTTTTAACTTGTGTTTGATGTTTTGGCTTTAGATTTGATGCATATTTCTGGAGATTCTGGTTCTGGATATGTTTAAATTTGGGTTATATATTTCAGTTATGGTTTACGTAGCTTGTTTTCAGCTTCGACTATATCTTTCCTTTGTAAGATGATGTTTGGATGCTGAGAAAATCCGAGGAAATGAAAGGAATTCTGAGTCTTTTAACTTGTGTTTGATGTTTTGGCTTTTGAGAATGAAATGGTATATTTAGAACTAATTCACACGGTGGTAACGGCAATTGACTCCTCTGTGAAGTTTGGGAGAAATTTCATATGTTTATGCTTCTGTTGATCGCAAGAGAAAATTATCCATTGCTGTAAAATCTGATTCATGTTGCGAGATATACGCACAACCGAATCTTGGATTTTTTCCGTGAGCATGATAAATTTGATATGGAGGCTTAGTAATCCATTCTCTGTTCCTATATTTTCTTGGTAAAATGATACGTTGTTTTAGATGTGGAAGTTCGATGGTGGCTTGTGCAGAACATTTTACATTCAGATCATTTCGTAATCATTGTGATTTGGTTTTTTTACTAGGTTGAAAATCCGAGACAAGGAAGTACAGAATTAGTGGTTGGTTAGAAAGAAAGTTGAAGTTTCGTGCTTAATTCAGGATGGCGAGGTTGTGTCATCCGAAATGTAGACTAGGTAATAAATCAATGGGTTGGCTTCAGATTCTACTAGGAGGCCTTGTTATAATTTTGAGCATATGCAGTCTCGTGAAGTTCTACTCTGCTGGGTTTTTCTTCCACAATGAAGATATATGCCGACAATTTACTGGCGTCAAAGATGCATATGAAGGGTTTGACATAAAAGCTTTGTCTGATCGAGTAGGGGAAGTTCTAAATAAATTGGAAAGCTTACAAGAAAAGCTCGAGTCAGCTGTCCAGCAAATGGAGAAGGACAAAGAGACTTTACGTACAACTAACATTACAAAATTCGAGTACAAGAAGTATCTGGAGGAGGAAGTAATCAGGCCTCTTTATGCCGCTCACATTTCTCTGAGGCTGATTCGGTTACCTAAAGCTGAAGGTATTCACAACTCAACGATGAAAGAGGAGCCTTTGATTAACACTTTTGTGATTGAAGAGATAAGGAAGTATATAACCCCAAAGGAGAGTAGAACCGGGAAGCTTAATATATATGGAACAGAAAGGATATACAATACAATTGGACATGCTTGTGTGTTATACAAGAAAGGGTTGGAAGAGTACATGAGCTATGATATCGGGTCTTATTGTAATGATGATTGGAACTTAGCTCAGAAGCTGATGCTTAACGGTTGTGATCCTCTGCCTCGGAGGCGGTGCTTGACAAGGGCCTCAATGGTCTACCAGAAGCCTTACCCTATCAATGAGTCTCTTTGGAAACTACCGGATGATAGAAATGTGCGGTGGAGCAATTATCAGTGCAGGAACTTTAAGTGCTTGATGGGAAACAACACCAAGAAGGGTTATTTCAAGTGTGTCGGGTGTTTCGAAATGGAGAAGGAAAAGCTTAAATGGGTTACAAATAGCTCACTTTCCGTTGATTTTCTGATCAGTGATGTTTTGACTATTAAGCCCGGGGAGATGAGGATTGGTCTCGACTTTGGCATTGGCACTGGAAGTTTCGCTGCAAGGATGAGAGAACATAACATTACAGTAGTCTCTACTGCTCTTAACCTCAAGGCGCCTTTCAACGAGATGATTGCACTGAGAGGTTTGATTCCATTGTTTGTAACATTGAATCAACGCCTACCATTCTTCGACAACACAATGGACATGATTCACACCAGTGGATTTCTAGACGGCTGGATTGACCTGCAACTGCTGGATTTTATCCTGTTTGATTGGGATCGAATTCTGAGGCCAGGCGGATTGTTATGGATTGACCGGTTCTTCTGTGTTAGAAAGGATTTGGATGATTTCATGTACATGTTTCTGCAGCTGAGGTACAAGAAACACAAGTGGGCTATTTCTCCTAAATCAAAGGATGAGGTCTACTTTTCTGCGCTGTTGGAGAAACCTCCAAGAGCAATATAGTTACATGTTTTGTACTAAGAAAAATAGCTTTTCCCTAAAATGTGATCGTCTTTGTTTTCGTAATCGACATTTTGGCTAATAACATGAGTTATGAATTCATTTGTGACAACTGGGCTAGCTCTACTGCATAGAATGTTTCTCTCCAGCAAAGGTTTTGATTTCGAGTTCAATTTACATGAAACCATGAGGCTTTTAGTCTCCTAAACTCCATTGTTATCGCAAAAGATTGTAAAATACTCGGTTTGAAATACATAAATATGGTGCCTAAATCCCTTGCTTTTCCTAAGACCCCAAGCTAAATGAGGCCCAAAGACAATGGTACAAACCAGGCTGCAAACCAAGCTGCAACCCATTTTATCCCTAAACAAATTTGCAACCCATGTTTAACTTCGTTTTGGGCTTGTTGATAACAAACCAAATCCCACATTCGAGCACAGTATGTTGAAGAGGAGAATTTTTGAGTCCGACGGCAACTGAACTACGTGCCCATGCTGATCTAAACACAAAATACATCCCCTATCCCACTCCCCATGACTTTTCGTGCTAACCATGATCTACTGTTGGTTCCATCCTATGTCACTAGACTCACAACCCCCCTAATCCGACACACGTACAGAAGGCCTTCTCGTTGAAGAGTACACAAAGTCCTACGTCAAAGATTTGACACAACAACAAAGCATTTTTTTCACTAAGTATGGTTGGCTGTATGAATCCTAAAACGTCATTGCGCTCAGTTTTGTGCCACGTCTTCCGTTAGATCCAAGTACTCTAAGTTTTTTCTCAGAGTCTCTTCCAAAGTCTTCTTGGGTCTTCTATCTCTTCAGCCATGAACCTCTGTCACGTAATTGCATATTCTAACCGAAGCGTCTGTAAGCCTTTGTTTCACATGCCCAAACCATCGTAACTGATTTTCTCTTATTTTTCTTTCAATTTCGGCTACTCCTACTTTACCTTGGATATCCTCATTCCTAATCTTATCTTTCTCGTGTGCCCACACATCCAACGAAGCATTCTCATCTCCACTACATTCATTTTATGTACATGTCGATGCTTTACCATCCAACATTCCATATCATAGAGTATAATTTTCGCTTATCAACATTTCGTGCCATAAAGATTTGACACAATAAAGTATAATTTATACTGAGTGGTTTTATTTCTAATCTTATCCAAGTCTTTTGTGCTAATTTCACACTAGTTGGTCTAATAAGCGGTTGAATTGAAAACAATATCGGTGCTTGACCTATTAGAAGGGGACTTCTGACCTTCTATCTGGAGTTTTAATGCAACAAAGTGTAATTACAATCAAGAGAATTAAATGAATCATGTAAGAGTATTGAGTAGAAAGTTATACCCATGAAATTAAGTCTCCTTCAGTACCAAGAAATTTCTTTGTCGAGCTATATATGTATGTACTTAAAAAGGAAAAAACCTCCAATTGAAAATTATTATTTTCGTAAATCATAGTAGTTTAGAAAAAATGTGTATCTATATGTCTATCTGGTTAAAAAACAGTAGAACATTATCACAAAAGTATGTCATAAAAATGTCCCTTGTCGGCTGGAATATTTGATCTAGCTAGAATATATAGTACACGTATATATGTCTATTTTTTGCTAGCTAGGTAGGAATCAAGATTCTCTCGGGATTTTTAAGTTCGAAGTCGTCGTACTCAAACATTTGGGCTGTTCATAGAGGAGAAAAAGAGATTTGTGTGAAGTAGGATAATGAGATAGACAAAAAAAGGACGTAGAAATTAAAATAAAGTCACCTCAAACTCAGAAATTTAGAT
The DNA here is from genome assembly GCF_019419815.1 of Pyrus x bretschneideri. Lineage (NCBI taxonomy): Eukaryota > Viridiplantae > Streptophyta > Magnoliopsida > Rosales > Rosaceae > Pyrus > Pyrus x bretschneideri. The sequence continues at coordinate 6,751,692 of NW_025999402.1, forward strand.
AGGATGTCAATTTGCTATGCGTAGCTAAGTGCACAAATACTCCTTCATTTCCTGCCTATGAGAATATTTATTTAGTCAGATGCCACCCATCAATAGTAAGCTATAAAAAGAATATGATGAAAAGAATAAAAACAAAGTTGGATTATGCCCTACAAAAAGAAGGAAGGTACACAAAGTGTTTTATTCTTCGAACTCGCTCAGCGCAATTTGTTAAGAGCATTATTTTTTTTTAACATTTGAAGTTTTGAATTGAAAATATGTAGGGTTTTACTTTACTATAACAACTAATTAGTAATATGAGAAATAGTTTAATTACTTATAAACGCATGTAAGGTCTTTCATTTCATCAGTGTGAATTTCATTCTTAACACACCTCATCACGTGTGATGGATTTTCAAATCTAATACATGGATAACACAACAGGATGGCGTGGAACACGTGTACCCGTTAGGCTTCACATGTTGGATAACCTGATCTAATATAATAAAGAAAGTTAGAGATTATACCATAAAACTAATTAACAATATGAAAAATAATCCAATTACTCACATACAAAAATTTATCCCCCCATCAAAGTGGAATTTATTCCCAATACAAATTCATATCTTTCTTTTCAAATATCTCTGGTATAAAATATGAAAATAAAATTTTCTCAAAAGACTTCCAAGTATTTATGGGTTTTATTTTATGTGCCATGTGTTGTGCCCACCCATCCCCATTTGTTTATTACTATATGGTTCGTGCACTAGGATTAATAACCTAGTAATTATTTTTTCAAAGCCTAGATATGTTTAATGGAAGTTAAGGAACCTTTATGCAACTTGGTTCATATTTAATTCAAAGCATATATGCTTTATACGCATAGAGTAACGTTAGGAGACTAAATTTGAAAACTAAACGATGTGTCATCAATAGAAATAAGCACGTTTATCAACGTTTAAGTAATCAACAAATCATCAACTTCTATGTCATTTAATTTTCAAAATTTTGTTTTCAAATTTAATCATCCTGGCATTACCCATACGCATAATCCCATCTCATTTGATAAGGAAAGATTGAGTTTTCTATTAACCAGTCTAATGAAGATCGGATATCTCGATTGCTGAATAAACAATGGAATTATGGAACGGTTTAACTTCTAATTTGGGTATGCATTAGTGATAATTTGGATGATCGTACAATGTAAAAAGTAATTAAGCACGTTTGTGGAAGGTTTAACAAATTAAAATGTTTATTTATACTTACCTCACTTTGCTTAACTAGCTAGTTATATCTTACAAAAAGTTCTTCCAACATGCAACCTAAAGTAGCAATATTATATATTGTGTTTGAAACAAGACCATATACTGCTTAAAACATACATATGGAAATGGAGAATGTAAGAATTTATAATGATTTAAGGCGAGGTGCGATGAGTTTTATGGCAGCGTAGCCTCAATTCGTGATGACAGACAATTTAGGTTTAGAGTTATAGTTACTTTAGGGTTTTCGTTATTGTGATCTTACGCACAATGTCTTGACTTTTTCCTTAAATGTGATGATGCGGGTGATCTATCCCTTTTGGATTTATTACTTTTTACTTTTACTGTTAATGTTTTTTTTTTTTTTTTTTTTTTTTTTTTTTTTTTTTTTAAAAAGAAAACTAATGAAAAAGTTTGAAAATTTTGAGTTTTAACGATAAGGACAACATGAAAGGTAAAGTGACTAGTACCAGAATTGACTTTTTAGTATAAAAATATGATTTTTCATTAAAATGAATTTTTTGTTAAAGTTCCTTTTTATTATGTTTTTAGATGCCTTAATGTCTGTATGGTTGAAGTTTTATCTCACAAAGTATGGTATCTAATTAATAGAAATCCAAATTAGACTGGTAAATAAGGCGTTGTTAGGTTACTAATTAGGTCTTATATGATATTACCTTATCCATAAGCAATTGAGTTGGAGGATCGACTTGACCAAAACCTAACATACTTACATGATTCACATATGAAATTAAGGAAATGCATTGTCTGTTTGTCACCAAATAGAGTGACAAACTCATAACTAAACCCAATGGATGAGTTAATCAAACACTAATTAAGGTTAGTAATCAGTTCTTTTTAGGTAGTTTTTGGTTGGATCCATCCCTATACATGAAACGTGCACAAACGTCATCCACTAATCTGAGATAGGTACGAATTACAAGAACACTTCGGGATTTATTAATCTTAGATTAGTAAGAGAGCGTTAGAGGTTTTGTGGGGACCGTTGTACTATAAATCATTTTAAGATAGTTGTACTATATATCTTTGATTGGCTTAATAAACATACTGTTTACATTTGTTTAAAACCACTTCCTTTTCAAAATCCATACGGCTCCAAAGTTCAGATGCTACTAGAATATTGTAGAAATAGTGTAAAGAATTAATTGCTCTTTCTTGCTAATTAGATCAATTGATTTACTTTAGAGCAATTCCACGGAGGAGGATAAGGTTAAGGGCATGTAACTGTTCTTCTGAAAAGTAATTGTCTTTGTACAAGTTCATTTGTTGGGTAAGGGTGATGACTATTTACAAATATATTTGTTTTTACTTTTATGCCTTGTAAGTGTGCTTAAGTGTGAACTTTGTAAGTTTGTTTGAAATTAAAACTTCTTGTTTAACTCCATTAAATTAATTTCAAATACAAAGCAAAGCATAACATTACAACCTAGTATGATACTGAAACAATATTATTCTCAGTAGCCTACAACCTATGGCATCCAATGCATGGTGCTAGGGCATCCAACATATGACACAATTTTGTTTTTCAGAGTATGCTTCATGATGTTCCAACATTCGTGCTTTGTGAATGATTTATTATTGTTTCGAAGATTGAACCACATGTGTCACATCCTGGCCCGGGACGGATCACTTCCCGGGCCCGCTCCACCACCGTAGCACGATATTGTCCGCTTTGGGCTTACCATTCCCTCACGGTTTTGTTTTTGGGAACTCACGAGCAACTTCCCAGTGGGTCACCCATCATGGGATTGCTCTAGCCTCCTTCTCGCTTAACTTCAGAGTTCCTACGGAACCCGAAGCCAGTGAGCTCCCAAAAGGCCTCGTGCTAGGTAGGGATGAGAATATACATATAAGGATCACTCCCCTGGGCGATGTGGGATGTCACAATCCACCCCCCTTAGGGGCCCGACGTCCTCGTCGGCACACACGCGGCCAGGGTTAGGCTCTGATACCAAATTGTCACATCCCGGCCCGGGGCGGACCACTTCCCGGGCCCGCTCCACCACTGTAGCACGATATTGTCCGTTTTGGGCCCCGACCACGCCCTCACGGTTTTGTTTTTGGGAACTCACACGAGAACTTCCCGATGGGTCACCCATCCTGGAAGTGCTCTCGCGCGCTACTCGCTTAACTTCGGAGTTCCCATGGAACCCGAAGCCAGTGAGCTCCCAAAATGCCTCGTGCTAGGTAGGGATAAGAATATACATTTAAGGATCACTCCCCTAGGCGATGTGGGATGTCACAACATGTGTTCTTGTAGTTGCTGAATAAAGAATTCTTAAACAACATAACAAATTACATAATCAAATGATTGCTTTTAATTACCAAGGTCCTAATACTAATTACTTATATTCGAAATTTATTAATAATAATATGTTATTACCTCATTGGCTAGACTATGCCACTTCGATAAATTGCTTCTGCTTTTTTTAGGACTTCTTGCCAAGAGTTCAATGTTTTATGTAGATATTTGAACCTACTTGACAAAGATTGCTCGGTCTAGGATGTACCTTGAATATGCTTGACATTTTTTTCCACATTTGTTACATTGTCATCGATGACAGGGTCATGAGTAACACGCACCCAACACTCAATCAAAGCAACGTCTTCTTTGATCGACCAATTTGCCTTCTCATTCTTTTTTTTTTTTTTTTTTTTTTGGGAAAAAGAGGATTTAGAAAGTGGAAAACAAATATAGGAGATTTTAGTAAAAATAAATATTGAGTTGTGGTATGGTGTGGTGTGGGGAATGAAGAAGATAGTTGGGTATTTATAGAATATAAAAAAAATCCCTATTTTTTTTCTTTCTATTTTATAACCATTGGATTAATCTTGGCAGTTGATTTCTCTACTCATTCGTAATCAGATGCATCAGAACATGCCATGTGGCACACCAATAAATTTTTTGAATTTTTTCCAACGGTCCATATCAACAAGTTGTTGAAATCCACAGGCTCTCATCACGACACGTCATAAAGTCGTTTGGCTCTTTTGTTGGAGCTGCTGCAATGGGGCCTACGACAACATATAATGTCGACCACTCTTCTTCCTTACACGTGTAATTAGGCCTGGCAATTTCTGACACGACCCGATAACCCGACACGACACGACACGAAATTAACAGGTGTTTGGGTCGACACGATAACGAATCGGGTCTTATCGGGTAACCCGATAAGCACCTGTTAAGATAACGGGTTGGGTCGGGTATACACGTGGGTAAACACGATACACGATAAGCAGAATATTATTTTTATAATTTTATAACCCTAAAAAAATACTGTAATAATTATATACATTAATTTACAATTTTATACCCCTAAAAATTATAATAAATATATATATATATATTAAATTAACTATAAAATTTATAATAATTATAATAATTATATATACTATAATAATTATACCCCCAAAATATTAAGTCTATCTATACTAATTATATATATATATATATATTAAATTTTATAAAAACTATAATGCATATTAATTAATAATTTAATATGCATGATCATGCATTTGCCAACTTGCCGCCCTTTTTGAAAAAAAAAATGGAGGGAAAATGAAAATGTTAAGAAAAGTTGAAAATTAAACAAAAAAGTGAGGGAATTAGGGAAAGATGTTGGAGGGAAAAGTGAAAATGATAAGAAAAAGTTGAAAAGGAAACAAAAAAGAGAGGGAAAAATGAAAATTAATAGAAGTGGTGAGAAATTTTTTTTTTTTTTTTTAAGTTATTAACTTTTTATCACACACACGACTGTCATGACATATCTCACTATTTTTATAATGAACACGTGACACGTGATGTATGTACTATTTCATGTACCAGTCAATTATAATTTATACGTACAAAATAAATAGATTTAAATCTACTTAATAAATATATATATATACACACACACACACGGAACTTGATTGATGGCATACGAATTCTCCAAAACTAATTTCAACGATCCAAACCGTCAAAATTGTTTGTATATGCTTGGAGATCACATCAGCAAAAAATCACAAAAAAAAAACATTCAGAGGTCAAGTAACGGAACAAAGTTTTTCAACGGTTATAAACGAAAAATCACGATTTAACGGTTATTTTTACTCCGATTTTGATGATTTTTTATAACTACACTCCTTGACCCTATATGAATACAATGAATGAATTCGATCTTCAATTTAAAATATTTACACAAGTGGATACCACAAAATCTTATGTTATACTTAATAAAAGTATAAATAAACTCTAAGTGTTAGTCAATCTATCGTTTTACGAATTCTCCAAAACTAATTTCAAAGATCCAAACCGTCAAAATTGTTTGTATATGCTTGGAGATCACATCAGCAAAAAATCACAAAAAAAAAACATTCAAAGATCAAATAACGGGACAAAGCTTTTCAACGGTTATAAACGAAAAATCAAGATTTAACGGTTATTTTAACTCCGATTTTGATGATTTTTTATAACTACACTCCTTGACCCTATATGAATACAATGAATGAATTCGATCTTCAATTTAAAATATTTACACAAGTGGATACCACAAAATCTTATGTTATACTTAATAAAAGTATAAATAAACTCTAAGTGTTAGTCAATCTATCGTTTTACGAATTCTCCAAAACTAATTTCAACGATCCAAACCGTCAAAATTGTTTGTATATGCTTGGAGATCACATCAGCAAAAAATCACAAAAAAAAAACATTCAAAGATCAAGTAACGGGACAAAGCTTTTCAACGGTTATAAACGAAAAATCACGATTTAACGGTTATTTTAACTCCGATTTTGATGATTTTTTATAACTACACTCCTTGACCCTATATGAATACAATGAATGAATTCGATCTTCAATTTAAAATATTTACACAAGTGGATACCACAAAATCTTATGTTATACTTAATAAAAGTATAAATAAACTCTAAGTGTTAGTCAATCTATCGTTTTACGAATTCTCCAAAACTAATTTCAACGATCCAAACCGTCAAAATTGTTTGTATATTCTTGGAGATCACATCAGCAAAAAATCACAAAAAAAAAACATTCAAAGATCAAGTAACGGGACAAAGCTTTTCAACGGTTATAAACGAAAAATCACGATTTAACGGTTATTTTAACTCCGATTTTGATGATTTTTTATAACTACACTCATTGACCCTATATGAATACAATGAATGAATTCGATCTTCAATTTAAAATATTTACACAAGTGGATACCACAAAATCTTATGTTATACTTAATAAACGTATAAATAAACTCTAAGTGTTAGTCAATCTATCGTTTTACGAATTCTCCAAAACTAATTTCAACGATCCAAACCGTCAAAATTGTTTGTATATGCTTGGAGATCACATCAGCAAAAAATCACAAAAAAAAAAACATTCAGAGATCAAGTAACGGGACAAAGCTTTTCGACGGTTATAAACGAAAAATCAAGATTTAACGGTTATTTTAACTCCGATTTTGATAATTTTTTATAACTACACTCCTTGACCCTATATGAATACAATGAATGAATTCGATCTTCAATTTAAAATATTTACACAAGTGGATACCACAAAATCTTATGTTATACTTAATAAAAGTATAAATAAACTCTAAGTGTTAGTCAATCTATCGTTTTACGAATTCTCCAAAACTAATTTCAACGATCCAAACCGTCAAAATTGTTTGTATATGCTTGGAGATCACATCAGCAAAAAATCACAAAAAAAAAAACATTCAGAGATCAAGTAACGGGACAAAGCTTTTCGACGGTTATAAACGAAAAATCAAGATTTAACGGTTATTTTAACTCCGATTTTGATGAATTTTAACAGCTACACTCATTGACCCTATATGAATACAAAGAATGAATTTGATCTTCAATTTAAAATATTTACACTAGTGGAATTTCATGATGTTCGATGTAAATTGAAGATTTTATAAATGGAGGTGTAAACTTTTAAGAAAGACTTACAATCTTAAAAACAAAAACTCTTTATCCTTGCACATTTAATATTTGTAATAGATTAGTAGTGTATGTATTATTTTTTTTATTAGGCTTTCATTTTCGAGTGTAGATATAGTACTTGAACGAGAAATGTTTTAATGTTTTCAAGTAATATTTATGTCGCAATGTGTGGTATGTGCAAATTGTAAAAAAATATATATTTTTCTTAACGGGTCATAACGGGTGTGACACGACACGACCCGTTAAAATAACATGTGTTACACGAAAACGACACGAACACGACAGACACGACCCGTTTGTCAGGCCTACGTGTAATACACGCGTCAAACACTAAAAAAAGAGATAAATGGCTGACGTTAAATTGCATGGGCAATTGGGTGGGTTTAGCGTGTCCCACCAATTTCCCTCCTTTTTGCCCACTAGAGGTGGTTTTTGAGGTAAAGGGCAATTGGGAAGCCCTTGCTTTTGCCCTTTGAATTGGTGGAATTGCTCTAAAGGTCATCTTAAGCTTTAGTTTGACCATCATAATATTTGGACAAGTTGGAATTTGTTAGTAACAATTCACTTAAATTTCAAAATTTATTTTGATAAGTAGTTAAAACAAATGAATATTTTTATTTTATAGAATAGCTAGGGCACGTATCATCAAATACTAAAACATTTACAGAGTTAATTAATACTAGTAGCATGATTTGTGATGTCGACACATACGTACATATACATACACATATATATATGTAAACATCTATATATAAAAATATAAGTGTGCGTATTGATACAGAGCAACGTGTCTGTGTCAGAAGAGATCAATTAACTCCTCCAAAATCTAATTGTATGGATCGATCAATCAACATGGTTGATCAGGAACAAGATGGGATGCTCCCAATTGCAAACGTGGGTCGAATCATGAAGCAAATTCTTCCCCCAAGAGCCAAAATTTCCAAGGAGGCGAAACAAACAATGCAAGAATGTGCAACTGAGTTCCTAAGTTTTGTGACTGGCGAGGCTTCTGACAAGTGTCACAAGGAGAATCGCAAGACCGTCAATGGAGACGACATCTGTTGGGCTCTGAGTGCTCTAGGGTTTGATAACTATGCCCAGGCTGCCATGAGGTACTTGCATAAATATAGGGAAGCTGAAAGAGACAAAGCTGCTGCTAACAACAACCAAAACACAGCAAATATTGCCAGTCATGGAGGCCTGCAAGTAAGGGAGCAAACTCAGACTTCAAATCTGGAGTTTCGGGTGCTTGAGAAAGGTGACAACTCCCTTATTACCAAGCCATGATCTTGATCAAGAATGCATTAACGATGGGATCTGGAACCAAATAAATTTTCATCTGAAACTTAAAAGTTTTCAGATGATCTTTTAGGTCAGATTTTTCATCATACCTCTCTCTATGTTTGACAGTTTGAGTTTGGCCGGCATTCGATATGCCTGCACTTCTGCTGTCAGTGGACTATCAGGTTAGGTATCTACTGACTTAATTTACTTGCTATTCTGAGGTAAATTAAGTTAACGTCATGTAACTTTCTACTCAAATATTCATGCTTTCATCTATTCGATCTCTTCAATCTTCATGTGTTTTCCGTTTTAGTTTCTTTCCTTTTTTTCTTAGTTAAGGAGAGAGTGGGTTTTGGATAATGAGAAAAAATATATAACGGAGTTGCGTTTAACTATGTATTAAGGGTTTCAGAAGAAGTAATCAGATGATGAAACTGTGTCAAACCATAAGGGTACTGAAAAAAAAATCCTATTCGATTTTCTCTTCATTAAATCTGACCTGTTTATCAATCTGAAAAAGAAAAAACAAATACCTGAGCCATACGTACGTACGTATATGATTGGGATTAAGAATTTCTGCTCTTTCTTTTAATTCATTTGTTAGTGCTAATTTGGACAAAATGACTTCAGATCTAAGGATTTAGACAGCATTATGAGGTAAAATTGTTTGTTTATACTCTTACAATTCATAGATTTTGACAGAAGAAAGAACGGTAAAAACAAAGAATAATTAAAGTAGATTTCAAATGATTTAAAATCTTTCAAATGTTTATTACATCTAGTTATATATTTTCAAATTTAATTTAATGTTTTCTCTAGTTTTTGTATCAAATTATCTTTTGTCATCCAAATTCTTTCTTTGGAATTATACATCCAAATGAAGCCTTGTAAATTTCCTCCATAACTAATATTATAAATTGAACTGATCTCATGCCCTTATCTATCTTATAAATTTCCTCCTAAACCATATATAGGTGTTCTTGGAGATTTGCAATTACAGTTTACTTGTCTGTAAACAATGCCAAATATTTACAGGCTGATTATGCATGTTTTGATGATATCAAGAACTTGAACTGAATAACTAGCATGTCCACAACCGAACATATCTACAAAACTAAAGGCCTGTTTGATAATCATTTGTTTTTTGTTTTTTATTTTCACTTTTGGAAATACATAAAACTAAACGATGAAGAAGGATGATATATATGAGAGAGATGTAGAAGAAATAGATAAGGAATGAGATACAAAATGAAAACAAAACCCCAAAAACCAAAAACTATTGTATGTTGTTTTCACTTTCTTATCTATTTCTTCTCTTCTCTCCCATCACTCTTATCTCATTTTCACCGTATGCATATACTTTCTTTATATCTCAAACAAAAAAAATCAAAAATCAAAAACAAAAAACGAAATGGTACAAAACCTAAATAATATCAAAGTGAAGCTTTTTTCATATATACACAATAGCAAATTAGTCATTAAGAATCCAATACAAGTATACTGAATTTACAATGCAGCTATGCAGTAGTAGGTACAGGGTTTGCTCTTAACCCTAGATTAGGACCACTAATCTTTTGTGGCTTTAGATAACATGAGTTACCGTGAAATTAAAGTAGTCCAATAGAATCTCAAGCATGCTTAATATAATTTAATATATGCTTCTGGAATTATGTATTAGGGTAAACTTCCAGTAAAAGATTAGAAGCTGTCAGAGTTAGGGCTCAACATGCTCCCTAGGGTTTCTGGTTATGAGGTCATATGGCTAGGGGACCACTCATCAACCATCACAGACTCTCTCATTTGTCTCACCATATCATTAAAGAAGTTCATATATGAACTCTTTTGGTAAATTAAAGGAATAAAAATCCCAGTAACAACATACTATGCCATTGTTTTACTCGTAAACCTTCTAAATAAATTACAATATCAGAAGACATATTGGCGACAATGAATTCTCATTGAAGTTTGATGCCCAATCACTTCTAAAAGGATCAGTCCTCAATGCATTTGTTGTCATTTCACAATTGCATGAATTTGTGGACTCAAGTAACCTTGTTCGAAGCTCAATCTCAAAAAGGGCCAGTGCTCATTTGTCTTGATTTAACTGATGAATGAGTTTTGAGGCCATTTCTTAGTTTGTCTTCTTTCCTCTTTGGTGTACACCAACTCTGAGATTGTTTAGGAGCGCAAAGCGAGAGGAGGGCCGTGTATAAAACGGTTTAGGGGTTATCCATGTGAGTTGCAGCTGCTCGATTTTACGCAAGAAAAAGGTGAACAAATTAGAGTTAACGTGCAGTCTGTCCTAAATAAGAGACATTTCGAAAGCTGCATTTATGTTGTTAGGATTAATCAAACCGCAATGGTCCATTGCTTGCCTATTAATGAATGATCCATAAAACATTGTTAATTCACTCCAAAAATACAATGTCAAGTTTTGAGAAACAGCATAACAACATCAGACTGTTTCTGAGGCAGCAGCCTACACCAGCTTCCCACACGATTCCGGCCAACATTTGCTCTTATGTGCCTTCCTGGTTTTTGAGCCTCACATATGAAAAATCGAACAATTTTTACGCGTTTTCATCAACATTTTGGCCGTTGCTAACACATAAGAACTGTTTCTTGAATGAATCTGTGAAATATCCCAGAATACGATGAGAGAAAACATGGAATAGCGAAAAGTACTCAAGTGATTGGATTAACAAAAGCTTCCACATAGCCCCAACCATCATCAATATCAGGTCCAACCCAATAACCAAATATGATCGTGTGGCTACAAGAGTGTACATTCCTATAACAAGACATAATTTCAAAAAGAAGTTTTGAGGGTGTCCGAAGATGATCTTGACAACTCCGATTCGAAGTTGACATGGCTTTATTTGTACTGCTGGAGGCGGAAGGCTTTGCAGCTGCAAAGGTAATTCATACAGTTAGCTTAAACAGAGCGAGGAACAATAATGTATGAGGGTTCAATGCAAATGCCCTAAGGCTTAACATCTTGATAGGCTTGACAGTTTAGCATGAACAAAATAGAACGCCATTGAAGTTTCGAAGAAGAAACCTTTTCTTCTTTTTCTTTTTATTTTCCGCATTCTCTCTCCTTTTTAAATAATTTTCTTTTCTTTCCTAGTATGTTGTATTAAGTTAACATACTATCAAACGAAACACTAACTTCCTGAAAACTCAGCATGCTTATGTACAATTTGAACATAATGATGAATGCTGATGAAGATCATTGTATTTCATCGTCCTCTAGAAAACAGACCATTAAGCCCTCGATGAAGAAATAGATTCAATAGAATATCAAGTTTCAGACTCTCTAGAATGTAGGAAACAGTTTGATGAATATCAGGTTTCTTGCCTTGCATAAACCTTGGTTTGTAAATGTCTACGAGTGAATTATATATTTTACGTTTTTTGTTCCGTCCATCTCTTTCTATGATCTTTTTCTTCTCTCCACCCTCTGAAGCAACATAAAAACTCAAGGTTGTACAATTACTTCCGCTAAAGATGCCACAATAAGCTTTTTCTTTTGATATTTATAAGACAACAAATACCGTGGACACGCCGAGTGACCAGAATCCAACACTAGAATTGATTGATTCATTCCACTATGAAAAAACTCATTCAAAACATACGAATTGGGTTTAGTACCACAATTACAAGGTAGCCCTGGTTTCAGCTATTAGCAAACCAAATTTCTGGACGAGGTAAAGATCAAGCACGGTATAAGTTTCATACATTACTAGCACGAATCAGTGATCACGCATAATTGGTTACGAAAACACAGGTTGAACATTTTAACGCAATTTTAAGCAAATTTCTTTGGACAACCATGAGTTCTTCTGAATGAAATCCAACTCAAAGCGGATTTCGAATATGACTGAAAATTAAACAGGATAATAACTTAACCGGAAATTGAGAAAGGAGATTGAAGAATAAAACCTGTTTCTGAAATTGGTTGGCTTGAAAGTCTGACCACAAGTGATAATCTTCTTGGAGCTGTTCCCTGTTTGGTTGCAATAACAAATAAAAAAGCATTAATAAATACCACATTCAACATTTTACAGTAATGATATATGCATGAGAGCTCTTACTTCCTGTTTGGTTTCCGAGAAAATAAAGACAACATTTTTGGGTGGTTGAGAGAAAATTGAAGAACAAAAGCTAGGGTTTTTATGTAGAAGGAGAGCTGGGTGATTGAGGACTTACCTTTTCAAAGCTATGGGAAGCAGAGAGAGGGAGAGAGAGGGTCGTCGAGACAAGGCACGCCATTGAAGCTTTCGACTTTTGAATCTCTTTCTTTCTGCTTCTCAGGGTTTAGCAGAGGCCAGTAACAAGGAGATGAAACGTTGGACGGCGTCGTTTCTATTTGTCGGGGTCGTGTTGTCTGTCTCAGGAGCAACAATGTCTTCCACATACCCAAACCCGACCCGACCCAATTCAATGCTGGACCCGGTTCAATTGGGTTGGTGATGCTTGGAGGCCCATACTAAACTGTAAGCCCAAAATACGAACTTCGATACAACACGTGTACGTATTCATTCTCTCAGTGGTACGTATACTATAACTCTTAAATCCAGTACTTTCAACCCTAAACCGGTTTGATAACAGTTTTGTTTTCAATTTCATTTTTTGTTTCAATGAAGAGTCCAAAAAAGCTTTAGTTTTAATAAAAAATGACAAATAAATGTGTTGTGAATAGTACTAATGAAAGGTAAACATATAGTTTTTCATTAAAAGTGAACAGTATCGAAAGTGTTTTGTTAAAACTTCCTTTAAAAAAAAAAAAAAAAAAAAACCCTTCTTGGATAACTACTTTCCTCTTTTCAACTAAAGCTACGTTTTTTATTTTTCAAAAATTTAGTTTTTCAATTTTTACTTTCCATTTTTCTGAAAACTAAAAGAAACTACCAAACAAGTTTGCAGATTCAAAAAAAATGAAAATAACAAACGGAAAACAAAATGATTATCAAACAGATCGTTAGTCTAGCCACCGATTCGAGTAGTTTGTGAATTCATTAGTCCCTAAGGGCCGTTACCAAAAATTGCAATCTTTACTGAAAACATATAATGGAAGATGGTTTTTACTACTGTACAATAAAGATGGGTCTCTCAGATAAATTCTTCATCCCATTCAAACTCCAAGTCATAAATTGGATTGATTTGACGATTAAGTAGAAACGAAAATATCAAAGAAATGAAAAGATTACGGTAGTTAGAGCAGGGGTAAAATGTCTCTTCTTCGATAAATCGATGATTGCTTGGAAGGATCGATCGAGGTAAATTAACCTGAAACCAGACGAAGGGTAAGCACAATGAGTAGCTCATTTGGATGTACTTTTAATATGATTAAAAACGCTTTTGGTGAAAATATTTTTGGAAACAATCTTTAGTAAAAATGCTAGTAAATCTTGTAAAAGCAATTAAAGTGCTTCCTGAAAGAAGCACATAACTGGTGCTTCTTATAGAAAGCACTTCAAGTGGTTTTGGAATTCAAAAACAATTTCTCTAAAAGCGCTTTCAGTCATTTTAAAAGCACAGCCAAACGAATATTTGAGTATCTCCAACTGTTTAAACTCCAGCAGCAGCAGTGTATCAAACTACATGTGCGTGACAAACCCAAAGGGGCGGACAAGAACATGAAATTACCCAGAAAACCGAGATAAGATCAAATTTCATGATGCAGCAAAATGGAATAACTGCTGGTATTACAAAACTAAGCCACCAAACCGTAGCCAAACCCGCAGTAGTACTTAAGTTAAAACAACAGTAAAGAAAAGAGGCATACTTTTAAGTTTGCGCTTCATTTGAACCCCCCTTCGACTTGTGCTTTGATTTCTTATCCCGCTTCTTGCTCCTGAAAAGCAGTCAATGTATGGCATTGATACAAAAGGAAAAGGGCAACAGATTAAGCGTGATTATTTCTAGATGTGGAGCATACTCGTCATGCGTACTCAGACCCCAACAAGACTTCAGTTTCCGATTGATGTGCTTGAGATCCTTGTTATTTTTTTGCCTACATACATTAGCCATGAAGAAACTTAGATTGGAAAATGAAACCAAAAAGAAGCGTTCCTATGTAATATCAGATTAAATTCTTAAAAATCTGAACTTAATAACATAGCTATATGATATACAATTTGTACAAACGTTTGTGCTGCTATCAAAGAGGCTATGGAGTTTGCAACACACATATATGCTGATTGCAATGAATTTATACCCAAGAATCGATTGCATTAAGGAATTCGACTAGCTCTGAGATAGTATGCGCAGAACTCTGCCGAGAGAGAATGCTACTCAGGTATCTGAAAATGAGCATACATGAAAGAAGATTTATTAGTGTTAGTACAACAACAAACCCAATACAGAAGGTGTGGGGGAGGCATAAGTAGAACTATACAGGAACAAAAAAAACTTAACAAAAATGTTAGGAAACCTAAAGTTCAAATGATAACCTCTCAAAGTCGGCAACTCTGCAAACCTGATTTGCACTACGCAAAGCAGCCAATGGCAACTGCATCAAATTAAGGGGGCATGTTTCACGATTAATGACAAAATTCTGAGCTTGAACAGCAAGAAGTTTGACTGACAAATCATATTCATACCTGCCCAGGAGGGAAAAGGAGTGGTACATCTGTGAGCATGATTTTATCAACTTCCGTCTTTGCTGCTCCTGCAATTTCTACAAAACATCCATCAGCATATACGTTGCCGGTTAAGAAACATAAATGATAGCAGCATCTCAACAACGAAAGACTTCTAAAGATTCAGTCTGTGCATAGACAGTTACTCAACACGCTATTTAGCCATATATACAATTAAAATAAAGCCAACAATTACCTTCCAGATATTGGAGCTGGTTATCCTCTAATCCGCAGAATTCCTAGAAATCAACACTAATTGTCACCAAGCGTGTGGAAGGAACTTGAAAACTTAAAAGTGCATTATGAAAAAAAATATATATTACAGTTGCACTAGAGAAAACCATAAGAAACTTTACTTCCATATCATTGACAAATCCTTCAATTGAGCGGTATGATGCATAAACAAGAAGATCAAATTCCAAAGTCTGCAAAATAAAGATATTATATTTAACAAAGAAAACAGAAAAAATAAAAATAAATAAATAAAAACAACAAAGAAATGTGTAGCACAAACATGCCTTATAAATTATTATCTCATTATTGAGTATCATTTGATGATCCTGTGAGATTCCTTTACCAAGCTCCTCTGTTGATACGTGGTTTTCCTCTATTTTACAAGCTGCATATATACAGGTCAACCTCTGCACATGTCTCAACATCTTAGTGAACTTCTACCTAGAAGAACCAAAATTTCACACAATCACATATGCTGATAATTGATGGAGATAAGGCATCCTTACATTATATTTTTTGGATGATGTTGCATCACCGACCACTGTAGATAAAACCTCTTGAAATATGAGAGCCGTTGCCTGCTGATGAAACCAATTAGACATGGATAATGCTAAAATTGATAAATTCTTCTAGTTTCATGCTTCCTAAATTAGTATTACTATTTTTTCTTCTGTCAACAGGGGAGACCACATGCCTGAACTGTATGCTGAAAGTGAAAGTTGGTACAAACTTCTTGAAGTTTATTCTCATAAAATACTCGCATAAATTGCTCCTCTTCAACGCTAATGGGTTTTGGATGGGAATCGGCTGTATTTAAAGACATCAAAAAAGTAAAGCCATTGAAAACCACCTCTGTGTGTGTTTAAAGGCGGGGGGAGGGGAGGGAGGGAGGGAGGGGGTCCTTGAAAGAACATTACCATTAACTTGGGGTTTAGGGTATGACAATGTTCCATCAACGTCTACTTCCATTAGTGTTGCTCCATACTTCACAAGAAATTATTCGTTAGAAAAATTGAAAGTAATTCAAGCCAATTTGCAGAAAAATAACTCTTTTCCTATGGGACAAAATGTGAACATCTTCGACAAGAAATACTACAAATGACATACAAAAACAAATTCATTAGTCGAAAGGTAAAATGATATCTTTAAACCAATAATTTGAGACATTGCCCTAATTTCAATCAACACATCCTCTGCCAGTCACCTGAGCTAGTAAACATCTCCTTGAACTATCTAATAAGGTACACTCGATGCATTAGTACATACGCTCTCATACCAACAAATAAGTGAAACAAACAGCTATAAACGACATTCGAATGAAGAATATCAATGACACGCTTCGATTAAACGAAAACTCACTTGCAACGACTTATACCGGTCTATAAACACACTCCCAACGAAAGCAAGACTCCATACGTACCTTCTCCAATGTTTGCATTGCTCCTTGATTAGCAGCCTTGTATTTACCAGCCTATAGCATTGAATATCAAATCAAATAAAAAAAAGCATACGACATTTCGATTCAACTTCAACCCTTGGAAATATTGAAATCCCAACTCAAACAAATTTCTCCATTTAAATTCATCCAAGTTGCTCCAATTTATAAGTTGGGCACCAATTCAACAGCACGAAACTAAAAGCAACAGTTCACTTTCAGGAACAATCGAAACCAAAAACAACGGTGGCAATAATTAACCTAGAAGTTAGAAACTCAATTTTCCTTCATTTTCTCGGCAGCCAAACAGGCCCTCGCTGAATACAAAAATCAGAAGTGCAAAGAAGAGTGAAAATATGGAGATGAATTACCAGTTCTCCGGGAGTGAAGATCCACCTGGCTCGGTGAGTCGAGCCACGGCAACTCGGAAACCCTGGCTCAGTTGATGGCAGAAAGTTACATAGAGGAAAGAGATACAGAGAAAAGGGTGTTCTGTTCGGAAAATGATCCGGCGAGGAGTTTTTCCCGAGATCTGGAGATCTCGTAAGTCAGAAATTATTTAAAATTTAAAATTAAATATAAATAGTATTTAATGAAAATTGATCGCACAATATACGAGATTACGATGATAGGATCTTTAGATCCCAGAAAAAGTATCCGGCAAGTATCCTTATCTTGTTCGGAATATACGAACGATATGTCGTTTCTTTTGGACTTGTACAAATGGAGCTTCACTCTTTCCCGCCTATATTTTGAGCGGATTTGTCTTTTAAAAGGCCTCTTCAACGAAGCCCGCGGCTCAACATGACTTTAAGGCATAAGCCCATTCAAAAGAACAAAAGCCCAATATGACTTTAAGGCAAATTCCCCGACATATCCACTTGTCATACTCTGATTGATTCTTAGTTGTGAAATTTCTTCGGAGTTACACAATAAGTTGGATTTTCTTGTAAAATATTGAGTTTGAAGTTTTTTCCTGTAGGTGTAATATTACAAAGGAATTGCATGTAAAAGCATAAAAAAAATCTATAGGGAAGCCCATGTTAAGTTGGCTATATAACCGAGGAGTTAAGTTAGCGGAATTTCAAACTTAGAATTGAATGTCATGTGAAGAAGTTAAGACACTTGACCACGTATTATAAGCTTAGAATATACCCTTATCTGAGTATCCCGATTGCATGTAAATTTTCTTGACACCAAACACACTTTCCAATTTTCTTTCTACTTTTGTGATCCGACTGGTATTGGAAAAGAATGATTCGAAGACACAACCCCTTGACTGTACGTATAAAACTTTTAACCACACAAGCTACAAGTCCTTTTGCACTCACCATATGATGTTGAATTAATTAAGCCTAATCATGCCCGTAAGTAAACGCCGTTGATAAAATGCAACAAAAACCGACCATTAACTTCACTAATTACTTCCGATGTGACATTAACCTGAGAAAGTAAAAGCATCTTTGTAGAGTAAGAATCTCTTGATATGGAAAGAGGGGGTCTCTCTTGTCGTCTACCCACCAGACCAAATCACTCGGAAGAAAAAAGACCAATCTGAGGCAGTACGCAATCAAGTCTTTGCACTGCGTTCGGTAAAAGTTAAAAAGTTAAAAGTTGAGAGGGAGCTTTTAACTTTTTTCCTTATTTCTCTCTATGCACAGAGCTCCAAGTGCTGCCGTGCTGGCTTGATTCCATGTTTTTGCTTATCCAATTTCAGCTTATGAGTTACGGGGAAGCACCGTGCTTCGTGCTGCGCTTATGACTTTGTCCAGCAGCCAGCTTTGACAAGTTCCAACCATTCAAAGTTGGTTTGGTATAGGGAGTGGAATATACTCGTTGAAAGCATCTCTAAAGGGGAGAGATTGTTCGGTTCGGGTGACGAAACAACATGGTCATCCGGTAGAAGACACATTTAATAGGGCATAAAAGGGAGGCTGGGGTGGTTTTGTTTCTTAGGCGGGAAGGTCGTGTAATCTGGTCGTCTGAACACGATGTTGTTATATTTTTCATTTGGACTTCACTGATAAGTCATTCATATAAAAAATTTGGCACATTCTAGTTGATAAACGAGTTGTGTGTTGTGTTAACGCATGGTCCTTTTAGACTCTAAAATAATATAGGCTTGGAGAAGGCCCAAAAAAGAAAAAGAAGACCAAGGCATTGGGCTTATAAGCCAGCCCAATAGAGCCAAAGGAAGGAGGCACGATCTCTATGGACGACAGTTTACCGGTCTGGATTGACTATCAGCAAAGAAGCCGAGCACCAATCAAGAAAGTACTTTTCGATTGCTTGTGGCAAATTGACAACTTTACAGCATGAAGGCCCAGAGACACGCCTACTCAAACACCAACCCAAGCCACGTCTTGGTCATCAACCAGGACAGAGGCCTACAATGAGATATAAAGGTTGTTAGACCAAGTGCTTGGGATGGTGCTTCTTTGACCCGTCAAGGCCGAGCAGAGTAGATGTTGGATCAAAAAATTTTCAACTAAACCTGAGCGAATGTCACTTCATCTCCACGTGTCGACTAAAGGACAAAAGGGTAGCTGGAAATTTTTGTCTACATGATTAGTTCTTTTGATGGTAGAGCAGTTAAGTACTTGAGAGCCCAGGACATTCGGGGCTCATTGTAGATCTATATAAGATGGACGAGTACACTGTACAAGGGGTTAGACACAGAAAAGAAAAGAAAGGTTACACAATTACATAGCCCTTTTTTGTAATCCATATCAATTTATATAAAGCATTATAGTGGAGGTAGCCCATTTTCTAGGGGGAACCACTTAAACCTTGCTGTCAATTACTTAAAGCCTTTATCCCAAGCCCATCAAGGGTTGACCATGATTGTCTTTGTTGATATCCAAATTTTGAGTGTTAACACGTTGAAACTGTAGATTATCTCTTGACAATTTTTAGTTGATAAACGAGTTGCGTATTGAAATGATGGATTGCCTATTGACATTATAAAAAACAATGGGACACAAATGCATTTAACGGTTAGAAATAAAGCTTTTGGCCTTTTTTATTTGGTAAACGAATTGTGCCTATAAAATGCGAATTGTCTATTGAAATTATCAAAAAAACGATGGGGCGCAGATGTCGTTACCATTAGAAATAAAGTTTTTTTTTTTTTTTTAAATAAATGAGTTTGTGCATTGAAAGAGTGGATTGTCGCCGTTATAAAAAACGATGATTAGAAATAAAGGTTTTGACACTTTCTCATGAATAAACGAGTTGCACGTTGAAAATATGAACCACCTTATTGCCATATCAAGCCAATAGGACGCACATGCATCTACAAATATAAAGCAAACACGGCCACCGACAGTCACAAAATCTCTACATTCAAATCCGAATTACCACTATAAAATGTCCCCTTCTGAGTATGCCAATATATGATGAGATTGAACCAATATTTGTTTTGATCCAAATTTACTGAACTTTTACACTTTCTTCACGTTGGAGTTCGATTATTCTTCATTCTGTCTTTTCCAAACTGATTAGTTATCACATATGTGTCGATGAATTTTACTAAAAGCAATCTAAAATTCATATAAGGGCGAAGAAAAATAAAGCACATATTAGTGGAAGTATTTCTCATAAAGTATAAAATTTATTTAAAAAAAAATAACTGGTTATTCATGCACCTATATTATTTTTCGCACACTCCTAATTTTTAGTCTTCAATCAAATAAATTAAAAAATAACAATAAAATGACAAAAAATAATAAACAAATAAATGAAAAATGAAAAATAAAAATTAGTGTATGGATAGCACAGTCCAAAAAATAGATGAAAATGTGTTACAAGCCCATTGGTAACCCGCATAAAGGATATTATTTACTCAAAAGGATTCTCGCCGGATCCTCTTTATGAGGATCATGGGAATCCTCCAATTATATATGTTCATCGTACATCGTGCAATAAAAAATCATTGAAATTTTTTTTTATTTGCAATTGAATATAAACAGTATCTGATAAAAATTGATCACACGATGTACGATGAACAGATATGACAAAAATGATTTGACGTGAATCCTTACTCGTTATTTACTGAGGTAAATAGTGGTAAAACTCTCTCTCTCTTCCCATGGTGGCGGAAGTTGACTGGGACTCATGGGCAGTTGTGGGCCCAACATTGATGTGATGTGATTCCGTGGGGTCCAATTAACGCAGCAAATCATGATCGTCAAATTCTGTTAATCTAATACCCAGCCCATCAAACTTTTTCATTTTTCGATCGGTCCTTGCCCTTTTGTCTTTTTTATTTTTCATTTTATTTTTTTTCTGGGGTAAAATTTTTGTTTTCTTTTACATCACTTTTTTTTTATAAATAATAATTACACGGAATTTTTTCTTTCAGCTCACATTTATGTTTAATTATGTTCTGGTTAATGTTTGACTTATTTAAATAGATGATCAAATAAATAAAAATGTGTAATAGAAGATAAAATAGCGTCGTTATATTATTTTTCTTTTATTATTATGAGGACGAAAATAAAAGAACAATTGACAAGCCAAAGATTCTTTGGTGCCCACTGCCCCATTTTTTATGTTACTTTCACTCTATTAATAGGAGTGTGCTATTTAAGTATTATTTTTTACTTCTTATACACTTCTTGTTAATTTATGTCATTTAATCTTCTTCAATTCATCCAATCAACGATCGAAAATTAAAAAGACGTATGAGAAATAAAAATGGGTGTGTGAATGACACATCCCTTTATTAAATATGTGAACTAGCATGTATAATTTTAGCAGTTTTTGTGCAAATTTATATATGTTTTTTGAAAGAAATTTAATGTGTGGTTTGTCTTTTATTGGCATACTAAAAATGTCTTCAAGCACTTGGCAAGGTGCAATTTTGAGGGAATTTTAATTTTAATTTTTTTTACAATTTAATATCTAAAAAAAAAAAAATCAAACTTTACTATTTATCATTTAAGAAAACAAGTTACTTAATATGAAAGCAAATTATTTTAAAATTTTTAATTACTGAGAAGGTGATTCAAACTTGGCATATTTTCCATTTTTAAAAAGTGTAAATATGAGTTTAACTAAATTAGCTTAAGTAGTGTGCAATGCTTCACCTTTGACACTTAAGTTTGAATTTCTTTTTTCGTATTTAAGTGAATTTAGGGTAATTATCATAACAATCATTTAAAAATAATTTTTAAAAGCTTAAATGTCAAATGGCTCATGTGTTTCACCCTATCGGTCAATTTGATCACCGTGTTCTCATATTGACCAAATTATTCCATATGTTTACCTCTATTAGCCAATCTTAGACCATTCATTAAAGAACCGTTAAAATTGAGACAAAAATGTAATTACGTTGTAAACCCATAAATGCACGCGAGATCAAATCAATGACGGTTCAAAATATTTTCGCACTAGATAGTCTTGTGGACATTTGATTTGCAATCCAGAAGATAGATGTCCGAGTCTTCTGGCGCGAAAATAGTTTGAGGAGTCGTCGTCAATCATTTGATCTCACATGCATTTAATGGGTTTACAGTGGAATTACATTCTTATCTCAAATTTAACGGTCATTTAACGGATTGTCTATAATTGGTTAACAAAGGTAAACACAAGAATTAATTTGGCCAAATTGTATATACAGGGACAAAATTGACCGATAAGTTAAAATGCAAAAACTATTTTGATATTTAAGCCTTATTTAGAAGCAAAAATTTAAAATAAAATCGTTAAACACAAACCGGTTTTAAGGAAGAAATTTCGAGGAATCTTACCCTAAATAGCAAAACAATTTGTTGCATGCCAGTCAAAATGCATGCTCATTCTTTTCTCTTGTAAGCTTTTAGACTTTAGTACCTTACATCAGTCAATCATACTTTTTACATAAAAAGTAAAAGAAAATAAACCGAAAATCATTACTGTATTAACAAAAAATACAATACGAAAAATTATTTTCACACTTCTATTTTTTCGTTGCACATAACTATATTTTGTGCCGTGAGATTGAACAAACTAAATAAAATCAATGGAGAAATTTAAGTAATGATGTGTTGAAGAATAGAAAAGGTGCATGGAAACCATTTATCTTGAATACATATAGTACTATTTCAGGTATGCTTGCAACCTTCTTAATTTTTTTAATGAACCGTCTATGTTTTAGATCATTTTTTACAGATTAACTATGCAAAGAAAATAAAAAATCATAAACCGTTTAATACATTTGATTAATTTTATCATAAATTAAGTGTTTAACTAAAAATATGGTATGTTTTAGATGAAATTTATTTATTTATTTTTGCAAAGACAATGTTTAATGGCCTAGGAATTAATCCTTAGAAAAATACACGTGAAGCTTGAAAAAACACTTAAAATGCTTCATGCAATAAACTAATGACTGATGCTTTTTCTATAAAGCATTTAAAGTGCTTTTGGAATCCAAATTTTTTTCTCTAAAAATATTTTTAGTTATTTTAAAAATATTTCCAAACAAATATCAAGCAACTTAATAAGATCGTAAAACAAAAATAAGAAAATTGTTACCACTCCTCCAGAATTTCTGTAAGAGTCATTTTCTCTTGGATTAAAAAAATCTTATTCTTTTGTCTCCTTTGCTGAAAAGACAAACAAAGGTAAAGTAGAAACTTAAAATAACTACTACCCTTTAAATAATGATTTTAGTTGTGGAAATTTGCCATTACTTTCATAAAAAAAAAGAAGTAATTAACCAATAAAGTAATTGAACATCTTGGTGCTGGATGATAGTGACCATAACAGTTGAAATGCCTCTGTAAATCTTTTTGGCCTCTGGTGACTGTCATGAAGCTACCATTTGATCCATTTTTTTTTACTAAATAAAATAATATATATATATATATATATATATATATTGTAATTGAACTTAATTTGGAGTTTCTTGGCTGTGAACTGAAAAACACTTTTGTGTTTTGTATATTTAGAGAAATTTTTAGTTGTGACGAGAACATAAGTGGTACATCATATGTTTTAATAGGAATGATGAAAATTTTTATTTTTTAAGTTATTAACTTTTTAGCACACATATCCTATCATTTATTTAGCAACACATGATGTACTATCTTGTGTACCGATTACATTAAAAAATCTATAGTATATTTGGGGCGTTATAGTACAGGTGATTAATGAGATTGATGTCTTACTTTTACGGTAAGTTAAGAAACTAAACACACATGTTATAATTAAAGTGGAATTATTACGCTCAGCGCCCATGTTTTGATACACAGAAAAGTTAGTCTAACTATTTTAATTCTTTTCTTTTACACTTTTAATTTCTCTTGGGTCGTGTTTGGATGTTTTCCATTTGATTCTTCACTTTAGAGGACACACAGCTTTTGAAGATCCAAACCATACACAACGCCACTTACCCCCAGACTCAGCTCTCTCTCTCTCTCTCTCTCTCTCTCTCTCTTCAATGTTAGGGTTTTCTTCCTGTACCTTGCTGTTGTCACCCCAAAATATGCATTAATTACAATACAACCACTGTAATAGTCGAATTCCTCCTCCTAGCTTCAGAGAACAGAGCTCTGAGGTTGGATTTGGTAGGAAAGTCTTTGACTTGGGGTAGATCAGAGATCAAATTGTGGAAAATCCCCTGGCTTTTAGCTGGGTTTTGTGGGTTTTCATCCTGCCCGTCCGATTTGTTGACTTTTTGGACTTAGAATTTGATCAGAGGGTGGTGAGATTGAAACATATCAAATTTTGTGTTTTTGGTTTTGATTTGGTGGCACTGCATGTGCAAGCATTGAGGGTCCTCTGCTCGGTTGTGGAGGATCCCCATTACCAAGCAAGAACAAAGAAAAAAAAAGAGAGTGGGGTTTTCTTTAAGTGGGATTTGATAAAAGGGTTCTTAAATTCTGGGGAAAATAGTTTACTGGGTTGGTGGGATTGGGGTTTTTGTGGCAAATAATCAACTGGGAAGGTGTTGAATTTTCCAGTTTGTGGGATTTTTCTGTAAGTTTATCTAATTATCAAATTTGGTGGGAAATGTTTGGGTCTGGTTCGGGTGCTGCACCTGCACATCAAAGCAGTAAACTTTCCGTACCAGTTTTAATTCCGTATCCGTTTGTCTGGCCTTATGGAGGAAGGAGTGTGTTTCTCAGTGGTTCTTTCACAAGGTGTGCCATGACTGATCAATTTCCAATAGTAGTTCTGGTTATTTGAGTGATAGTTGTTTTTCGTGTTACGATGCTCAATGTATCATTGAAGATGTGATATGGATTTATGTTTTATTTTATTTTTTTTTGTATGTACAGGTGGTTAGAACATATACCTATGGCTCCAATGGAGGGGCATCCAACTGTATTTCAAGTTGTTTGGAATTTGACGCCCGGATATCATCAGGTTTATTTCTCACACTTATGACTTATCAACACTATTATACTCGGTTCAAGTTGCTGAAGTTTTAAATCTTACTTATTGCCCTCATTTCAAGTTCTGAAATCATTGGTATTGCTATGAATATATTGTCATGTGATACTGTTCAGTTGAGTTTGCTTGCATAAAGGATAAGCAATGTAATATTAGGAAACGGGATTCATGAATGCTGTAACATAGTTTGTGGTGTTCTTATGTTCCGTCTAATTCTCAGAAAAAGTAAGAAATTGGCATTTCTCATTTGTTACATTCAGATAGAAAGTTAAGGAAGAAAATTGTTTATGTAGGAAACTCTGATTGGTTCAGCATGCACTGGTATCAGGTTTTTATTGTACAATATGGTACTGGCTATAGATATCACCCTCGTAATCAGGGGCAGAGTGTGAACAGAACCATAAGGGTTGACTTTTTACCACAAATTAGATCGCTGAATGAAGCGAAGAAGTATATTTCTGTTAAATAAATGAAGCTCAAGTGGATACTTCAAAACTTGTCCTTCATCGTTAAAATATATAACCTCTGAACCCCTACAAATCTGAGCTAGGATTTGTTACTTTTTTTACCGCCCCTATATGCTTTAATGTATGTAAAGGAACGATAATAATAACATTTCTGACATGCTTGTGGTGGTGGTAGATATAATCTGTTCAGCTCCTAATGTGTTGATAACATCTTGTGTCCCTCTCTTTCTGTGGCAGCCATAAGATATTCTCACCCAAGGTGTACATGTGCTCGCTCACTGGTACATCATACAATATGTATGTGTCATGCTGACATTAGATGTGTTGTTTCCAATTGCAGTACAAATTTTTTGTTGATGGCCAATGGCGACATAATGAACATCAGCCTTTTGTTAATGCGAATGGTGGAACAGTGAATACCATCTTTCTAGCTGGAGAAGATATCGTTCCTACAAGTTTCAGTCCTGAGACTTCTGGTGGGTCCAACATGGACGTAGATATGGTTCCTACAAATGTAGTAAGTTTTTCACTTGTATAAGTCAAGGATTTGAGTTGTCTTGCAGTACAGAATAGGTCATGTTGTAAGGTGGTCTATTGCAGGAAACAGTTCCTAGGTTCTCACAGGCTGATCTCGATATCTCCCGACATCGTATATCAATGTTCTTGTCCAGACATACGGCTTATGAGTTGCTTCCAGAGTCAGGCAAGGTTTGAATGCTTACCCTTATGTTGATGCTGCTATAGTAGGTAGCTTATTGGAGCTGACCACCGTGATCTGGTAAATTATCATTCTTATTTCAATTGTGATGACATCACAGGTCATTGCCTTGGATAATAGTTTACCTGTGAAGCAAGCATTCCATATCCTACATGAACAGGTGAATGACTTTTCCACAAACACGTAAATGCTTTCAAAACAAAAAGTGGGAGGGAGCTTGAATTCCCCAGCTTACATGAATTGATTGTCTCTGCTCAATTTACATCAATCCCTAGGACATTTATGCCATTTAAACAGTTTCTGCTGTGGTAATAATTTGTATTTTGTACCTATCTATATCTTTGGTTACTAATTTAAGTTCCTTTTAAGGGAGTACCTGTGGCTCCTCTGTGGGATTTTGAGAAGGGCCAGTTTGTTGGAGTCCTTAGTGCTATGGACTTCATCCTAATCTTGAGAGAGGTGTGTCCCGTGTAAAACTTTTGTCATTCCTTATTGTTAATATATGCTTGTTCTAGTTCTCTATGAAACACAGTAGTATACATATACAAATAACAATCAATATATATATATATGTTCGAAAGTTTTAAATTTTTGAGGCACGCATGTAACTAAGAGGTTTCTAAGCTTCAAATGTGCTACAAGGTGCATACTAATGGTTGTTCTCGTGAAGTTTCCGTTTCTGAACATTCATATTATAAAGACACGTATTATCTTTCCTGCCATCATACCTAATGTTGCATCTATATTCCAAACCTTGCCGGAGTCAATTTATGGTGCATGAGGGAGTCTGTCGACGGGTAATACAACACTTGTTACGATTTCTGGGCACACACAAACAGTCTTTAAACTGTTTAGTCTTTTTCCTTTTTCCCCATTACATCCATACTGTTTCCTCTATCACAAACTTCTTGTTTCAAAATAACCTTCCTCACCCTGAAAATTTACGCAGATCATGAATTTTCATGGTGCCAATCTCAGAATGTGGTTCTTATTAAAACTTTATTCTGAAAGTGAAATGCTAAATTAAATTTATTTTATTAGCTGTTTTTCCTTGCTTGGACTGCATGCTTGATCCTTATTCCTTGAAATTTATCTTGCTTTGTGGATGCTTCTGTCCTTTGCATTTGCTTTGTTTTTTCAATTCACACAGAGAGAATGCACTTCGTAGTTCCATTTTCAGTTTATTAAAATGTATGGCTCTTATGAAAGCTTGGGAATCATGGATCCAACTTGACCGAGGAAGAGCTTGAGACTCATACTGTAGCAGCGTGGAAAGAGGGAAAAATAAATCTTAACAGACAACTTGATGGCAATGGGAGATACTATCCACCCCATCTTGTCTCTGTAAGTTCCTTATGAGATGTTAATTTGCATTCTTTTTTAAAGTGAAGTGTTACCCTCAGCAATTATATAATTCAGAAATTTGTACACCTTTCGAAGCCGATGGCTAAAGATCAAGTGGAGAAGATTTCATACTTCATTTAAATGTTGTCGTTTGAATAATTTTGGAAACATGACTTAATTTGTATGCAAAGTAACTACCAATGTGCTCATGAAAATTTTCATAATGCACAAAAATTGGAATTATGGAATATGCATGAACTGAGGGTTGTTAGACTCTGCATATTCTTTTGTGTGGGTTTTGGGGCTGAATTACGATAAATCTTGGATTCACTGTAGCCAAATTCATGATTTCAAATCATGATAATGCTTATATTTGTGCTGTTTTGACATACAGGCCGGCCCTTACGATTCTCTCAAAGAAGTAGCTTTGAAAATTTTGCAAAACAAGGTGGCTACAGTTCCAATTGTCCATTCAACTTCGCAGAATGGTTCATCTCCTCAACTATTGCACCTTGCTTCCCTCTGCGGAATACTAAAATGTATGTATTTCTCTAGTATATCGTTAAGCTTGCACATTTAGTTACTAAAATGTATGTATTTCTCTAGTATATTGTTAAGCTTGCACATTTAGTTACTAATCTGTAATAAAACTTCAGGCATATGCAGGCATTTTAGACATTCTTCTAGCTCCTTGCCCATACTCCAATGTCCTATATCTGAGTTTCATTTAGGAACATGGGTTCCGAATATTGGAGAGTCAAATGGACGGCCATTGGCAATGTTAAGACCAAATTCATCTCTTGCTGATGTCTTCTCTTTGTTGATACAAGGTTATATTTCTTCTATTTTCTAGCTATCTGCTTCACATCTTACCTAGTTTTTATTACACATTGTCTCCAAAATTAGCCAGATGGTTTTATTTACGTCAGTCCTGACTCATGCTTCTGTGTGGCTATATTTTCTTTTGCAGCTGACGTTAGTTCAATACCTATAGTGGATGGTAATGATTCATTGCTGGATATTTATTCACGAAGGTGAACTAATGAATTTCATTTATATCTGCATCAAGTTTTACGTAGAGCTAGTTACTTTGTTCCTTGACCAATTGTTGAATGTGCTTGTTGTATCCTCCTCAGTGATATCACTGCTTTGGCCAGAGATAAAGCTTATACACAGATTCGCCTTGATGAATTGAGCATCCATCAGGTAATTGCTAAAAGTCTCAGTGTGCAACAAAAGGTTTATGTGATATGTGAGTCCACAACTCTTGGAGTTTCAGTTGACACAAAAGCATAATGCAACCCAACCTATTAGTAGCGGAAGTATAGACGAGGAGACAAAATCACAAAATCCAAAGACAAAATGAGTGATGCAAAAATTTCTCTAGCGCACCCCTCTGAGAACTGAATGTGCCTGTCTGCATTTTGTAGGCGTTGCTACTGGGACAAGATGCGAATTCTCCTTCCTGCTTCCTCAGTGGGCAGAGGTGTCAGATGTGTTTGCGGTCAGATTCTTTGCATAAAGTGATGGAGCGCTTGGCTAATCCTGGTGAGTTTCTTGGCCATCAAGCAAATAGCTTTCTTTGCTGTGTTTTGTTTGTGTTAGTAACAAGTTTTTTCACAAGTCGCTTCCTTTGTTTATCTTTTAGGGGTTAGGAGACTTGTGATCGTGGAGGCTGGCAGCAAGCGTGTAGAAGGGATTATTTCTTTGAGCGATGTATTCAGGTTCTTGCTAGGCTAGCTTTAAACATATCGGGTACTATATACCATGACGTGGCTTTTGATGGCATTTGGGGTGATTTTCCTTTTGGCGCTTTTTCGTCTTTAGTTTACACAGGCTGAATGGGTTCATTTAATCACTCAAAAGTATTTTACAAATGCGTCGTGTTTCTGAGCCCGGCCTCGTTTTAGAATAGAAATTTGAAAGAGAGAAATCTGTAAATTGTGAGGAGGATTCATTTCCCCCGCCTTTCTTTGGCATAAACCTTAATTACCAACTCCACCTAGCCTTCCATCTTTTTATGTTAAAGGCTTAAAGCTAATAGAATGACTTGAAAGAGAACTGTGTAAAGTGTATATTGCATGATTGGCATCCATGGTTCTGGTGCTGCATTTAAAACTGGGTTTCAATGTTTTGTTTTGGTGCACATTTCTGCAATGCCCTTGGGGTGCCTTGCATCGCAAGAAACGAAACACTAGGTATTGTTGGCTGGGTTTTATTTTCTGTAATTGTATTGGATGACATCTTAATATCGATGTGTTCTTAAATGTTTGTTGCACTGGCTAACAGAAGCATTGGCTTACGCTGGCCATGCCTGCTGAGCTGTTGGCGGGCATGCCCAATTAGGGCCTTGTCCACACAATTTTCAATTAAAAAAAGGGGAAATGAAATGTCACAAATTTACAAGCACTAAATTTCTTCTCAAATTGGGATTTTATTTTATTTTGCATGTTTCATTTTTTTAGCAAAATCGTATCCCATTCTCTCCTTAATATTTTGGAGAGATGGCCAGCAACAAGACAATCTGCTAGCTCTTAATAATTTAATATTTGACTAGTTAAGTAACAAGTTTGTATCTGCTTTTGCAAGAACTAAAAGTATTTTTGCCTAGTTTTGGCAAAAAGTAAAATAAAATGCTTCTAAAGTCGGTAACAATGGTTTTTGGATTTCTAGAAAAAAGCACTTCCAAGTTTCAAAGTGTTTTTTTTATTATTTATTTTTATTTTTTTGAAACTAACATTTTATGAACTCGTTTGGAAGGGATAAGGATCCCATCCAGATTCAAATGATGAGGATCTTAGTCGTTCATCATATATTATGCAATCAATTTTCGTCAAGTAATATTTATGTTTAATTTTAAATAATAAAATTCATAATTTTAAATAATAAAATTCAAATGATAGAGGATCCTTAAGATCCTCACCATTTGGATCCGGATAGGTTCCTCATTCGTTTGGAAGCACCTTTAAAACAATTGAAAATGCTTTTAGAAAATGTTTGACTCTCAAAAACATCTGAAGTGTTTTTTGTAAAAAGTAAAAGAAGCCCAACTAGTCGCTTCAAACATGTCGAAAGCCGTAACTTACTAAAAAACCGGAAACATAGTTGAGATGCAACTACTGGCACGAGTATGATTGATAATCTGTCAACCAGAAACATGTACTCGTTTTTCTTTTGGCCAACGGGGCAACATCGGAGAAAAGTAGGACGGAAAACCAAGCCTTTATCGATGTATATATACACGAAAACAGCTTCTAATTTACAGGCTTAAGAACCAAGAGACTCGATCTGACGCGCAATTGGCAGGCAGTTAGTCTGGTCTCGAACAACTGTAGCAATCAAAACAATTCCGGGGACTGGAAGGAAGCGTCGGACTCAAGTTGGTACGAGTGCTAATATCTGAGTCTTGATTCTGCCCATGCACATTTGAATTTCTCTGTAAACTCCGACATTCTGGGGACAGCGCGGATGCAGGCTTGTCACTGCATAATCTAATACTTGAGCAACAACGGCAGGAGGGAACTGTCGTTCTGTGCACGTCTGCACGCGGACAAGTGAAAAACATTCAGCATAATGCAGTTAGGAATCCAGTTACAGGTAAGAAACCACCAAGGGAAAGTGAACACTAGCATTTTTCTCTACCGACCTAACTCGACACGCTCAGTTTACCTGTATCATGTGTACAGCCATCACGCATGCAGAGATGAGCTCCGAAAGAATCTGTGCCTCATTTTTGTCAGCGTCATGCAACTTCGGTGCAGATGAATCACTGGTCAAGTTGGGATCTGATGTGCCGGAACTTAATTGATTGCGATGGCCCAAACTGCCGTTTACTTGCTCTTGAGACCTGTTTACAGGTAATCTAGAGTCTGATGTGAAATGCTGGTTATCGATGGAATCTAGAGCCTCTCTCATTCTAACGTAAGCATCTTCCCCGCACTTCCTTGACGCCATTGCCTGTAATGATAGTGTCATTATGTTACCGCACTAACTGCCTTCAACTTCAATACCGAAGAAAATGAAGAAAGAAAAAGAGCAACGGCTTGGATTTTCCTCGGCGAAAAATAAAGAATACTAACGTTTGGATTTTCAGCCATTTGATAAGATACGGCCCAAATGTAGAAGACCAATATCCTACAAACCCAAAATTACAGCACATCCAGTTCATACCTGAATTGCAGCATTAACCATCATATGTGCTTTCGATTTTGAAACTTCAACAATGTCAGCAACACTAGATCCTGACTCTTGAGAAATAGAGCTGTCGAAGGAACTCGGGCCACCATAGATGGTGGAATTGGATGGCTGTTTCATCCAAGGAGGCAAGGAATTTGCTGGGTAAGTATTCCGTTGCCTCAAATTAACCAAAGCTGAAGAAACCTGCACGTGGAACTGAATTTTTTAGGGCCGCTACAAGGTTAAAGCAGAATATGGTACACCAAAAACAGATGTAAAGCATGACATGATATAAATTCACGGAAGCCACATGCCTGGCCACTGGCTTCCTTTAGCTGTACAAGTACCGTGGCGTAATGCTTCTTAAAAGGCTCACTATCTTTTAAAGAGCATTCTCCACTGTTCTGGTTTTCCAAGATGTTATTATTTGTGTTCCTAAGCTCCACCAACAATGCCTCCTAAAATTCGAAAAACAAAATCAACCCTTTCTGAGCATCGTTACAAATTCAAGGAAGATTACCAAAGAAGCTTGATGCTGAAAGATTTTCAGGGATGGATAAAGACAACACCAAGACAATTGACCAAAGTGGGAAAGGGCACCAACGACCATATTGAGGAAATTCTAGAAGACCTAAGGAGTTCAGGAGGAAGTGGCTTAAAGGTTGAAAACTTTCAAGCCAACTGAATTTATGATAAGACACCTAAATGCATGCGAAATGCGGCGTCAGAATGTTCCCATTTTGGCAATAAATTGAAATAAATTATATACATCTATTAATCAGCTTCAAGGGTAAAATAAAAGTATAAACCTTCTTATCAAGAGCCCGATTCAACTCAGAAAGAGCTCGTATATCAGCTTCCCTTGCTTGATTATGTGCGACCACCATACCAGGTTGACTATATGCTGTCTGTTGTGCCCCACCAATATCAGCCGATGCTGTTTTTGGTTGTGCTGTTGTATGAATTGCATCCCCCTGTACAAAATTTTAAGAAAATTAGTTGATTATACATGAAAACTACCATCCATACGTTCCAGAATACAAGATAAGCAGTGGATTTTATGAACTGCGAAGAGTTTTAACATAAACAAATTCACAGTTTTGCTTAGTAGAAATGCTGACCTTCCCCTGCTTTATGGAGGCATTCACGGGGCTAGTTGCTTTCACCAAATGCCCACTTGAAGGAAACATCATAGGCCCTCCAAAATTTAGATTTCCATTCTTATTTGCTTCCTTGGATGTAAGAAAGGATTTGTCAAAAGCAATATTCTGTCTCCTTAGAGCTTCTGGCATATTATCCAATGGGTTCAAAGGCATACAATCAACATCCTGCAAAGAAATTTTCTCATGTCATATCTCAAAATAAACAGATGGATTTTCTTGATGTAGCGTTCTGATTCACTAGCTCTTGATAGCACATGAGAAATAGGAACCAAAAGAATAAAATATTAAATTATCAAGCTGCTTAGCAAACAGCAGCGTCATCTGAAATCTTCTGGGTTCATCTTCCTTCAGTTAGTATATAATTAGTACGTAATCCTTGAATGCATAACCTAAAATTTTTATGATCCGTAGACTTTATTTGAATCAACAGCCAC
Source organism: Pyrus x bretschneideri (assembly GCF_019419815.1). Classification (NCBI taxonomy): domain Eukaryota; kingdom Viridiplantae; phylum Streptophyta; class Magnoliopsida; order Rosales; family Rosaceae; genus Pyrus; species Pyrus x bretschneideri. Next base: position 6,785,181 of record NW_025999402.1, read on the forward strand.
ATAATTTTATTTTGAATTTCTGATAGATAAAACAATTCAGTAAGAGCTAAACAGAAAACTAGAACATTACTCCCTAAAAGTAATAACTTGAGTGATATATCTGGTAGAACCCAATATTTAAATTACTAAATTACAGTCAAGTATCCCAATCCAAGAGTCATGCACACAAATAAATCCTTAGATAGGATGGTCGAGGGAAAACAGTTTATCTAGCATTGGTAACTATTGACTCACTAAAGATCAAATAAGCTAGTATTTGGTGTGTGAAGATGGGTGCAAGAGTGTCAATATGCACTTTGACGAAAATGAGACTCAAAAATATTTCCACACTGAGAACACGAATACAAAATGGAAAGAATGACATGTAGACAAGTTAAAAGAACCCCTACCATGACAAATTCAACTCCTATATCTGGACGGTCAAACTGAACCCTGCACTTATCATGATCAACGGTGAGCACACTTCCATCATGAACTTCTCTTGTTTTAGGATGTAGAGCAATTACTCGTTGCCCAACTGATAAGGGTCTTGCTAAATCTGTTGGGAGTCCTTCCCTAACACCAGTACGAAGCTCAGCATAATGTTTCCTCACAGATTCCCGATATTGTTTAAGTTTCTCCCTTTCTTCATGTAGAAAGTGCTCAGAAAACCTTCGAGGTTTGCCAAGGGAACTGCAACGTAGAGAAAGCAATGAAACAATCTTCAGTAAATATTTTCACAATTCACATATCATATTCTATCTAAACTAGTTGAAATATGTACCTTCTAATGACACCCCATTCAACACGAGTTAGTCTCGGAATGTGTCCCAGTCCAACATGATTTAAGTACTCCTCAAACTCCCTTTTGGCAAACCAAGGGTAGTCAAGTGCGCTATAAAACCACTCAAAAGTGCACCATCTACGTACTAAATGTGATGACAAGCAACAAGATATCTTTTCCTGCAAATTGGTTATATGAGAAAAGAATACTTTGGTTTTAAACATGGAAAAATTTACAGAAAAATAGGGAGCATGACTTTACCTTTAGATGGAGTGCTCTGTCCTGCACTGAGTTTGAGCGTGTGATAAGTTGATTTTTCAATTTTTTCTCGCAAGACTTCTCTTTGGGGTGCAACGTTCTGGGTATATACATTTTACGTCTACTTGTTTGTTTCGTTGGCAAATTAACTTGGCTTGAAGTGGGAGCTTGTGCGGTCGATCCCGTTAAATCAGTCACTGTACGCCTCTGATCGCTATTCAAAGATCCTTCCAATGATCTGGCTGATTTCCATTGTTTTGAAGGCGTAGAGATTTGATTGGTGCGTTTTCCTTTAGTCACTGGTTTATTTTCTTCTTCACCACAGCCCTACAACATATAGCATGGGAAATGAAGTAAGACATGACTCAAACATAACTCAAACAAAATTACAGGTAAACAATCATTTACTTTCATTCAATATAACGTCCAGCTCAAAAGATCCACAATTTGAAGCTATACTGTATGTGTATATATTGTCCTGATGGAAATGGACTGTTACTACGTTTGGTGCAGAAAAAGGACCATAAATGCAAGTGAAAACTAAAAACATACTAAAATTTATCATGTTGAAAATGATACTTCTTATTGGATAACACAAATATATAATTATATATTTCAAAATATCCAACAAACTTACTACCATTTTATATAATGGTACAAATATAATACATTTTTTTAATGGTCATATCCTATTCTTTCAAGAATTGCTATATTGTTATATTATTATCATGGCTATACATGCTTCATATATAGGCCCATAACTACAAGACTTGGAATCCAAAAAGTAACCACAAAATATTGGCTCTTAACAGAAGACAGGAGAAAACATGTGCAAATGTGAAGAAAGATGATCAGCATACATACCTCAGTCTTTGAAGGTTCATTCATATCAGAATCCATATGAGCATCAGCATTTGATATCTGAACGTGAACAAGAATTGTCGGTCGTCACCAAATAACCAAACAGTTGATGAAAAAAATTAAGGTAAGAGAGATTCCAAGAAAATTTAAATTGATAATCAACCTTCATTGCTATGTTTACCTTTGGTATTGAAGACTTCCGTTTCCTTTTCAATATTTTAGTGGTAGACAGAAGCCGTTGTTCCGATTCAGAGACAGCATTCATATCAACTGCTGGATCCCTCCCAAGTTTGGATTTTTTGGAATTGGAACCCTCAACTCCAGAAATTGTGTAAGGCACTCTATGTTTTACACTGGGGATTTTATTTTTGTTTCTGAATTGGCTTGTAGATGTGGCTTCAGGGACACTAAATTTATCTTCTGCATCAACATTTGCCCCTTCATCTTTCAACTGGACAGATGATCCTATATCCAACAAATAAGGATAACATCATACTTTAAGAGAAAACATTTGATCATTTAACCATGCATAATAGATGTGCAAAATTAACAATTGCACCCAGATAAAAATATGAATCCCGAGAACAAAGTGCAGTCTAAAACGCTGCACTAAACTATTATTTCATGAATTCATCTAAGTCATTTTTCTTCAAATTTATCCATCCTCTAAATGCAAATGGATGTCCCAATAAAGTTATAAGTTGATACCTGTTGATCTATTTTCCCTATATATAGATAAAATGTCTCACTAACACCCATCTAGGAAATTTCCTAAGCAACAATCTACATACCAGATTCCATTGATTCCGGCATCATCAGAGACAAATCAGCTAAGGTTTGCAGAGCATCCAAGCATGAGCTTTCATCTGCGAGAAGAAGAATTGCAATATCAATACATCATTAAAAGACATATACAGCAACCCTCAATACATATAGCAGGTTGTAAACCTCAAGCTGCAGAAGTAAGGATATATAGTACATGGTACTAAAAATTTAAAAAAAAAAATGCAATTGCTGGAATTCAAAATTAAAATGGTTATTAAAGGTGCCTGTGCAATTAGGTGTGTCTATGCCCCTGATTGTCATATTAACAAATTGTATGCATAAATAATATACACAAATAATACGTAAATGTACAAAAATATGGTTGGATTCAGTGTTTGTCCTCTAGGTTCTAAAATCATATCTGAAATCAGCACAAATAATATGTGAATGTAAAACAATGTGACTGAATTGTACTTCAACAACCACTACTTCTCATAATTTTAAGAAACAAGCACTTGCATTCCTTTCCAGTTCCTGTATATGGCAGTGTCTCCTAACAAGTTAAGTTCGTTACAGACTTCAAACGGAAAAGGACAAGCAAAACTCCAAAACAAAGAAAAACCATATTCCAGAAGATAAAGATAACATCATGCCATTTATTTCAACTTTCAATTGCATGAAAAGAAAAAGAAGAAGAAAGTAACAATTAAATAGTCATCATTCTCCAAAGATATATGAAAGACCTTAGAACAGGAAAACAATATATAATGTGCATAAGCAAAATTACCTCCAAAATAAAGTTTCTTGCTCTCCTTCCTTTGACCTTGTGGAGAAGGTCGTTCCCCTTTTGTATTTGAAACTTCACTATCATCTATCGCCCTAGAACTTACATTAAGTCCTTCAGTGCCACTGCATGCTTCCCCGCCATCATCAAACTGATGATTCCCACTGTGTTTAACTTTCCCTCTCTTTTTATACAACTTGTTCCCCTTCGAAGGCATTTCTACTGTACCTACACCTTCTAACAAATCTCCGGCATCGTCTCCAGTTTCAGCGCCCCCACTTCCCAAACTACCTTCCAACCAGTCTTCATCCACTGAAGCACGACGAAGATTGGCACGAGCTTTCCCTGGTGGTGGATGCTATATTACATAAACAAAAGAGAATCAAATCATTCAGTTCAAAATCTCTATGAATAAGGCAACAAATGTAGGGCCAGAACAAGTGAAGCCATATTATGTACCATTCTTCCTGAGCTCTGGACAGAAGAAGATTTTATATGCACAGGTCTTCCGTATGGCGTTTGAGAAACTTGGGGAGAGCCTCCTCTTTGCGAAGCCTCAGTCAATAATGCTGCCACATGCGCAATATCATCATCATTGTCCCCCTCTGACTTCCGACCCTTTTTAATTGGAGAAACATAAGCTTCCCTATCATCTTTCTTATGCGGATACGAAATTGGGACTCGAGGTGTCCTCTTTCCAACTGCACGAGGCTGGTCACCTGATAAAAATTTGCGTCAAAAGAACAGAAGGCAAGCTTCAGATGATAATCATTTTTCTATTATGTACATCATCAGAAAAAAATATTCAAGACAGTTCCCATGATCATATACTGACACCAAACAAAAATATGAACTAGCACTGCACCAGGCTACATGCATGTAAACATTTTCCAATTGTTTTTAATTTCTGTGGATTCTCATGAGCGCTAAGAAAACATCTCCTTCCAAAGAATAAAAATAATTTACTACTACACTGAAATTTAGGTTTCAAACATGGAAAAGAAATTCTAAACAAATATGACTACATTAGTCAGAGTCAAAATCAATCAATCACTGAAACCATTTGAGCATCATTGGGTAGCAATAAAATTATCGCAGAAGACCTTCCAACCTATCAAAAGAAGCCCCAACCCTCACTCTCCCCCACCAAAATAAGGAAAAAAGTTCTTCCACCTTCTATGGTATCACATATTCAACAAACCAAACTTTTTATGTTATTTTTCTTATTCCCTATCAGGTTTAACTCTGCAATCAGCATATTAATCTTCAGCCTTGCAAAAGAAAAGGATATGAGGTAAAAGAACAATTAGTACAAAGATATAAATATAGTTGATTAAGCACCAGTATGATGTTCATCACATAAGGTATCATACCATCAAGCTTTCTCCTTTTTAGTAATGATAGGCATCCTTCAAGCGATGCACTTGGATGAGCGTGTAAAACATCTTTCGAGACACTGGGCTGATCTTTCCCAAGCTTGCGTTTCTGCGGCTTTCGAGAAAATCCTAAATCATCATTGCTCTCTCTTTCACTATCACTGCCTTCCTGTCAATTCAGAGGTACGAAATTGGGTTACAAAGAGAACCCTGATGAGTAGAAATATTCAAGTTCATACTAATATAGCACATACAAGACTACATAATGTGAAAAAGGAGAGCTTTAACGACACTCATTGTTTCATGTGCACTGTGACATTGCCAGTAAACTTAAGAGCCCATGAAGTGCATCAAATCATATCAACAGTAACCCTAACAGGTAGTAGTTTTGGAAATTGGAATATCATCTTCAAGTATAAACCCAACATTTCCAAATAATGTATAAAATCCAAAACCAGGGGACAAACTTGAAAGAGTAATCCAATCTCACCATAACATTATAGTGATCTGTCATCATCGCTTTAAGGCCAACTACAGAAGCTGTTCCCTCTGGCAATGACAAATACGCCTGAAATCAGAAGCATAAACAATTCATATTGTCAGAAATGGTAAAAGACCACCTTATAATGAAAGTTTAATAACAAGGTTGAGGTAGTATCATGGACCACACGTACTCGGTTCATATTGTAAAGAGCCTCCACCATCTCAATGCTTCTGTTGCGCACTGCAGCAGCCACCTAGAAATCCACAGAAATCAAATATCTAAAAGATAAGGGAGTAAATAAAACAGAAAGTGCATAAAAGAACAATTCATTTTAGTATAAACAACTATTAGTCAGACATTAAAGGACGCAAAATGAAATTTGCTTACAATATGATTCACCAAGTACAATGCGATTAGCCTAAAGCTGATATATGGCAATAGCACCAGCAATCAGCTTTAGTTGTCTACAAATTTCCAAAGGCAAACTGAATCAGGAAATCAAATATGAGCATACCTTCCGCCAATCTTTTCCATATTTTCTGTATGCATCATAAAAACGCTGAAGCTCTCCATTGCTCCACTGCAATCCCAACTTATCAGATAACTTTCTCTTCTATGAAAAAAATTTGAACAAAGAAAATATCAGTTGATTTATGTAATCAGTCTTCACAAGTGCTGAAATGAAAAATAAATAGGAGTTACCCGTTGCTTCTTTTTGTTTGACCCTCTGCCATATTTCTCCGGAGATGCCTCATTTACAGTTGCATACCGCTTTACACCTTTGGCTTTTCTTGTTGGGGCCATGGCAAAGTTCACGTATCTGAAGCACATAACACAAATCAGAGAACTGCATATGTGCCGCTGATTTAAAACATCTCCTACCCAGTGACACCAACTACAGTTCGACAACCAATACCCCAATCAAAAAAACTTAAACAGTATGTTTTCTCTTCAAGAACAAGCCAAAACAAAAACCTCTTTTCCCTAAAACAAATTCTCCGCCCAACTCAATATTCCAATAAGATCTATAGCCTCAAATAAGATCTATAGCATCAAACAACAAGGTACAACCACTTCAAAAAATTAAATTTTTTTTATCGTTGTTTTCTCATCGAAAACCAAACAGTCTGCGAAATTCAATTCAGCCTCAGCACAACGCGCACACCCGAATGAGCATCAAACAAGGTACAACCACTTCAAAAAACTAAAAATTTTCTTATGATTATTTCCTCATTGTAAACTAAATTTTCGAAAACCAAACTGTCCGCGAAATTCAAATTCAACCTCAGCACAACGCACACACCAAATTCGTTTTCGGAAAAACCCTCAATTGCCCAAAATCCCACCACACTTTGAGATCGACTCCCAAAATTCAAAAACCCACTCCACATGCAATCACTGACGCCGATTAAACTGGTTCAAAAGAACCGCTTCCCACAACCACTTCGAAAATCAGCAGAAACGAAACAAAAAAAAATTCAGAGCTATTTCTCAAAACATTAACTCCCAAAATTTCAAATTATTCCGAGCCGACAACCCTTTTTCAAAGCCCTAAAAGTTACAGATCGGAGGCACTTACTGGTCGTAGGGTTTATGCAGACCCGAATTGAACCATCAGGGAGATGGCAGCGGCAAGGGAGCTCTAGAGAGAGAAAGTGATTCGGAGGTGGAGAGAGAGAGAGGGACTTCTAGAGAGAGGCAGAGTGGGTATTTTAGAGAGAGAATGAGATAGAGAGGAGGCGTTGCCGCGAAACTTGAATATAAAGGTGAGAGGGCAGAGCCAATGAAAACCAATTTTCTTTTATTTTTTTGAATTTGTTTTCCATTGGATTTTTCACAGGAGATGAGGGTAAAGGAGGAGAGTACGGAGTTTGTATTTGTGGGGGTGATGGGATCCGTACACGTGGAGACGGTGAGGGATCTGGAAGGTTTGGGTCCGGTGTTGGTGTTGGGTTTCTGTACGACTGAGTACAGGGGATTGGATTTGAAAATATTCTGGACGCGTGGCTTATCAAATTTAGTGCAATTTAAAGGAAAATGATCCCCTTCGGATCCCCTTTCTGGGGATCTAAAGATTCATCAATCACAGCCGTTCATCTACATCGTACGGTTAAAAATTATTTAAAATTTAAAATTAAATATAAATAGTATCTAATAAAAATGTCTGCATGATATATGATAAACGGTCGTAATTGATGGATTTCCTGGATCCCGACAAAGAGGATCCGGGAGGATCATTTTCCCAATTTAAATATCAGGTAGATTCCTTTCTTATGGGCTTGGGCCAGGCTCAACTTATTGGATAACGGAGACAGTACTTTGCCCATTGTCACAGGTCTTGCAATGCGACTGGTTTTCTTCGGGTTCGGGTTGATTTGAGGCTCGCTTGAGATTGATTCTCCGTTTATGCGTGTCATCCTTACCCAGAGGCCACGGTAATCTTCTCTATGTTGTTCTAATTTTATCGGATGTCCCCGAAGGGACTGCTTGTGATTGATTCTAGAATGGCTAAAGTGTTTTATGATGAACGAAATATTTACCAATTATGTTTGACAGAAAAAACTTTGTATTTATACATACGAACCAATTCTCGTCAATTAAATCCAGAAGTTTTACATAAACGGCAAGCAAAACTTACAGTGGTAAGATGCACAAGTAACCATTAAAATTTACAAAATCGGAACCTAAAATCTGAAGAACTTGCATCGAAGTAAGCTTGATTCAGTATGTGAGACAAAGCTAGCTCAACCTGGAAGCCTGCTTGAGAAAAAGGACTAGTTACAAATTGCAACCGCGCGGATCCTGCATTGCAACGGAACTGAATTTCTGATATGATGAAACTTCCTTCTGATACATGGAGAAATTGAAACTGGTAAAAGAGTGGTGCATCTGATCCAGTACGTGCTGCCAGTAAACTGGAAACCGACCCGGTTCCAGCTTGGATCGCTGGCACTCCATTCCATCTGTATGAGCTGCAACTGTTTGCCTCATGAACCAACTATGAAGCATCAGCAAAGCGTACCAATCACTGCCATTCCTATCATGGAACATGGATCTATCTTTCAATAACGCGTCTGCTGTTTCTAAATTCTTCAGGGCCCCTGTCCTTGTCCCTCCCATATTCATTAACCCTTCCACGCTGCTGCTTTCCAAATCCTTCTCTCCTAGGTCCCTTAAATTTATGTACATTGTCCCCTCTGTTACTCATTCTTTGCCCATCAAAATCATTCCCCCGAAATCCTTTGTTATTACTGCAAGATCCTCATGCTGATCTATCAAAATCATCATTGAACGAGTTCCTCCCACGACCATTTCCAAATCCTTCTCTTTTAGGACTGTTGAAACTCCGAGTATCGTTACCTCTGTTACTCATTCTCATCCCATCAAAATCATTCCCTCGAAACCCTCTATTATTACCACGAGACCCTCGTGTTGCTCCATCAAAATCATCGTTGAAAGAGTTTCTCCTACCACCCTTCATTCCATTGGATTCAAATTGTGTCTCTCTGGTAAAGTTAGGGCCGCCACGGCCTTTGATATTGTTTTCTTTATTCCTTCTTGGCCTATTTTTATGAGATTGAAAACCATTGTCTGATTCTGAACCAGAAAGTGAATCATCTTCCATATCGAAATTTCCTCTCCTCTCAAAACCTTTTCTCTTAGAATCCAAATTATTTGATTTACCTCGCCTGGCGCCAAATTTTTGATCTAGATCATCATCCAACATCCCAAGCTCATCATCAGAACCGAAGCTTAATCTCTTGGATGGACCAGGTGTAGTTCTACCCCTACCTCTTGATCTAGAATCGGCAACATGACTAGATTTCCAGTTGGGATGGACTGAAAGCTCTTTGTCAAAATCTACATCAAGTTCATCATCATCCGAGACAGAATGCAGCCCTTTGACGTGTAGGCTTAGATGGCTTATTGTATGAAGATGACTTTGTTCTTCGACGACCTTGTAAGCTATTGTCAGAGTTTTCAATGTCTTCTGATTCGGACCCTTCAAACTCAGAAAAATCAATTGAAGCATCCTGTGCTGAAGTTTTATTTTGAGTGTCTAACTCATAATTGTCAATATCATCATCGAAATCATCAAACCCTCTCCCTGGCCTAATAGTATCAGCTTCGGAGTATTCTTCATTGTTGCCCCTTGGTACTCTGCTATCTTTACTCAAATTGTATTCACGGTGTCCAAAATCTTGTCCTTGAGCCTGGTTACCAAGAGAATTTTCATCCCTCACTGAAGAATCTGCATACTCAAAAGCAGCAACATCTGCTCCATCTGACTCATTGTCATCAAAATTAAAATTCCAGGCATTAGCGTCCCCATGAAGAACAGCTGTCTTCTCCATTCTTGTCCTAGGGCCACGCTGCACTTCTTGCACTTTGTTCTCCAGGTATTCATCCGGTGGTCGCTTGCAATCACAATGAAACCATGCCATATTTCTCCTATAATTTTAAGAAATTGCACCTGCCATATAACAAGACATAAGGAAATCAATAATCTCATAAACTAAAACTAAAATAATTATGTATTTGAGGATGAGAAATAAAAGATCACGGGAAAGCCAACAGCCGAAAAATGCCAGGTTTCGAAAAGATCACAGCCGAGTAATTAATTAAGATCAATTCAAATCTATTAAGAGCACTGCACATAAAATTTTAATAGTACTAGAATGATGTCTTACCCAGGGCACTCCCATTCTCCTGGAAGCAGTTGTCTCTTTGGACGTTTGGCATCACATTGGAGGCAGATGTTGTTCTTGGCAAAATTCATGAAATCGCACCTGATACCAACATTCAAGATCATGAGCATTGTAGAAATCACAACTTTCATTACAAATTTCCGAAAGCATATTAGCTAATTCAATTCAACCATGCTTCTTAACAAAAAAATTATCAATCAGCTAAGTTAATGGAAAGCCATTTATGGGATATAAACAACATAACTATTAACTATTCCTCAAAGAAAGTCCCATTATTCTGGTCCAAGGAACTTCTAATGATGCCTAAAAGCTTGGTATGTAAAATATTAGACCTGGCAGAGAAATTTTCCCCAAGGAAAGTGTCATATAAAACGTACATGTATTTTCCAAAAAACCACCACCAAAGTATTAATTGTACAAAACAAATAAATTTGGCCACGATCCAGAAGAAACATACTTCGAGCATAGCCAGTCCCCTTTTTTCATCTCAATGTCATCCCGTAGAACTCGTCTTCTTGGAGGGGGAGGAGGCTGCTTTACTTTTGGTGGTGGCTTTTTGATTACCGGAGGTGGAAGATTAGGATCTATTGGAACAGCACTCAGCTTGACAACCTGATGAAGCAACTTACGGACCACAGTCTTGACAGATTTTTGTTTCAGAAGTGACTTATTGACCAATGATCCATTAACAGGATCAAATCCATAAGTCAATAAAATACGCATTATATCAATAGTTTGTGCCTCGTCCTCTTTGTTAGTAATCATATATGCTATTTCACAAGAATTCCTTAAACTGCAGGAACTGCAAACCTGGCATATGAATGAATACTCATTAGTTGAAAATGATAATTAAGCAATCATATCTATGTGACCAATAAATATGAGGGTGAGGCCAAATAAAATACCTTTCTGATGTTACATTTTCCAATAAAGGGCATGGCACAATATCAACAAGTACGACGAGAAATTCTCAAACGATCTCTCATTACTTAATAGTCAATGGAAAGTCATTTGTAATATGCTAATAGCAACCAACCTATTTATTTACTCAGATCTCAAATGGTAAAGCCATACTTATGACATAAGAGGTTAGCCTCCAGAGTCAGATCTACGCAAATGATCTCAGCAGTTAGATGTAAGTTTTATAAGCTTGCAATACAAGGAATTATTTTAAGTAATACTCACATCTCCTTCATCAAGATGGGTATGCTTCCTTAATAGTTTTGATGAGAAAACCACCTTCTTGTCCGTACTCGGGCATCCAAAACCCACCAAAACTTGAATATCCTGTCTCGACAAGGACCTGAAATTACTCTACTGTCTCAGAACTTCTCAACCATACTTGCATTAAATGCACCATACGAAAACCAACACATGCTTAAGCAATAGCTACTTATACAGAAGAGAGCAAATTGAGCACTTATAGGATCATCCATCAATTAATCGAAAAGAAACAGACTTTTAATCATAACACTACTCCATTCACCCAAATTGTGCACTTTTATAAGCTTGCAGTCATGATTTGTTTTGCATACAACCAACTAAAACACCATTTTCTTTAGCATTACCTTATGATATCGAATCGGTCCTTCCCGAAATTAAGACATGCTGTGTGGACAGCCTTGAAATCCTTGAAATCAATACCTCGGGCATCTTCCTCCGCTGGAAAAACAGCTTCAGAGGGATCAAAGCCGATATCTTGGACCACTCTGTCCTCGTCCACGCTCCTGTGATCAAAGTAGGTCTGCTGCACCAGCCTCTCCATCAGTTCAATCCACTCCGGCCACGGGTGCACCACCTCCACCTCCTGCTTAGCCACCACCGGCTTCTCCACCCTCTCCCACCCGGTCAAAACCGATACAGAATCGACCAAATGAGCATCATATCCACTCTGATTGCCAACTCCCATCCCTAATTCCGGGTCAATTTGGGACTTTTTCGATTCACGCCAAGGTATGATTTTCTGGCGGGTCTGATCCTTCTCGGAGCGTTCTTTCTCGATGGCGTCGATTTGGTCGAAGACGAAGCTCAGGCGAGCGGAGAGGGAGGAGGGTTTTGGGTCCGCGGAGGAGATTGGGGTTGGGAGGTGGAGAAGGGTTTAAGGAGAGAGGAGAACCGGAGGGGGTTTTGGGTTTTGGGAACAGCGAGATAGGCGTTTGAGGAGGAGCAGGGAGTATGGAGTCTGTGCCATTCTTAGAGAGAGAGAGAGAGAGAGAGAGAGAGAGCTCAAATCCTTAAACTCTCCATGGATGACGAGAGGGAGGGAGGGCAAGGAGAGGACGAAGGTAAGCTTAAACCCTACAATGGGCTGTATTTTTGGACAACCTACAGTGGGCTTTTTTTGGAATAATAAAATTACTGATTTGGGCTTGATTTGTAATTAAGGTTAAAACTTGTATTTCGAGATTTGACGAGACGTTCAAAATATTAATTTTTTTGGATAAATTATATAAAATTATCTCAACTATTGATGTCACGACATTTTTATACCTTATCTTTTAAAATTGACAATGTCATACTTCGTCTTTAGAAATTGGTCCAATGCTATACCTTCCGTTAGCCTGGCCATTAATTTGTTAGTTAAGTGCTGAAGTTACTTGATCCAGACCCCACTTTCTATTAAAATAATTAAAAATATATTAAAAAAAAATCATTTAATATTTTTTAAATATTAAAATAATAAAGAAAAGTTAAAAAAAAAAAAACAAAACAAAACCTTTCATCCCTTTCCCCCTCCCTCCTTCCCCATCTACCTGCTGGAACCCAGAAAAAAGAAGAAGAGAAAAAATAAAAATAAATAAATAACAAAACTTCATCCCTTCCCCCCCCCCTCCCGGCCCGCATCCTTCTCTCTTCTCCCCCATCCCCACCCCCCCACACCCAAGCCCATACCTGCAACCCAAAAAAAAAGAAAAAAAAAGAAAAATCCCAGATCGTCTTCCCTTTGTATCCACCCTTCGCACCCCCCCTCCCCGCGGAATCGGCTTGGCGAACGGGATCTGGGGTTTTTATTTATTTTTCTTCTTCTTCTTCTTCCTCCTTCTTTTTCTTCTTTCTGGGTTGCAGGGGGTTGGATTTGTTATTGTTGGGGGGGGACGAACTGGGTTTCTTCCTCTCCTCCTTCCTTCTTCTTCCTCCTCCTTCTCCTTCTTCTTCTTCTTCTTCCGCTGGGGGAGGGGGGGCGGGGTTGGGGGCTGTTGGGTTTTCAATTTTTTTTTTTTTTTTTTTGTTGAAGATTAAGCAGGGAAGAAGACGAAGATGGGGAGAGAGAGAAGGGGGGAGGGGGTGGAAGGGACCAAAGGTTTTGTTTTTTGTTTTTTAACTTTTCTTTATTATTTTAATATCTAAAAAATATTAAATGATTTTTTGTTTTTTATTTTTTTTAATTTTTTAATAGAAAGTGGGGTCTGGATCAAGCCACGTCAGCATTTAACTGAAAAATTAACGCCAAGTAACGAAAGGTATAACATGACACAAATTCGTAAGATGAGGTATGACATTGTCAATTTTAAAAAATGAGGTATGAAAGTGTCGTGACACCAATAGTTGAGGTAATTTTTTGTCATTTACCCAAACTATTGAATAATTCGACTTTTTATATATTAAAATAGTGCACTTGGATTTGTCTTCAATACTCTGCACCTAGTGTTCTAAAAATCGGCCTAGACGCTGTCTAGGCGCTAAGCGGTGAAGGCCCACTCCGATTTTTGGTAAATCGTTTCAAAAAATCAATCTGGAGCTAGGCGGTCTTAGGCGGCTCCTAGGAGGAGGGCTAGGAGGCACCTAGGCCATTTTTTAAAATATTTATTTATTTATTTTTTTATTAATTGTGTACTTTTTTTCTTTTTTGGTTTCATGGTGGTATACTTATGGAAATGATGTACCTAATTTAAAAATGATGGATTTACTACAAGTTCATCCAATAGTGAAACGAATTGGAGCACTTTTGAGGGGATACATACAAGGAAAAGAAATAAACTAGTTGCAACAAGGTTAAATAATTTAGTCTATGTCCAATTCAATGCAAGGATTATAAACAAGAAGAATTTAGTCTATCATCAAAATCCTCCTCATTATGATTATATGCTTACTGTTTTTTAAATATTGAACTTTTTGGATGTATATAATTTGTGTATTCTTCTACTTCTATTTTTGCATTTTATCATTCTTTTATTATCCATACAAGTATATTTTTTTCAGGTGTAAATATGCACTTATTTACAAGATATATAATAAATTTATATAAATCTGCTTAGGCCGCCTAGGCTTTAGGCCCCTACCCGCCGCCCGACTAGCGCGTAGCGATTTTTAGAACCTTGTTCGAACCTGGTGTTTGATTAGCGGTAGCTAAAGTTTAATATCCCGGGATAAGATTGGGATATTATTAAAATTAATATTTGATTAGATATTTGATTATAGTCATTTTACTAGATATTCACGTTCGTAAATAGGCAAAAGATAAGTAGAATGAATGAGATATAGCAAAAGACGCGAAGACAGAGTAGAGTAGAGGTGGAGGAAAGTGTTTTCACGTGTTCAAAAAGGTTTTCGTCGAAAGAAAGTAAAATTCAGAAATTGTTTTATGATTAATTCTATTGATCTCAGTTATATTAAGTGATTTTCATACATCATTTTTACCTTTTCACATAACTCTTTTTCTTTTTAGTCATTGAACTGAATAAGTTGAACAAAATAACGATAATTAAACAAAAATGTATAAAAAATGTGTATGTTTATCATTTAACTTTTCGTCCAATAACAAACCCCAAAGACAAGCATTGCCAAGTGCTTATGGTAATAATTGTATATTACCCCGGATATGCAATGGATCACAAGGATCGTTTATAATTGAAACTTAAACATCGAAGACGAGTTAAATGACTTAGAATTTCCTTAATTTTTTCATTCACAGATTCTTTCCAGCAGACAAACCCCAGCATGTAGCAAGCAAAAGAAAGATAGCAAATGAATTCTGTGATGATTCGTGCATGCATGCGTCCAAAATCCGACGCATGAAACTAACTGCGTTGCCTTGCTCCAAAAGATTTGTATGTAAAACAAGAAGAAATTTTTTATTATCCCGAGAACACGCCTGTTGTATTAAGTATTACACTACAAGTAATTAGATACTTAAAAATAAAATTCAACTACTTATATTCTGACACTTAATATACCGAATCGTGTTTCTACCGTATTTAAAATTTCTTGAAAACAAAAAAGGTTGTCGTACGTAGGCCCTGGAGTCATGCACGTGTCAAGCCATGCAGTCCTCCAAGTCGGAATTAGATCCTCTCCGGATCTCCTCATTGGGGATCCAGGGGATCAATGAATAATAACCGTTCATCAAAGATCGTACGGCCAATTGAATGTTTTTTGGTCCCCGTGGTGAGAGAGTAATTGGAAGATAGCCCCCGTGGTGAAAAAATTCGGATTTAAACCCCCATGGTGAACTCCATTAGGATTTAAGCCCAAAATTAACATTTATGTGAACTCTCCGTTAACCCAAAATTAACAATCCCACCCTTCTCCCAAAGATTTCATTGGATTTTAAAACCATGAAGTCTGATGTGTTCAATCTCAATGTGTCTTGCATTTTTCTCCTTGTTTCGTATTTGAATAGCTGCAACCTCAATCTTTTGATTAGAAAAGCAAAAGAAGAAAGAAAAATTGTGTGAGCGTTGAGATAGAGAGTGCAATCAAAGCAGCAACATTCTTACCATCAAATAAATGGCACCAAAAAAATCCAAATCCATCTTCCATCCAAAAGAGAAACCCATTTTCATGTTTCTTCATTCTCCATAGACGCATCCAACAGAAGAAACCCATTTCCCTGTAAATGAATACCACTACGTATTTTGGATTTTTGTCGCCAATTTTCTCCTCCAATTGTTTATAATTGTAATATTCATTTTCGTTTTGCTTTTTGCGAGCAGAAAATCACAATCCTTTTGTAATCTAACAACTGAAAGGTCTTCTTTGAAATCATTTTTTTCTCAAATGGGCATATTTAGGGAATTCACTGATTAATGGACAAAAGATCTTTGAATGGAATCGAAGCATGGATCAACGAATTCATAGTCTTGGATGAATGACTTTTTTTCTCTTTTGGTTATGAAGTTGAATGGGTTAACAGACAGATGAGGAAGATGTTAATTTTGAGCTTAAATCCTAACGGAATTCATCACGAGGGTTATCTTCCGATTACCCTCTCACTACGGGAACCATTAATCCAATTTAACCTTTTTTATATTTTTAAAAGTAAAACAATCTTGTTTTACGTGAAAAATATAAAAAAAAAAAAATTGTAACTGCACGATCTTTAATGAACGTTTATTATTCATTAATTCCTGAAATCCCTAATGAGCGGATCCGAGAGGATCTAATTCCCTAAGTCTTCCTTGCTGCTGGGACCTTTGGATGCATTGGCCAGTGTGACACTGATACACGTTGGACTGGTCACGTCCATTGTTAATTCATACAATGTCAATTTTGCATGGGTATTTTTCGCATAATATCTGTCCCATGCAACAAGCCCCTCCCCCTCTTATTAATAACCACCCAAGAAGCTTTCTTACGATTAATGCGCCAAGTTGACGACATTATTCGTTTATTATGCGCTAAGTTGATGGCAATATTCTTTGAATAAACGAACTTAGAAAGTGATTCACCTGTCTAAAAGACATTTAATAGACATGTTAACGGCATCACACGTTAAATAAACATTAGTCGTGTATTTAAAAAGTGATTCATTTGTCTAACTTATAGCAGAGTAAATTAGTGACAAGGGAACAACTCTCCGATCTCTCTCTCTCTCTCTCTCTCTCTCTCTCTCTCTCTCTCTCTCTCTCTCTCTCTCTCTCTCTCTCTCTCTCTCTCTCTCTATTTTTGGTTTTTTCTAAAAGATATTTGAAGTATACCAAATTTGGCTTATGATTTGATTGTGAAACACTGTAATTTTACTAATGCTAGACTAGAAGCAAACTAATTTTTCCACCATGAATCCATCCATGATCCACGAAGAACTGTTAGGCATTGGATTGCCATGTACGTGCCGCATATTTACTTGGAATAATGACTACAGCTTTCTGCAACACACCCACCACCCTGTTGGCAATTTAAATTTTAAGAGTGGAGATGCTATATATCTTTTCCATAACAACCTCTTCGAAATCATCAAACATCAAAGACCCATCCACTATTGAATTAAGATCTGGGACAGTTTGAATTAGACCAATTAGAAAATGGATGAGAGCAAGTGACGAACGGAACAAAGAATTCAGTCACTTATATTTGTTTTGAAAATAAGTCACAAACGTATGCAATATTCTATAATTCACTGTCACGAACACGATGTGATGAAGTGAAAATGACACTATGGAATATGGATGATGTTGCTCTCGAGGATTGGAAAAAAGGATGTGCTATTCACACATCTTATTTTACTTCTCACACACCCCTTGATAATTTATGTCCATTGATCTTTTTCAATTCATCTGATCCGGCGGCCAAAAATTAAAAAAAAGTGTGTGAAAAGTAAAATGAAGTGTGTGGATATCACATCTTTGGAAAAACTGAGGCGCATGCAGCAGGACCGTATTCGATTTCTTGCTTTTGATTGAGTTGCCTCAGGTCTTAATAATTATTATTTCTTTTCTCTAAGCATGCTTAAAATCATTACAGTAATAAATTGAAAATCTAACCACGAGCTGGTGATCTAGTGGTAAAGAGCGGATTGCGAGGCTTTATTCAAATTAAAAACTGGAGGTCTTAGGTTTGAAACCCGTTGTTAGTGTGGAAGCCAGACTTGTGGCCAGTGGAGGCTGAAATGCCTCTATGAATCTTCCCGCTCTTGGAATAAGTGGATAATCGTGATTTGCCACTAGCTGTCATCCTTAAAAAAAATAATAATAATAATAAAAAAATTAAATCGAAAATCTAATTTAAAATTCCCAGGCCATTCCTTTTGTAATGATTTTGTTGCGGGTATGATTGGTTTAGGGTTTATTATTAGCACGAAAAATATGCATACATATTTACCATAAACTCTAAACTCTAGGGTTTATTATTAGCACGAAAACCTTGCCTGCAAAGTGAGCATTTTGGTTTATTTGAATTTTTCATTGAATCTTTCCATCTAGGCGCGGCTTTGTCTATTGTTTGATCGTCTCATTAAACTTCCGTTCACAATTTTGTCTCGTTAAATTTATGTTAATCTAATCCTTATTGAAACGACATTATACTTATTATTATATCATTTGAAACGATATTGTGCATTTGCAATTATCACACAACCTAAGGCTCCTCGTAACTCACATAGAGCTTAGCCATGATCTGATGATCTATAAGTGATTCCATACTATAATATTAGGAAAATGATTTTTCCACACCATTTTTAACCTCTTATGCATCATTATTTAATTTTAGCAAGTTAATTTTGATTTATTCAATTTAATTACTACGTAAAGAAAAGTGTGAAAAGTTGGAATACGTGTGCGTGTCAAAGTCCCCCACCCACTGTTATTCCTAGCAGTAACCAAAGAGGCAAGTTACTGGCATATTTTTTTACCTCTGCGTATATTGATGATACCTAGGTAATCAGAGTGCATATCTTGACCGTCCAATACGATTAGTATAAAGTTGTTCAAATCCAACGGTTGGGATGATGATATGCATGCAGACGAGTACTGATGTAGAACTGTTCCTGGCATTAACTGTTTGGTTCATTGGTTGTCTTTTGCTTTCAGCCGAATAAGTTCTTTGCGTCTTGGCTCCAGGCATGCGTCAAGTCTTTGCAGTACGGTTACGATCTCCTCCAAAGATTTCATGCAACTAAAGAAAGCTTTACTGTTCTTCGTGTACCAAGAGACAAAGAAAGTTTTTGATAGCTCTATTTTTATTTATTTTTCATTGACATGACCGATGGAATGGTCACTCATAAATAAAGATTGCTCGTACGTTCACGAAAATGGGAAGATCGTGAGAAATCTAACCTACGATGATGTAAAGGAGAATGATTCTTTCCTCTTTAAATTTCACATTCCTTTCAGCCCTTATTTGAATGGTATTTTGGCTTCTATATAGAAGTAGAAAGACGAAAATGAGCAAGGAGAAGAGAGGAGGAAAAAGGATTTGAGGAGAAAAAAATCTGATTCCGGGTTTAAAACCAATCTATGAATATATGATTCCTACATATAACTATTAATTGTTGGACTAGAATCCTTAAATGACAAGGATTAGCTTTATTATTATTATTATATTTTAATTACATTAGGATTATTTCCACATCAGAGGGTTATTAAATCCTATATATATGGTAATCTTTACCCACAATTAGTAACGAGTTAATAATCTACACTAATCATGTTTTCCATAAAGCTGGTCATCTGTACGGTGTCCTATTAACCCGTTTTCTATGAATCTGGTCTTGTATACACACATCGATGTTACAATGATCTTATACCTATTAATTTTTTTTTATTTTTTTATTTTTTTATGATTTATAAGTATTTGTAAGTATGTAGTCAATACTCATACATGTTAAGCTTAAAAATTCACTCTACGTGACGGGACTTGTTGAGAGTTAAAAAACTCCTCAAGTTAAGACATAAGAAGTAGGTTGAAAGTATGAAAATTTGCCACATAAGGAGACATGTTAAGAACATGTATTTTACGTCGAAAAAACCGTATATATACTTATAAATAATTAGAATACTCTTCCATATTACGTACTAACTAATTTACGATGGGACCTCACTTTCTTAGCATTAATCTGACTTACATGCGTACAACGTGTGTCCTTGCTCTACTACGTGTCCTCACTATGTTATAACTAATGTATCATAATTTAAATTTGCCCTACTTAATGATCCTCTACTTAAACATGTGCTCTACTATATAAGGAAGCAAGAAGGGGAAGGATTGAAGCAGCCCTTCACGGAAGGTAGAGCTAGATACTGATGGAGGACGGAGCTCCTTTTAGTCCAATTCAGAGGGCTGAGGAGTGGCAAGAGCTGCCATCTCATGCATTTGGCTACCCCCTTAACATATTATTTTTCCAACCCTAGCCCGCTGCACGAATGTTAAGGGTTTGGCCTGGTGCATGGCGTGGGAGCAACTCCTTCCGTTCGCTTTGCCCACCCATTGGACTGAAGGGAGCTCCCCACCAGCGTCGGTTTCATCTCATCACATTTAATTTCATGAATTTCTTTTCTATGTCGTTTTATGTTGATTTTTGTTCATAGTCTAAAACTTCTATCTGTTGCTTTATCACCCGACGATTCATCTCACAAACCGGAACTCATGTGCTTAAATCGTCATGTATCTTATCTACGAAAATTTTATGGTGGGATATCGAATTTTTAACCATTAGTTCTTCGTCATTTTAACTTTAATCTGTTGTTAGTTTGATCCTTTCCTTTGTAATTGTACTTATAGTTGCAACTTGACTTGTGTGCGAATAGGGGTGCTAGTAAGGAGAAATTGCCACATGAGTAGTTCTTTGGTTCAAACACTGATGGCACGAACCTCAGCTTTCGATGATGTATGCGGTAGTTCAATCATCTATGCTCCCCGAGTTATCGTTGTATACTTACACTCCCTTTATTTTCCTTTACTTACATTTTTGCTGTTTTTGTTATTAAAACGGTGCAGGTACCGATGGCATAGTGGATGCCGTGTATGCGAAGAGTTATTTAGTACGTTGTTGTAGGTTTCACCCGTATTTTGTATTTACGGGATGGTAATATTATGGATTGTGTAAAGTATTTATGAATGCGGTTTCTTTGAATCTAGTGACTCTTTCTATTTACGAATGAGGAGAGGTGATTCGAACTTAACGAATGGAATGAACGCTCCCTTTTGCAGTTGAATCTATCGTTTTTTCTTCGTGTTTATGAATGGGGAGAGGCGATTCAATCTTTATACCTCCCCTAATATTGGAAAAGAAGTATTACTGGACTAACAACTATTTGGTAGAAATAAAATACTCTTAATCACGGGAATTACAAGCTCTTTTCAATCGAATCTCGAGCTCCATTGCACCGTATTTTACCAACCATGGTCGGCGATCATCTGAATTGCAGTTCAGTCGGGTGCGTAGTGTTTCAACCAAAATATGCAAATGGACTCAACTAACAACTCAACGTTTTTGCATGAGTAGAACCTGGGGACAATCGTTTGCGTATTAGTTTAAGTTAAGGAAATTAATTAGAATAGTCATTGGATTTGGATGGAGTACTTTAAGGCCATCTCCAACCGAAGGCTGGTCAGATGACTCGTTTTAACTCTCTGGTCTTCCAAAAAATTAATATTTTAATGAACAGTACATGATCATATTTGCCTTCATCTCCAACCGAGGGTCATATGACTCGTTTTAGCCCTGTTACAAAAAAATCGTCTCCAACCAAGGACCAAACATAATTTATTATTTAAAAACTACAACTTAAATTCAAATCCAACGGCTAAGTGACGTTAGCTAGTCGTTGGATTTGATTTGATTTTTTTTTTTTTTTTGCTATAAATAGGGTGGATATTGGGCTATAATTCACACAAATTTGAATTCAATCTATTTCAATTCAATCTCTTTCAATTCAAGTTTGCAATGAATTTCAACTTTGGATCCTCTTCGGATTCCAATTGGGGGTCCTCATCCAATTCCAAATTGGAAGAAAAATGGGTGCAGATGAGATGAAAAGATGAGGAGTCTGATGAAGAAGCTGAAGTAAGGCGCAACAAACAAAATAGAGCAGCAGCCATGGCTGCGACCATGGTGTGTCAGCCAACTGAGGAACAACCTCGATAGGGTGGCTCTATTGCTAGTCGTTCTTACAAACCACGAAACTAAGCGATGACGCATGTCAATCCGATGAACAACTACTTCAACCCCAACTCGATGTACACAAAAGAGGATTTCAGACGTCACTTTCGGATGAGGCGTCATGTCTTCGAGCGTTTACTTTGTGATGTCCAGCATGTCAATCCATATTTTCGACAGAAACGGGACAGAGCAGGTCACCTTGGTTTCTCACCTCATCAGAAGGTTACTGTTGCACTCCGAATGATGGCCTATGGCTCCCAAGCTGATTTGATGGATGAAACCCATGGTATGTTCAAAGTCTACATGCTTTGATACTCTTGAACAATTTTGTGACACAATTGTTCAAGTTTACAAAGATGAGTACCTCCACGAGCTAAATCAAGAAGATCTGGATCGGCTCCTTTGCAAAGCTGAAGGTCGTGGGTTTCCGAGCATGATAGGGTCATTAGACTGCATGTATTGGGATTAGAAGAACTATCCCACCGGATGGCAATGATGCTTCTACAAAAGGTCGAGAAAGCCAACTGTTGTGTTAAAGGCAGTTGCCTCGTATGACACATGGATCTGACATGCTTTCTTTGGAGTCCTTGGATCCCAAAATGACATTACAGTTCTTGGGCATTCAACCCTCTTCGATAGCCTAACAGAAGGTAAAGCACCTTAAATTAACTATTACATCAATGGTCGTCGATACAATATGGGGTATTACTTGGCAGATGACATCTACCTAAAGTGGGCGACACTTGTCCAAGCAATTCCAAACCCTAGGAATGACGCCGAAAAATTGTTTACCTTACACCAAGAGGCATACTGGAAAGATGATGAGAGAGCTTTCGATATTCTACAAGCACGGTGGAAGATTATCAACAAACCATCAAGAGGGTGGAGTCAAGAAAATTTGGACTCCATCATAATGCCTTGCATCATATTACACAATATGATAGTGGAGGATGAACGAGATGAGTATATTAATGGAGAGTTCGATGACGACCAAGACGATCTAAATAGGTCAAGAATGGCTCGTGCAAAAATATATGATGGGCCTAATTTGCCTTTCAATCTAAGAACCGGTAATATCTTTATAAATGAGTACATGATGCTATAGAATGATACGTTCCCGTACCACAAACAAGTACCTACAACAGGATCTTGTTACACATCTTTGGGCCAAAAGTAGCATGAAGTAGGCGTTTAAGTTTTATGTTGTTAAATGTTTTTAAAAATGTTGTTTAAGTTTCATGTTGTTAAATGTTTTTTTTATGTTGTTTAATGTTATTTAATGTTATTTAATGTTATTTAATGTTGTTTCATGTTACTTAATGTTAGTGTAATGTTTAATGGTTTAGAAGTTATAGGGGAAAAAAAAGAATTTTTACAATTTTTAAAACAAATTTTGTAAAAAAAAAAAAAAAAAACTGTATAAAAAAAATTAAAAATAACGGCTGGCTAACGTCAGCTAGCCGTTATTTTAAAAATTTGGCCTACCATTTCTGCCGGGTATAACCGACAGGAATAAGCACAATGTTATCGGATATAACCGACATGAATAATGAAAATTCTGGCCCAGCCCGGGGCTGGCTGAGTTGGGTCAGCCAGTTAGCCCTTTGGCCCTTTTTTGTTCAGTGGGGCCCACGATCCCTTTGGCCTAGCCCTTGGTTAGAGACGATTTTCAGGCTATTTTCGGCCCTCTGGCCCTTTGGACCCTTCGGTTGAAGATGACCTAACTCCTTATAACTTTGGATTTTTGGATTGATTCCTTTCATCTAAAGGTCAAGTACCTCCAACATAGCCACTGCAACCTTGACTCACTCAGACTCATAGATTTCACAAAGTTGTAGATGATTCATTAACACGACACGAAATTGCATGAATAAAAAGGCATCTAAAAGATTCCTCTCCAAGAAACAAAAATGCATGTCACAATTGGACCTTGATTCTTAGCATTGGTCTTTTCCTAATTGAGCAATTACCCTCACCGTTTAATTCAAAGGTTAACGGCCAGCTCAGTGGACGGTATGGACACCATGGTAATTCCATCTGTCGAGAGTAACTCGGGGGTTGATGACACACAAACAGGGACAGCCTCGAAATAGATCTTTATTGGTATAGCCTCACTTGGCCACACAAGTTAAAATAGTTGTCCGAGTAGTGAACATGAACGATTCGTGTGTCTTCTCTTTCCTTATGATCTTTCTTCACTCGATTCCTTCCTTATGATCTTTCTTCACTCGATGAACAGAAAAGTGAAGGAAGAAAGCAACATGGCACCGTTGATTTAGCAACCCTCAAACCTGTTAGTATGAAGAAATAGAAACCATAGTTATGAGAGAGAGTAACAGAGAATAGAGAGAGAAGTAAAAAGGTAAAAAAGCTTTCTGAATTGTTTACTTAATGTTGAGGTAATTACAAGAGTATGTATTTATGGTGAACTAGTCACTCTAACAGACTTCCTAACAAACAAACTAATCTAACAAACCACCTAATCTAATTACAAATGGCAAGATCTCTTCCATACAACATTATACTCTAACATCCCCTCTCAAACTCAAGACTGGGGCGCCCAATCATGAGGTTGAAGCAGTATCATTACAAATGTAGTATTTCATCAGGTTGTCAAAGAACATTAGTGTAGTATTCCCTGCAATTGGAGAGTGAGGTTGTTGGTGCCACCTCCCTTGTCACAAATGCCCATATGGTAGCCTAATTGAATATCAAATATATCGCCACCATTGCATAAGCAAGACACATAATATCATCTGAATTCATATGCAGTAGTTTGAATATATTTCTCCCATATGGCCAAAAAACAAGTTGAACAAAAAATTCGAGAAAGAATCATACATTATACTTTTCCTGCGACATGTCTGCAAGAACCTGTGCAAATTGATGTACCAAATGGAGCCTAGTAGAAGGGTGTAGTATACATAGTCTTCACACTTCCAGTAATGGAGTTGAATCACAAGATGTTGGTAATTTAGCTGATTCACTAGTTTATAAACTTTCTGCACCAAAACTAGTTGCATGCTCCTCAGTTTTCATTGTGGAATTGACCATAACATAGTCCTGCTTGACGGAATCCATTGAATAAAAAACTCGAAGCTGATTTTGCAAGTTCGTCTCTCGAGTAATAGATGAATTGGTAATTTGAGCAGAACAATGGGCAGCAAGATGGTCCTTTTATGAACAAATTTGACATGTAGTAATTTTAGGTGGTAGAGAATTATGATATGGAGATGGAGGGGAGCCAAGAATTCCAGGTGAAAAATGAGGAAAAGACTTGTAGGTTGCACCATTATCATAATGGAAACTCTTTTTACCACGATTCTTGAATCAAAATTTTTGTACACACTATTATAACCATCAACAATTTTGCCATAGCTTGACTGACATGAACTAAACTTGTATTGAGCATGATAACCATCATTAAAACCAGCATGCAACTGAGAGCTAGAGAGAAAAGAAAGAACTTTGTGTCTCACAATCACTATATTGAGTTACCACATCAAACATAAGAGGTGTCATAGAAGCACAATCCACAATGGTTTCCTCAACGAGCAATTGTGCACGAAAGTCCTTGAGTGAAATGACACTCTCACGCCCCTGGATTACACACTTGAATGTGTTGAATTTTGCAGGTAGTCCATTCAATGAAATGATCACAAAGTCTTCATCATCAAATATGACATCACTGTGTAACTTGATTACACTACTTTTTGTACTTGGTAAGAAAAAGTGGTTTTGAAGATGAACCCACATCTCTCGAGAACTCTTGCTACCAATTACACAAGAAATAGCGGATGAAGAGATAATTGTAGTAAGTAGCAACATCAAAGCATAATCATGCGATTTCCATGCTTTAAACTCATGTGATTCATGGCTAGCAGATGGCCCATTTGTGAGTATAGAATGTGCAGAGGTTGCTGTAGACCGAGGAGGACACAAATTTGATTCGTCAACGAATCCCATAATGCCATGGCCCTCAAGCATCAACTGCAACAGAAAGTGCCATTGAAGGTAGTTGGTCTCATCTAACTTGACAGAAATGAATGTAGAGACCGAAGAAATCAAGCCAATAATTGGTGATTGCAAGATTTGTAACTGATTTGCAGCGACCATGTTGAGAAATTGCAGAAAATTTAACCGAGGCAAAAGACCAAACACCTAGTGTGCCAATCTTTGTTGAATGTAGAATGCAGAAACGGGCAATCGCAGATGCCCAGAAAAACAGAGAAGACACAACCAATACCTTCTGGTCAGTCAGAAACTGAAACAAGATCCCTAAAAATTATGGGCATCGAGAAGAAAGAGATTTGCCGGAGCAGGAACATGTGAACAGTAGCAGCAGTAGTAGTCGGAACTTAGACACAGGGAGGTACGGGAAGAAACTTACAGCCCTCAAATAAATGCCAACTTGAGGAAATCATAAAGTAAAAATCCTAGAGAGATCGTAGATAGCGGAAACAAAGAACAAAAGATCGAAGAAATTTTACGGTTAAAGCTTCTTTGGCTCTGATACCATGTTAATATGAAGAAATAGAAACCATAGTTATGAGAGAGAGTAGCAGAGAATAGAGAGATAAGTAAGAAGGTAAAGGAGATTTATGAATTGTTTACTTAATGTTGAAGTAATTACAAGATTATGTATTTATAGTGAACTAGTCACTCTAACAGACTTCCTAGCAAACTAACTAATCTAATTACAAATGGCAGGATCTCATCCGTACAACATTATACTCTAACAAAACCATCAGTCTCCTTTGAAGGTGTGTATATTTTCCGCAACCAACTTCAACTTTTTCCTCTGCACCATGATGTGTAGATTCTGCCGAAACCAACTAACTTCAAGTACTACTCCTAATTCCCATCACAATTGTTTTTGTTTCTTTCCTCATTCCCCGCCAACATTGCTTCATTTTATAATTGGAACCGTCCATTCTAGGAAAATTCATTTGATTTAGAGACGTTTAAGAGTAAAGAATCAATCTTCGAATTTCATTTGAGATAAAGTTATGTCTTGTTCATAATATCCCGGTCCTTGCCAAATATGAGCGTAAAATTTCAACAGAGAAATGAGCTTTGAGCATATGCAATCTAAAAATGAATACAAATTTATTCATTGGTAAAATGTTCAAAAAACTACATGATCAATTTCCAAATTTATTCTTACAAACGAAAAGAATTACATATAACACGAGTGAAATACAATGCAGACAAAGAAACAGAAATGATTTAGATGTTGATACTGGTGGGAACTCCCTTGTTAGTAAGTCCAGGCTCACTAGAAGGATACAGCAAAGTGTAAGGGATCTTGGCCGGTCCGAACCGGTTTTTCAATCTCTCATCCTTGTTCATCTTTTCAATTTTGGCCTCAATCGCTTCCAAATTCTTTTTAAAATCCTCAGAAGCCTGCAATATGTCTGCATCCGTTGTCCAATCCGCGGTGTCACGCTGTCCGAGATAGAGCTCATCAGTGGGGTGCCTTGACAAGATTTCTACCGTGGCCATTCCAAGAAGTGTCGGCAGCTGAGGTGCAAACGTTTTCAAGAATGCCTTGTCAGGGTTTGTCCTGAGCTCCTCATACTCTGGAGTGCCTTCTTCAGGCATGAACCTCCGGCTTAGGGTTGGGCGGTTTGGGACGAATCCACCAATGGAGAACTGACCGTAGTTGATTGCTGCATGATGGGCCGAAGCAATATATATGATAGTTGTGCATGATTCTATCAGCTCATCACGAGTCTGCATTTTAGGCCACCAGGGTTCATCTTTCTTGTCGCCGTGGCCTACCTCGCGGAGTTCCTTCCACCAGGATTGGAGTTCCGAATCATTTTGAACCATTTCATCATTTTTGTAGTAGAAGGAGCAATAGTCTTTAACCCATGTTTTAATTGCAGACCATAATTCAAGTCCGTCTGCAGCATATGGATAGTCCTCTATCAGTAAACGCGCACCGTGTGACACGCTTGAATCTTCAACCGCCACTCCTCTGAACATAGAAAAAGGGAAGATGCTTTCAATTTACTATCGATTGTAGATGAAAAATGTACTTGAAAATGATACTAACGCAAGATATTACCTTTTGATCAGATCCGCAGGGAGCGCTTGATCAGGAAAAGTCCAGTCCTTGTACATTGCTGATGACCATTCCATCGAAAACTTGGAAGCAAATATTATTTCCTCTATTACTCCACCTGCGTTTGTGAGAACCTGTCGTGCGGATGCGTTTGCATTCATCGTCCCACGAAAATGAGGATGCAGAAGTTTGTGAATCGGGTGAAGCACGCTCAATTGCCTATTTGCCGCTATCACAAATGGCTCAGTCACTGCATGAGCTCTCAACCTGCAACAAACAAGAACAGAAATATAAAATTTTATGAATTTATGTTGCTATGGCAAATGCTACCATTTGTTTTGCTGATATTTCTTTGACAGGGATATACCAGTGGCTGAAAAGCTGATGACAGCCGGAGTCATTTACAAGTGCATAACCTTTAGCAAGTTGCCAAATGGAACTCTCGACGCCTTGGCTAGACGGAGTATAGACTTTGCTAATGCAACTAAATTGATCTCCATCCGGATGTGGCAAGCTGAGTTCAATAGCTATTGGCTTTAAAGTCCCATCATTGTTCAAGAAAAGGAGTGTTCTGCTTGCATAAGCTTTTGTGGAAGTTGTGTTTATCCGCCTCAGGTACGGCATCCATGCATCGTGGTGGTCTAATATGAATAGCTTGTTGCTCATGATTGCCTCATCTATGGTGAGTCCATTTAAGTTATGTTCTATGTGTTCTTTGGTTATTTGACTTGTTTGATCCCCATATGCTTCTCGGTCTAGCTCGCTAGACGGTGGAAATTCCTGTAGTTTATGCAGAAATTACAGCGATTAGGGTTGATCAATTGAGAAAATATCATTCAAATATAATCTCGAAAGCTAAGATTACTTGGAGACGACTTATAGTGACAGGATTTACTCCAGCCAGTAGTTCTCTTGCAAATTCTTCGTCAGTTCTCCATGCCGACTTATCCTCTAGCAAAAATCAATTAAAATACCAGAATGAGTTAAAAAGAAAAGCAGTATATGAAATTGAAGGCACATATAACGTTATACTATATTACCTTTTATCACTTGAGGCACTGGAAATTTTAGGAACCTTTCGCCATCAGTTCGAAAAAGCTCCTTGAACATCTCCTCGGGTGTGCTATCACTAATGTGTTTTAGTATCCCATCAGGCAACTCTAATCCTCCTTCATAGAGTTTAAGTACTTCTTCCATGCTTTCGAACTCGTTTTTGTTACCAACGAGTAGATCTCTTATCTCAGGTTTAAGGACCTGAGGGATAGATTTCAGGACATAAGCAAGCAAGTCTGACATCTTTACAGGTCCAAATCGTTCGTCTCTTGGAACATATACGTTTAAGATCTGGATAAGCTTCAGCCTGCTCTCGGTGTTAGGATCTATCGAGACAAAAAGTATAAACGTCTTAAGAGACTTTTCTTTTTGAATAATACCGAGTTTGAGTAGTGATGGCACGAGAAATGAATTTTATTTACCGACCTGTTTTTGTTGCTGGTCTTCCTGTTCTTCCGCGGCGAGGATATGGGTACTGAATAGACCCTCCAAGAACTGGACGTGCATATTCGGGACCCTTATCTGGATTCCCCAAATCGTTGTAGTATGCATAGTCATAGACCCTGTCCCATTCCTGAAGCTCTCCTCTTTCTTCATCGTCTCCTCGCAGGTTTACTAGCTCTTCTTCTCTAAATTTCTGTAGCGGCTTTGGTGTATCACTTGAAAGATAGGTCTGCACAAACACAAACAATCTGTTAATTACCGGGGGACTTATGCGCGACTGTAACAACCACGTTAGCGAAGAAAACAGTCCTTTTGTCCAAATATACGCATCGATCTATTGATTTGGTGGGGGACTTATGCGCATTGAAATGACCATTTTCAGTACCTTGTTAGAGAAAAAAACACGGTCTTTTTTGTACTTGTCAGCAGGATACACCCATGAGTTGCAAACAAAGTGGACTCGACCTTCGCCAGGAACATCTTCGAGTGTGAGAGTCTTCAAGTAGAACTCACTGTGATGCTCATTTCTAACTACGAAAGCTCCCGGGACGCCAATTTCCTTGTCCCAATCAAAAGTAACATCAAATGCAGCCTCCCCTGCTGTTAAGGGGGTGATTGTGGTCACCCAGTTCTCCAAGTATGCTGGCTTTCCAACTTTTCCTTTCAACTCATTTTCTACAAAAAGAACATAACAAATTCAAAAATCCAAAAAAATGTCAGATTATAAGTCCTCCAAATAGTGATTTTTTTGGAGTCTACGTTAAGATGTTCCGTTTTCTCTTTGGGGTTTATTTCTTTCAATAAGAAGATTGTGCGAGATTAGCTCTTTAGTAACAAAGCAGCATTGTCTAACAGATCTCATTCAACAATATTACTGTACTAGTGATTAACTTGGAACCATGAACTTCAAAGACAAAATACTATATATTCAGTTCTCACCAGGGTCACCATTAACCGAACTAATGAGCCTTAGAGAAACCGCTTTGCCTAACAGCTCGTCAACACGATCAAGAATCGAAGCTTTAAGGTCGTTCACATCGAGAACAACCTTCTTCATCAACACCACTCTTCCCTTGATCTTCTTGCCCTCATTTTTGGGTTGCGTATCAACGGTGGTATCCTGGGACGACGTGGGATACTTGGAATGCAGCATCTTTATCTTAATTGAAAACGGAAAATGTTAACAGAAGGAGAAAGGTTTGAAGATATTTGAATTGTGATGGGAGAAACGTGTGTGGTATTTAAAGGTGAATGAGTTCAATAGTGTTCAATTTAATCCTGCCATTATTTTTTACTTTTATAAAGACTTTGGTGCTACATGCCATGGCTGCATGTGAACTTGATGGTGTTCAATACGTAACCAACTTATCCAGCTACTTCGCTTTCAATGTCTAGAATTTGATTTAAGACCAAGTCATGATTTTGCATTGTTCATGATTCAATGAACTTCTAACCCTCTCCTTTGTTTGGCGTACCAACTTTAGCTAGAGTTGATGCGCTTCCTCTCTATGTGCAGACACTTGGATCCCCCATGATTTATATTAGTTTAAAAAGTTATCCATATATTTGAATTTTGATGAAGTCATGATTTTGGATTGTTTACGATTCAAAGAACTACTGCTCTCTTTGTTTTTGTTTTTGGGTGCAACAACTCCAAAATCTCTAAACCAAACCCAAAAAATAGAGACGTATTTTAGCAATATTAACATTCTCTTTCGAACCACTTTTATTGTCATTTTGCATTGTTTATAATTCGAAAAACTTCATCAATTGTTTAGACAGATGTAAGCGGATCCACATTTACTAGAATGAATACACTTCGTCCCTATTCACCACACTCAAATCCCCTTAAGATTAGTTCACAATAAAATTATGTAACTTTAGCAACATTAGATTTTCTTATGGCACTTTTTTTCTCTCTTAGTAATTGTACAAATTCTCTGTTTTATGTCTTTTGTGTTTTATATTGGCCATGTGTGATTTGGCGATGGATGTTTCACTTTCCAGTACCTAATCAACCGTCGTCATCTTAACGTATTTTAGGCCGAAACCAACAAATATTAGACTGTTGAAAATAATAGTGGGTAATGAATGCCCACATAGAAACTAAAGACATTGGGTAGATTTTTAATGCCCATAAAAATTAATCTTGACTTGGAAGATGAAGGAAGATCATATTGTCAAAGATGTGTGCTTGGAGTTGCTCTATACAGAGCAGAGAAAGAAAGAGAGAAGGAGAGGAGAGAATACATAGAGTTATCTTCGTACTCCTATTATTCTAAATTATAATGAAAGCACCACTGCTACCCGGGGACGTACTCCAGTCACACTCACTGTAGAGGAACCTCGTAAAATTTTGTGTCTTGTTTTATTTATTTCACTGCACACACATCGTCGATTTTACAACACGTTATCAGCACGAAAAGCTCTCATGTCAGTGGAAAGCATAACGCCATAAATCCGGTGAAGCACTATCTACCTCTCACCTCCGTCATCTAAAATCTTACAGAATAAAAGGTATGTCCATTTTTCGTCTCACCCACTGCGCCAGAAGCGCTCCACCGAATTCCGGTGAGAATTGAAATTACGACCTGAAGTCGTCATGAGATGAGAAAACTCGTACTTAACAACTGGTTTCCAGAGATCTAGAAGAATCTCATCAGACTTGGAAACCCAGATTACGTTGTTTTTGACGGATCTTGAGAACTCCCATGAATACTTGGTTGTTTGAGATGGTGATGGCAAGAATGAATCCACACAGGCCTCCCTCTCTTGTGCCTCCGTCAACCCCACTTTCATCTGTGTCTCTGTAGGGAGGTTCTTGCTTAACGATGCCATGTTCCCTGGGTCATGCAAGAACAACGCCAATCTCTAGTAGCCTTTTGTATTGAATTGAATTTGGTCAACCTCCACAACTACACAGCTGGCCTTGCGTTTTGAGACTGGCAGAGACAGAGAAGGAAGAAAAATAATAAAAAAAGGGGATTGATGGAATGGTAAGGCACATGTGAAGAAAAAAAAAAATAAATATAAAGGGATTTGAATGGTGCAGGACATCATTTGGTCAAAACAATATAAAGGTTTCTGTTGGCGCATGACATCATGTTGCAGAAATAAGAAAAGTAACAATAATAAGGTTTGAATAAGTGTTGACAAAAGAAAGAAAAATAATAAATAAAAGGATGTATGATACTTCTTGTTATTTATGTGAATTGGTGTTGGTTTAAAACCCTTTCACAAGTTATATTTACTTTAAAACAATTTGTTTATCATGGACGATTTTACCGCCTACTGCTTTAAGTTTTGATTTATGTGAATGGTGATGAATTAAAGCCTTTGTCACAAACTTTATTTACTTAAATGCAATTTATTCATTATGGCTGAAATTACCGCCTATTGCTTTAATTTATTTAATGTACTTATCTTTTGTTACGATGAGTATATACAGGACCTGAAATTCCTTGATCAGATCAGAACCTGTAGTTTCTTGATCCTCATCATATAAAAATGATTGGACCTGAAGTTCCATCATGCAAAAAGATCGGGCATGAAGTCCCTAGATCTACAAGATCAGGACATGAAGTTTCTTGATGAGTACCTTAAGTTTGAAGAGCCAAAGTGCTACAACTTAATTGCAATAAAAGTCATAAGAGTCTCAGTCTACAGACTATTAAATAAAGACCAGAAGTTCCTCATGTCCATACTCAAAATGGTTTAGCAGAAATATTTATTAAGCGGATGAAATTGATTACCCGTGCTCTGCTGATGAAAATGAAATTGCCAATTTTCTACATGGGGATATATCATTTTACATGATGCATTATTGATTTTTTTGAGACCTGTTGATAACCATCAATACTTCTCAGTGTAACTCGTGTTTGGGCACTAACCAAACATTACACATTTACGAGTTTTTGATTGTGTTATCTATGTGCCTATTACACTGCTACAATATATTAAAATGAGGCATCAACGCAAATTGAAAATTTAAGTTGGATTTGATTCATCATCTATCATTCAATATTTAGAACCCTAACTGGGGATATGTTTACTGCGCGGCTTGCAGACTATGATTTTCATAAGACAGTTTTCCCGTCGTTAGGGGGAGAAAATAACATTGTTCTAGAAGAATGTTGAGAAAATATCATTCTAGAAGAATGATAGGAAAAAAAAAAAAAAAAGCCATTCCAGAATAACGAAGAGAATTTGTCTTATTTTGATTCATGAAGCAATCAATATACAAACGAAGTGAGAATAATTGAATGATGCAACGAAAGTGATGAAATCACATATACTTTCTGCAAATGTGCCTACAAGAATTAATGTCCCTGTTGGACAATATAGTGAGGCATCAA
Source organism: Pyrus x bretschneideri (assembly GCF_019419815.1). Taxonomy (NCBI): domain Eukaryota; kingdom Viridiplantae; phylum Streptophyta; class Magnoliopsida; order Rosales; family Rosaceae; genus Pyrus; species Pyrus x bretschneideri. The sequence continues at coordinate 6,818,918 of NW_025999402.1, forward strand.
ATGATTTATCTGTTGCACGCCTGAAGCGTGGTAGACCCTCAAACTCAAAATGTTTAGTCCTTCAAAAGAAGAAGAATATGACATTATTAAAATTATTGCATTCCCGAAGCATAACTGTCGCATGCCAGACGTATGACAGTTGCCGTAAAGATACTTGTCCCGGAAAGATCAATCCGCGGACATAGGAATGTTGATGTCTCATGCATGAAGCATGATAGACGTATAGGTTCCAATGACTCAACTCCCGGAAGTGGAGATTAAAATCCCAACTTTATAACACTCAAGAAGAGGTTATAATCGACATTCTCTGAATTACGACTATCCTGGAAGATATAGTGTAATGCCCTTAAAGAGGCAATGGATATCCAAAAGAAATGAAAAAATTTTATGCATGCGCATGCACATGAGAATAAGGGATCTCGAATTGATGATAACCAATTGTAATTTTGGTTTTACAAGTAGCTACTAAATTCATCAATGAGCTGTGTTGATATTGAGTCCCGTTCTTTTCCCGTCAACAAAAAAAATATTGACCAAGAAGGGAGAAAGGCAATCCCATTACCATTGTGGAAGAACGTGAAAAAATGGACCTATATACTTGAATATAATACAAATAGCCAAAAAGATGTTGAACCAATGAGGTCACATATGGGCATTTGTAATACAGTGAAATACACTCACATGATATGACACAAGGTTCGACACGAGTTCATATAAATGGAGAATTATATACGAAGGGTTATGAGTCGCCCACATCATATCTCCATAAATAAATCCCTCAAATAAACATGGAAGCAAATTGTTCTATATAAATTCCAAAGGAAAATGTGTCATGAAGTGTAGAAAATCCCTGAAGGATTCAAATTGCTTGAAGTAAGCCCTAGAAGGGTAAAGTATAAAATATGTACTTAATACCAATGGATGGTATAAATTGCCTTAATGAGTACTTTCATTATGGTATTATTGCAACATACTAAAATCTCTTACAAGAGTTGATGATATTAAATTGAGACTCCTGAAGAGTCTACAAAGATTATAAAGTGTTGAGAGAAATATTGTCTCGAATTGCAGAATCGAACAATATGCCAGCATGAATCTTATCTATGATGTTTATGATATTAAAGAATCATATGGATTGAAGATTATGAGTTGAATACTCAAATGATTTAGACACTAAGAATGATCATTTATCTTCGCGAGGGTAAATATAAATTGATATTTGGTCTAGAAATACTACATCTTAGTGAAGTATATGCTTTATTGTATTTAGCACAATACACTGAATGAAATAAAGTTTATATATTAATATCTCTGAGAAATTACGTACACATGAGTTAAAACAAACAAACAGAAAGGAACCTTTACAAAGGTTGCTCATGTGAAGCCTCAGTACTCGGAAGTACCCCATAAGGGGGAAACACCAGAGATTGATTATTTGGAATCTCAATATTTGTTGGAACTCCAGACAGCTGAGACAATGGATGTCTTTGGAATAAAGACTTGAATCCCTAATTGTTATTTTGAGTCCGACCTTCGGATTCCAGTAGCTGGTCAAACTTTCTTTTCATGTTCATAGAGTAATTATTTGCAAGCATGTGTAACACTCTATTCTCGTGCTTGAGCCCTCTAATATATTGTTTAAGACTTGCAACCTCAGCCATTAATGATTCAACTTGGTGAGTTCGAGCAAGTAGGCACTGACCTATATTAGATACAGAGCCCGCACATTGAACACTGAGAGCCAATGAATCTTGAACGGCCGCATCATCATATCAGTTTGAAAGGATTCTGTTATCCTTTGGAGTGAGAATATTCCTGGCTACCACTGTAGTGGTTATGTTATTCTTCATCACAAAGTCCCCAACCGTAAGAGGACCATTAGAAGATGAGAAAGACGAGAGCCATATGTTATCTTGACGCTGCTCGTTTGTATCACTCATGAGACTCAAATTTAAGCAAATGTTAGATGGACAAGCCATTTTTAGAAATAATGAAGGAAGTTTAATAAAATCTCAGAAGTGCAAGAAAGAGAATTTTCTGCAAGTAACAATTTTCTAAGTGTTTCTGAACAAAATTGATATCTCTATAAAAGGATAGGCAACATGGCCACTTATTCAAAAATCGAAGAGACATTAATTTTCGAATTTCAAAAGTTGGATTTCCCTGCATAACGTCTGTTAACATTTCTCAGACACAATCTCAGCTCTTGGATATCGCGTGCAACTTTATCAAATATCTGATAAAGTTGAAAATGCGTGAATCTTACTGTTCTAATTACACCAATGTTGCTGACAAGAGTAAATGCACAACACTACTACATGTTATTGGGAAATCCCTATACATGTCAACCTCTGTCCTCCACGGCAAGGTAGAATTGAAAAATATCTAACTCTTCCTCATCTCCGAGAATGCATTTTTCACAAAGTATCTTGAAATACTCAGTTTTCTTCCTCTCTAAGAATACCTCTACAAACAAGTCACACCAGAGCAAGAATATCTCATATTATCAGGAACAAGAGCAAGAGTATCTCATATCATGTAATATCCCTGTCCTTTCCTTTGCCTTTGTTATTACCTGCTAAGACAAGGACATAGAAAGCAATATGTCGGAACATCCACTTAAACTTTCGCTGCCACCAAGAAGTGATGGCCCATTTAAATGCAAGGTTTGCTTTTAACTCCTGCATCAGTGATCAACTACTACAAGAGAAGATGCCACACATGCATGGGGAAAAATTAGGGAACATACCACTTCTGTAAGGGGAACAAATAAGGCAAGTGAAAATGATACATTGAAGCATGTGGAGACAAGCACAACAAATACATGTCAGTTCATCCCTGACAAAGCCTAAGATCATTTGTCACATGAAACTCCTCATGGTCTAATTTCATTCAAGGTCAAGCCTAGACGGCATTTGAAGAAATCACAAGTTCGATTCAAGATCAAGTGTCTATCACCCTTGAATCAAATTCAGCTCCAGATAAAATAGGTAAATTCAGACATTTGAAGGAAGTCTAGCAGAAGGCCCTCCAACCCAGTTGAAGGACAAGCCTATGGAAAGTTAACAACAAGTAAAACACCTCGTTCGACAACTATCGCCGCTAAGAGACTAAAGCAGGAAGATCAATGATCAGCCTAAAGAATTTGAAATCAGGGGGAGATACTCATCAAGTGGGAGCATCCAAAAATAGATCAAGATTTTAACGAGGCAACTAATGTTGATATGTGGGCATCCAAGGGAGAGTGTTGAAAATAATAGTGGGTAGTGAATGCCCACATAGAAACTGAAGACCTTGAGTAGATTTTCAATGCCCATAAAAATTAATCTTGACTTGGGAGATGAAGGAAGATCATATTGTCAAAGATGTGTGCTTGAAGTTGCTCTATAAATAAAGCACTCAGTATCATCTCAATACAGAGCAGAGAAAGAAAGAGAGAATGAGAGGAGAGAATACATAGAGTTATCTTTGTACTCATATTATTCCGAATTATAATGAAAGCATCATTGCTGCTTGATGACGTACTCCAGTCACACTGACTGTAGAGGAACCTCGTAAAATTTTGTGTCTTGTTTTATTTATTCTACTACACACACACTGTCGATTTTACAACAAAGACAAATGTTAGCAGTATTAGATCATATAAAGACACCTTTTGGGGAAACTCATAGTCCTCTATTATTCGGCGGAAAGCAATCAAATATTTTGAAAATTCTTCGTTCTTTGCTACGAAATTGTTAAACAAATTTCTAGCGCTTTCTACTAAATACTAGGACTCGTAGTAAGTTAAGAACCTCGATAATTATTTCATGTTAGAGCAAACAAATTTTTTTTATATTGCATCTGGTCCAACACTCTAGTGAATTGGGTGTTGGGGATCTAACCATGCATTTCGAGTTCGAAACTTTACCATCCTCTAAATTATTGTAGTAGCTTTGAACTGTTTGCCATCCCTTAATAATAATAAATTAAAAAATACTTCATATTAAATATATAGAGGGTCCTTTTGACATGCTTTTGACAGATCGGAGGTTGCCAACGGCCATTTTCAAGTTTCAGAGTATCTACAATAGTTGTTAAATTTTTGCTATTTTAGCGGGTGAACATCGTTGAAAAACTATTTTAGTCATTCTCTTTAACTTATTCATCTCGAACAAAACTTTATTTTAACAAATTTTGAATATTATATTATCAAACATTTTGAAAAGAAAAAAACTCGACCTACTCCTTTTTTATTAAAATCGTCTTATTTCTTTTCTCCTCAGCTCACGAGTCAACCTTGAGTTTTATCACTTTTTTAGTATTTAGCTTATGAACAGTTGATCTACAAATTTAAATAATAACTGTTCATTTTACTATAGTAGAGACTCTTTTATAGTCTACTAGAGATGATTTTTTTTTTTTAGATTTAGCTCTTTAAAATAGAGTTTAAGTGCTTTTAGCATGTTAACTAGTTGGCATTCTTTTATGAAACTGCAGTTGTAACACTGGTGCAACAATTGAGTTCAACAAGCTCGAAACAAACAACTTGAATTGAAGGAAGATTGGAAGAACGTAGATCTTTTCTACTGAAGAAAAAAGTAGTGCAACAACTCGACTGTGAGAGATGAGAATCATAGCGGGCGGGTAAACGTATTGTATAAGACAGTCTCCAATTGGGAGATCTAACACAAAATAATATATAATTTATATGTGAAAGTTACATTACTAATATTACCGAGGATTTTTTATTTTTTATAAATATGTGATTTAGTTTAGAATAATATCGGTGATATTAATAGTATGTTGACCTAAAAATTTTATGACAGCAGCAGTTATCAACCAGAGCTGTTAAGATATGTATGTAGTATACCTGTTGAATAGCTATAACCCTTAAAGAACGGATAACAGTATCCAAAACAGGTCCAGAAACCGCGTACTTATCTGCCTGTAGGCTGTAACCAACCATCACCATTAAAGAATCAGTTATTTTGCCCATCCCCACACCACAATAGGCATAAAGGTCAACCAGTGCCCCGCATGTGAAGGTGTTTCCAGACGTGAGCAACTTAATCCACTACTTATTTTCAATTTCTGGTGGTTGACATTAAGACCTAGTCATTTGTTTATGATTCAAGCAATTTCGACCATTTTTTTAGCAGACGTGCATGTGTGTATCCACATTCGCTGGAGTGAATATCTTTTCGAAGCTACGTGTTTGCATTTTGAAGGGTTTAATTTTCTAGAGCATTCACAGGAAATTAGGAATTGTCATGGTCGAAATGAACACAACAGAGGAAATCATGGTATGTTTGGAAGGGTATTGTGTGATTACAATTATCTGGGTTTACACAAACTGCAGAGCAGTTCAAGACATCATATTCACTGATTAGCCGAGTAATATGATAGTAATTCACTACCAAAGGTTCAAAGCCAAAATCTACATATCTTGATGCGATACTTTTCCTACTAAATCTCTCTAGTGCTGCATTGTCCTTTGCATAGTGTTTAGTCCATTTCCATTCATGTGCTGGATTGTTGAAAGTTTTAATATTGTTTTATAATATTAAATTTATTAGTTGAATGAAAACTAGAAGCGGTGTCTTCTGGTAGAAAAATTTGTCTATCCTAATATGAAATTCAAATGAATAGCTGAAATATTTTGCTATTCATGAATAGTCACATACTTTCCAAAAATGCATCTCAACTTTTATAATCCAGGAAGCCTCATATAGTCACTAAAGAACTTTTCATTACGTAATCAAACAAAGAGGGCACTAAATATTAGAGAGTCTCATTGAGTCCATATGAGAAAGTTTTCAACACATTTGTGGTTCACTGGAGCCTTGTGATTTGGATTATTGTTATTACAAGGAAGTGGTCAGTGTATCCTGGAGACAAGCGTCGATTAATAATGAGCACCTGGCGTAAACTTGTCGTAAGGATAAACTATCTAACATTTGCCTCGACCTATTTTTAAGTTTTTCTAATCCTTATGTCATGTTCATTTAACATTTGGTTGATCATGTGTGTGCTTTAAATTATGTATTTACTTGCATGACGACGTGAATTTAAATTCCATAGGTAGCTAGCCTAACATATAACCTAACAAAATTTATTATTTAACAAAAAAAAAAAAAAAAAAAAAAAATCAACAACAAAGACTCTAATTTTCCAACACCTGTAACCATTACCATAAAAAAAAATCTGTTATTTTGCCCATCCCAACACCAAGGGAGGCCTAAAGGCCAGCCAGTTCATTATTATTCAATGTATGTAAGAAATAGTCTCCATGTGAAGGTGCTCTGAGCCGTAATCAACTCAATCCACTTTATTGTTTTCCATATCTAGGGGTTGACATTAAGACCTAGTCATTTTGCATTGTTTATGATTCAAGCAACGTCAACCATTTCTTTAGCAGACGTGTATGATCACGTTGATCGGAGTGGATATCTTTTCAAACCTACGCGTTTACATGCGTTCGAATTCTTACGTGATTTAGATTAGTTTACAATAAAATTTTATACAAGCTTTAGCAATATTAGATTTTTGAATGACATTTTAGCAAACATTAGATTCTCTAGTGACACTTTTTTTGTCTCTTAGTAGTTGTCCAAATCCTTTGTTTACGTCTTCTGATTAATATTGGCCATATGTGATTTGGTGATAGATGTTTCAGTTTACCTAATCAACCACCGCCATCTTAATGTACTTGCGTAAACATGTATGGACAAAATTTTAACATTTAGATTGTCTACTATGACACCTTTTTGGAAACTCATAATTCACCTCCCTATTCCCTGGAAAGCAATTACATGTTTTTAGGATCTTCGGTTGCTCACTACAAAACTGTTACACAAGTTTAAGTCGATTGCGCTATTAAATACTTGATTCATTACGAGGTCAGTAATTATTTCATGTTAGAGTAAACGAGTGTTTTCATATTAAAAATTTTCACTACACCAACGTTAAACAATTTTCTGGAATTATTCGGACAAAAATTCATATATAGCAAGCAAAGAATAAGATGAGTGAAATATAGAATAGAGACTCTTTTTTGGATACAAGCAATATACTTGAAATTTATTTATACTGCGGAAAAAGGGATTTGAATTTGAGGCATAAGCGAGACTGGGAGCACACATACTTTAGCTAATGTGACTACACATGCGTCTGCAATTAAAGAAGCATTAGATTGAGACACTGTTGGGAATTCCCTTGCCAGTGAGTCCAGCCTCACTGGAAGGATACATCAAAGTGTACGGGACCTTCGCCGGCCCAATCCGGTTTTTCAGTTTCTCATCGTTGTTCTTATTTCTGATTTTTTCCTCAATTTCTTCCAACTTCTTTCTAAAATTCTCAGAAGCTTGCAGTATGTCTGCGTCCGTTGTCCATGCCGCGGTATCTCTCCTCCCGAGATAAACCTCATCAGCCGGGTGCCTTGATAAGACTTCTATTACGGCCATGCCAAGAAGTGTCTGCAGGTGAGGTGCAAACGTTTCCAAGAATACCTTTTTAGGGTTTGTCTTGAGCTCTTTATACTCCGGAGTGCCTTCTTTTGGCATGAAACGCCGGCTTATGCTTGGTCGGTTTGGGAAGTATCCACCATAAGGATACTGGCCATAGTTAACTGCTGCATGAAGAGCTGAAGCAATCCATATGATAGTGGTGCATGATTCTATCAACTCATCACGCGTCTGCATTTTAGGCCACCATGACTCATCTTTCTTGTCGCCATGACCTTCCTCGCGGAGTTCCTTCCACCAGGACTTGAGTTCAGTGTCCATTTGAACTGCCTTGTCAGTTTTATAGTAGAAGGAGCAATAGTCTTTAACCCATGTTTTTATTGCAGACCATACCTCAAGACCATCTGCAGCATATGGATAGTCTTCAACCAGTAACCGCACGCCGTGTGGTGAGCTTGGATCTTCAACTGCCATCCCTCTGAACAAAGCAAAGGGTAGAAACTTAATTACCATCAATGCTTTCAACATTCTTGTTAATTTTTACCTATGACATTGTCTCTTAGCTCTTAATTCCTGTAACTTTGTCCCAAAATTCATTGAACTATAGATGTTACTATCCATTAGATTTTACCTTTTGATCAGATCCACAGGAAGCGCTTGTTCAGGAAAAATCCAGTTCTTATATATCGCAGATGACCATTCCATTGAAAACTTTTCAGGAAAGACTGTTTTTTCTAGGAGTCCACCGGCATTAACAAGAATCTGTCTAGCGACTGCATTTACATACATTGTGTCGTGAAAGTGAGGATGCAGAAGTTTGTGAATCGGGTGAAGCACGCTCAACTGCCTATTTGTTGCTATGACAAATGGCTCAATCACTGCATGAGTTCTCAACCTGCAACAAAACAAGAACATACTCAAGATGCATTCAGAACAAAAAAAATGTCACGGAATTGTTTGCTAGGATTTCTATGACAGTGTTATACCAGTGGCTGACGAGGCTATGAAAACCGGAGTCATTTACAGCGACATAAGTTTTAGCATGTTGCCAAATGGCACTCTCGACGCCTTGGCTAGAGGGAGTATAGACTTCGCTTTCGCAGCCAAATTGATCTCCGTTGTCAAGCGGCCAGCTTAG